>NC_089212.1:9823876-10161280 GCF_963930695.1 Labrus bergylta | reverse complement strand
ACTATCCCTCCTTTTAATTGACTGAATATTTTGTTTTACTACTAAAAAGTGGTCTAGGTGTCACAAAATTAATATATATTTAAAAAATAAATATTTAAAAATATATATTAATATATACTGTATATCCTATCTATTTGTCATTCCTGAAATGGCATTTCTTTTTTTTTTTATTGTAAACTTTTGTACATTTCTAAACATTAAAATATAAAACATGTAGGCCTATATCCATGTATGCAATCTGGTAGCCTACCCAATGAAATAGAGCAACATTTGAAAAACAAAGTTTTAATTTTCTGGCAAAAGTAGGCTATATCTACTATAACTGCGTAGCTACAAAATACCAGGCATCAAATTAGCTTTCTTTGTCTTTTACATGATAAGCTTTTATCGCTCCAGCAGGACAGATTGATTTCTCATTTACCAAGATGGCTGTTTGGCTATATCAATTCTTGATCTTGTCTAACATTATCAAAGTTCAGCACTGACAATTCTCATAATGTCATGTTGTGACTGCGGCAGCATGCCATTTTCCCACATTGACAACAGTACATATTCTTGCTGGGATTTTGAAGTTGACAGACCCTCCAAATAGCCTTCACATAATCTATCCTAATCAAGCAATTTTCCCAATTTCACTGCCATCATATTGCTCTTTTGCGGTTGAACTGGGGAGTTTTGTTGTCCTATTCTAATGCTAATCTACCCTATTCAGCATCTCTCTATGAGGCTATTTGTTGTGAAATAAATCCCCTTGTTTGCCTCCTGCATGTATAATTGATTATTGTTGCTAGGCTTTTTGTTTGTTCGGTGGAGAGCTGAAATGTGGTACTTTGGAGGTGATGAAGAAAATTGGACTTGGAGCATTGGTTTTCCAGTTGAGCTCAGCTGGAGTAGGTGCCATTGATCAACCTGTGTTGGATGTCATGCTACATCCATTGTCCATGATAATTTCAGGCATATCATTAATCAATAAAGACAAAAACTATAAACAGATTTCTTTATGCTTGTGTTGCTCCCCCCTACTCCGTGTTTCAGGCAGAAAAGTCATTGAGTTACTTTGTATACACAAATGAATAAAAACTATGGGGACCATAGATAATCTCCTCCTTCACAGTGCCTTCTCATCATACTACATTTAAACAGAATTCATTCTAACTCCACATAGAATAATCTACAGTATATTTCCTTCCTTATTTTAACAGTGTGTAGAGCCAAAATGGCAAATAATATAAAGGCTTTTGATGATATAGCAGGTATAGTCTTTACCAGTGTTTATCAGTAAAAAGGAAAAAAAGTGCATTGCATACATTGTTTTTAAATCTTACACCATCAATGGCTGTAGTGAGAATTTTATTTTCTCTTTTGCTAGTTTCATACAGTGTTACACAGTTTCTGCCTGCTGCTCCTCTGAAGACATACAATGTGTATGGCCATTGATATGCCCTAACAGAGGTCACAATTTGCATGAGAATTAGCAGCTAGTAAATTAAATTGATATTCAGTGCACATCTCCGTGGAATCCGTCAGACCTTTGTTCCCCTAGCTGCCTGGCAGAGCCCATGTTCAGCCCCTAGCTAGTCAGAAACATCTGTGCAGTTAATAATTTGATAAACAGCTTACACAAATGCTAAATTATCTTCTCCGCCCCCCTTCCCTGCCGTTTCTTTCTCCCCTTGTGAGAGACTTGGAACAGTTGGCTCACCTCTCTGTGGTGTCGGGTTTATCTATCTTTTGTGGCTGTTCTTCCACAGTTCTGGTTTTCATGGCCCTCCCTTCACTATCACTTAGATACTGAAGCAGTGTTTCGGATTAATGCGAATCCTCATCTATGAAGAAAAAGGCGCAGGAGTTGCCTATTGTGGCGAGTTTAAAATGGACTTTGTCTGAACGTTTGTTATTAGTTCAGAATTCTGGCTGGATACCATTTTATTTAAAGTTGAAGGAGAACGGTGACATTTAACAACGCATTTTCACATTTACAATGCCATTGTGATTCCATTGAGTTAAAGCCCATTGTTTGCTAGGAACTCAGGTGACTCCTGTAAAATTGCAAATTAAGGTCTGACATATTTTCCGGGGGAGCATTCAACATCAGAGTGCAAAAGCTTTCAAGTTCCATGTGTTAATTCAATGGTCACTTGTTTCTCTAACTGGCTGATACCACTAGCAAAAGAGATTTGACCGGGCTTTTATAATCATTTCAAAAAGTAGGCACTTGTAGTTGGCACAGGTATAGTTTGATTTTCACAAAGTTATATAAAAAAGATTAAATGTGTCCAGATGATGATACTAGTAGTAATCTGTTTAAAACCAGGTCTGATGAAATAAGGATACAAAATAAAACAGGCAACAAATGCTTGTGTGCAGATAAATGTGCCTGCATGGCAGCATTTTGGTTTATTTGTGTGTCTACGTTTTGTGAGTACGTTTTTTTCGATGAGAGGACTGCAATTAGTTAAGTGCTATCAAGTGGATGAAAAGCTGCAACAAATCCCCTTTACAATTTCATGGAAAAGTAAGCTGACAAAATAGAATGAGATGAAGGGGGAACTAGTTTCCAGTGTTTTCCTTTTCCTTTGCAGTTCAACCCAGAAAAGAGTCTGTCCAAGCTTCATATTTAGACATAGTATGTACATTTTTGTTTATTTTTCACATAATCAAGGATGAGTGAGGAGATCAGATTCGCCATGATGCTGCACTTGTTGTTTATTTGAATAAACATCAGGGCAGTCTCGAGTGCTGTCTGAGAGCACAATGCTTCAGTGTGGGTTTGAACAAAGACTCCCAGGTCTAATGACAGTGGTCTGTTGTTAGAGCATGCATGCCTTGTGATGTTGTGGTTTTCAGAGTTGATTCATTTGTTTATTCTTTTCTTTTGGCAACGCTGGTCCCATCGAGATTCTTTCCAATATTTGTACATGCTTGCAGTCAACAGGCAGACCCTGCCAGAGACAGAGAAGAAAGAATCATCTCTCAATTTGACAGGGGTCTGTGAGCTTGGAGTTTGACCGACAAGCAGGGTCTGTGTGGTACACAGCAGCGAATAAAGGCAGTGTGTGTGGTTGTCAGATGAGATTCATGTGGGATGGGTTGTTTTGGTCAGGCTGCTGACAGTAAGGGCTTGATTTTTGCTCCTACTGGGCCTGGTTGGTTACACACTGATTTATGATGTTGTTAAGACTTTGCCCATTCACCTCCATGTATGTTCACCACCTCTGTGGAAGTAAACTGACTTTTGTGCAGCGGGGGACTGAAATGAAAGCTTGCTATATTTAGTTTTGTCTCACTGTACATTTGTTTCCTGTATTTTGACCTAAAATGTAACCACATTTTGAAATTCATTACAGTTATGTAAACCCCCATATCATCTGCTTTTAATATACCTTGCAGTATTGTATGTATTGTATGTAAATTCTACAGAAACAGACAAAGTAAATGGTAGAAATTTTGAGCCATTTTGAGATAGAAGCTGTTTTTTTTATGCTACTGCAGTGAGGAATAGAGAGCTCATTATATGAGCACCTCTTCCTTCATCCAAAGAGCCAATCCACACCTGAATGGTCCATATGACCCCTTTCTCCAGAAGAGGCCTGTAGGGCCCGTGTCACATCTACATTTAAGCATAAATAAATGCTGTATTTGTTTGCATGAGGGGCATCCTATCTTGTCTCTTCCATGGGTCACACTCAGTTGATACTGCTACTGGATGTCAATAGGCTTATGTGGGTTAAGTCTTCCTGGTCAAATTATCCTTAGATTTGAACTGAAATTGGGAAGGGCAGAGGCAGAGGCAGGGATCAGCTCAGACCCTGGCCCTCTCCCCTATATTAAGCCATCACAATGTTGTAAGGCAAGCTCACATAATGAACCCTGTCACCACTACCACTGCACCAATATCCCCGCAACACAGCTTGCATATTGATTGCAGATTGTGAGAGCGAGAACATGTGTGCGTGCATTCATGTAATGTATGTGTGCATGCTTGCGCAAGCTCACCTTTTTCTAGCAAGAAGCAAGGGAATCGTGTTACTCTCTGACTGATTAGAAAGCTCATGCATAGGAAATCACGACAGAGACACTGCTCCCCATCTGCCCGCAGTGCAGGTGAAAACAATTTACACATTGGCAGGCTAATGGATACATTCATAGGGAGCACAGACAGAGGGAGAGAGGGATCGAGGGGGAGAGGGAGAAAAAAACAGAGAGAGAAAAAGAGGGGTTGTAATGGGCACAGGCCGATGCAGGCCACTGGCCCTGGTCACTCGGCCAAGCAAGAGAGCAGCGTATCAGATAACACATAATCACTGGGGTCAGGGACTAATGAATGCGGTCGTGGCCCAGCAGAGAAGGCTTTTGCCTGCACTAAAGACACTTGTAAACATTCGACTGGGTGAAACATGGCAATAATATGTTGATTTAGCACGTAATGAGGTTCTCCCTGAATCAATACCCCTGGCTAACCCCTCTCCCAGGTGGGCCAGTGAAGAGCAGTGAGCCAGGTTGGTGATCGCACACCTCTGCCGATGACCTTTCCGTGGCAGTAAGGACATGAGGCAGTCTGAAGAGGACTATTCTCATATTGCACAAGGCGCTGAGTGTCAGAACTTTCATTCGCAGCAAGCAAATGAACAGGCAGGCGCTGCATGCTAATGAGTGGCAGGCTATTTTCCACCTTTTTTATCTGCACATTATGCTCTTGACTTTGGAGAAGGTGGGAATTAGGTTGGACCTCAGTGTCAGGCTGCCTGATGGCTCCGCTCAGGAAAAACTGGTAATTGAAGCCGATGGCTGCCGCGGAGGAGGTCTGAATTTGGAAATAAACAGTTTCAAGCACTGCACGTCATTTCTAGAGAGATGACAGGGGGAATGGAAATGAGCTGTCTGGATCTAATGTGCTTTCGCAGCATGGAAAAAAGGGGGCCATCTTTCAGATAACAATTCCACTCATTAGGACTTCAGTGCCACCATAATGACGAGACCAAGTTGCTAAATTCAGAGAGGACAATTAGAAAATGCTGGCTCCCAGACAAACCGAGTAAACAAGGACAAATGGCTCTGAATTCTACATATTCTGTGGCTTTACATTGTGACATACATCTCATATTGCATGCGCAAAAGCAATATACAATTGCTGTTAATTCTTGTCATCGTAGCAACTTCTTTATCACTTTTTGTTAGCATATGGGGAAGAGACTTAAAAGTATCCCTCAGAGTTGTAAAGTAAGCTCTTTATATTTGATTGTATTTTCACAAAAAGATGTCATGATTTGTAGGAGTTATAACAGCACTGAGTTAAAGCAGAGTAAATTCATGTAAGCTCACTGTTATCTTGAAAGCGGATTTTCTTTAACATGCTCCTCAGCACTTTTTTTTTTTTTGTCAAATTGGCCCTCTCACTCTTCTCTCACTGTATTTCCTGTGGCTCCCACAAACTTCTCAGGCTCTGCAATGGTCACTGCCATGTGTGTGTCCACTGCATCACTCTTCTTTAGCAGCACACCGCCTCTCTCTATTTTAATTTCCAAAGGATTACCAACAACAATGCGTTTCTCCCCTCCTTCAACAACTCAAGTCACCCAAACAAAGCCCTGAACCCCAAAATATAAAGTACGTTAAAGCAGGATTCCATGAGCTGAATAGTCGTTTGCTTATTAATAGCTTTCATCATGTTTGCTGGGATCTCTCTGACTGTATCAGGATAAGGAATTTGTTTATATACTTTCAAGTGACAGCAGCAGTTAATCTCTGATGCTTTTTAATGTGGCCTTAATGTAGAATGCAAAAAGAATGCATCCATCCATGGACGCGGCATGCAACCTTGATGTAGCGGGCGAGAGACCACAGGGGTTTCTTAGCCTCCGATAGCCTTCATGCTCATGAATAAAACAGGGGGTTTAGGGGGCTTCCTGTGCAGCTAATTCACAGTGCTGAGCTTCCAATCTGTTTTTATGGTACTTGGGCGGAACAATTTCTCTTCCCCTGCTTCAGGGCTGCATACAGCCAGCGAGCGGATTCTCTGCAGCTCGTACAGGGATAGTAATTTGCCATAATCAGTCATTGTGCACTGGTGAGTTCAGCACAAGCTGAGACGTATGATACATTGCGGTATTTCTTCAATTTTATGCAAATAAACAAAGCAGAACATCTTCTAAAATTGCCCTTCATTTCTGAAATGTCTGTTGGCATGCACTGGCAACACAACTTTCTTTTAGCGGATAGGTATGAGTAATTTATAATCCTCTACTGTTTATTTTGCATTTGCATTTTTCGTGAAGTGCATTTTATAACAAATGACTGATTGTGATTAGCAGTGGCCATCTAAACCAAACCTCATGCTAAATACCAAGAAACACATTGCCATCACTCACTGCAATTAGTAATGAGGAACGCCGTTGTCTTCCTTGTGAGTCCTGTTTGCAGACTCATTACCAGGCCCTGCTGGTTTCTGCAGCAGTGAGAGGAAGTTAAACAAAGCGCCACTCACACATAGCCCCTCCGTGGCGACAACAGGCTCCAGACCCATTGCCAAACGCTGCGAAGTGAAGGGCCTGCAAAAACAAACCACTATGACACCCTTCACTCTTTCTTCTACTCAACTGCACCCTGTCACTGTCCAAGCCAATCAGTAGTACCTTGAGCTACGTTAAGAACTGAGACAACAAACCTGCAGGCAGCAAAGCCCTAAACCTCTCCATCTTAATTCTACCATGCACCTCGTCATGTCACAGATACCAGCCCACCTTCTTTTCTTGATCTGAAGTACTTTTTCTTCATAACAAGTTGAAAATGTAATTGTAAAAATTCTGAACATGTATAAAAAAGTGTGACTGGATAAACAGAAGTCGGTTGACAAACATATCAATATTTTGTGTGCACACACAAATACAGTGTGCACAACCAAGCGGCAGAGGGGACCTAATTAAATGCAGACAGTGACGGTGAGTGTGGACTGGTGTACAGTGGAGCTGGGCCCCAAGCTGCCACAGCAACAGTTCATCTCGGCCAATTAGATGTTGCATCAAAGCCAGTGCAGCCATAAAGCGGTGGGTTCACAGGCGACATTGTTGTGTGCGTGGTCAGCAATCAGCAACGTCCCCTGCTGGGAACTAACGCCGCTGAAGGCATAGAGAGGGTCACCTGACAACAGCCAGTACAGCAGAGGCCTGCCTGCCTGCTGTGTGATCTTCTCCTAATGTGCGTGACTGATCTGTAAGCCTCTGGGATAGAAGTTATTTGATGTGAAAAGAAAACATGTATCTGATTCCCTACCAACTTTTCTGTTTATTGGTCCTCTTTCAATGAGAACATTTATGTGTTTGATCCTCACAATACCTAAGTAGGGTGTAACCAAACTAAAGATAAAAAAATAACTACTTTTGCACACGTAATTAATAATACAAAACTACTGAGTCCCAGCAGGTTTGCTCATTGCTGTATCTCCTGTTTCCAGGGTTATGAAGTTATTCACTAACTGTCTCGCTGTCATTGTTTAAAGACACATTCACAGATTCAACAGTCTTTATTTGTATGGTTGATCATCCAGTTGACTTATAAATTCAGGGTGGAAGATTTTAAAGGGGTTAAAAGGGTTAGATTTTGCTGTAGTATTGCATTTTTCTGCGGGGCATCTATAAATAAAGACCAACAATTAATTCATGTAAAAAAGAATCCAAAAAAACAAGGATGCCCTTGGCCAATTTACAATTTTTTTGCCTTTTCAAATCTTGACCATTCTTCTTTAATACTTCTAAGTGATCTGTCATGTCTAATATGGATAAAGGTGATCCTGTTAAAATTGCAATAAAATACTGATGGACACAGGAATCTCCCACTAAGTCACCCAGTCCTCTCTGAGACTGAGCTCAGTCTGTTTCTCTCCTCAAACTAAAGCTGTGAGTGAGGCGGGAGTCGGCCCAGGATGGGTTTCCCAGGATTATGAAGGGGTCAGGGCTGGAGTGCTGCCACTCTCCCTCTCAGCAGCCGAGCCACAGCTCCCTCATTATACCTGAGGAGTCAAAACAATACCCATGGTGCACTGGGGCCACTGGGACAGGCCCACCCCAAGCCCCATACAGTGTGGGGTGGACCCACTTTCATAACAGCGAAATAGAAGGCGACATCTCTTGTATGGGCATTGAGAAGCATATTTTGACAATATTTCATTTATGTTGAGAAATAACCCCAAAGAGTAGAAAACAACATGTTTTTTTTTATTATTTATTAGGAGCACTTGAGAACACACACTCCCTCTCCAACATTCTTGTAAGTGTGTCTGTTGTAGGTCAGAAAGTGTGTTGCTAGTAAATAGGCCTAGCGTTCACGAAACGTAAAGGCATCCATTAACCAATCACATCAATAGGCTTTGTTAATTTATTTCAATTTATTTATATATTTCTTGCTTTCCTTCAGTGAAACATAATTACAGATTATGTAATGTTAAGGCCCGGCGTGTTGATTAGTGTCCAGTGTTTAAAAGGCTGCAGTTCTTAGTGAATTAGAGAATGATTAGTGCATGGCAAATCTACTTCATTCTAAATATGTTAATTAACACGCTACACAGTGGGTGCTGTAGTTAAAAGCACTAGTAACCTCACACAAGCTTCAAATGTAACCACTCTCTAAATTGCTTGCTGTGGGTTTCTTTGAAAGGCTATATTTAATTAAATGCCATACAGTAGCCATTTCGGGGCTAATGGAACTTATATTATATGTAAGAGATCTGGTGAGGAGTCACTTAACCATCCATTACAACTGGGCTTTCAGCTCTGCAGCACTGTTTCTCAGCCCCGTGTAACTGATGGGGATTAAATCAGCATTCTAATATAATTTAGCTTCAGGTATGAGTTGGTTGAAGAGATGTTCTAACTCGCGAGGTAGTAGATGTCATTATGACATTATGTTCATGTCTACATATCTTTAACCCTATTCAGACTGCCAGTTCAAAGAGTGATATTTATGCCCCTGTGATGTCTCGCCTTCAATATGAATGCCACAGAGGGGGAAGAAGGGATTCCACCTCTGTGCCGCCATCGTAGGTAGTAACAGGGACCTTAAAGGGGAGAGACGGGATAAGCAGAGGCAGCAGGTGAGAACAGCCCCGTGTGTGTGTGTGTGTGCATTTCTGAGTGTGTATGTGGAGCTCCCACTGTTTGTTTTTACAAGTTGTGGTTGAGACACCAAAATGATGTCATGGTTTAACCAATATAAAGTTAAAAAGACGTAATGATAGCGGAGCTTCTTTACGGTTCTCTTGTGGTATTGCAATCAGTTAAAGGCTATTGTAACTTTTCGTACTCTCTACAATACATGTTGTGATATATAAAGACTAATAAAATGTTTTGAACAGTATCCTATTCTCAGAATATCGTTTTTTGTGTAATTGTTAAAGAGCCAACATTCAACGAGAGCAAGCTTTAGTCAGATGTAAAGTATGTAAACACGAGACCATTCCTGACTGAATGGCTCTTCATGACCACTTTAAGAGCACAGAGACACCTAGTGTTAGGACTTAGCACACAGTTGACTCCACTAGCAGCCCCAGGTACCCTGTTGTCACTCCATGGCCAGATACCACTGTTAGAATTCTGAACATTGGTTTGCTGAAGAATTGATTGTAAGAAAATCCTTTTTTTTTTGGTCGATCCAACAGCATAACTTCAACATGAAACAATGACTTGCTTGAAAGAATGCATTTGATTAATGTATTTGGATACATTGTTGTTCATTTTTATTTTTAGTGCATAAACAGTTTTAAGCTCAACAACAAACATCACCACTCTCACACAGGTGTTTGCTTCATTGTGGCTGTTCCAGCATGATTCCTCATCTCTTGGTTAAGGGTGCCCCCATCTGGCCAACAGTACGCTTGTGAGTTTTCAGATAGAGTGAGGCAGTTCGGTTGCTCCTTTGGTTCCTCCTCCTTCCCACTAATCATTCTGTGAAATGATTCCTATTATGAAGGCTAATCGTTAGATAATATGATTGTTGTGTGTACACTTATTTAGCTTTGTATTTAGGTGAGTTTAATCAGTTAAGAGACTATAATTAGTGTCTATAATGTGGAATTTAAGAGGACAGGAAACAGTCAGGAGTTGTGGAAGATTTTTCCAACAGATTTTTAGAACTTTCCCATTTTCATCTCTCGCTTGAACATGCACCCTCAAGGTGTGTGCAGCAACAGTTGTTTTTTTTTTTTTTTGGGGGGGGGGGGGGGGGGGGGGGGGTTTACTGCATCGGGTGAAATAAGGGTGCCGGTGTAGCAGTGTAATTTGCAGCCTTGCAGGAGGATCCCATTTTCTTGTGCATGGTCACTATGCGCTGGCTGCTGTTCATCAGCTTGGAAGTCTATGAGGTGAGGAAAAATTGTAATAATGGACACTGAGCGCCGGGAATCAGCTGCTCAATAACCCCCCCTAATTGCTTAGCAACAGTGTTCCAGGGTCTCTCATTTGAGATCAAGAGTTTAGTGGACTGAAGACTCCGCTTTGGAGAAATAGAGCTTGTGCCATTCGATAAGGCGGCAGAGAAATGGGCTCTATCTTCTACTTCCTTTGTGCCCCCCTCCCATTCCTCCACCCCCCTCTTCTCTCTCCCCTTCTTTTTCTCTCTCTGTCTCTCTCCCACTGACCCCCCCCCCCCCAACCCTTTTCTGCCAGGATGATTATGTTACTTTCAACTGCATGATGTATTCAGTTCACTAGATTATTTTCTGTCATCTCAGTTAATTGAATTCTGTCCATCACATATAGATGTTTTCACATTTGCATAAAGGTTAGAGTGGTGAAGAGTGTCAAACTTCAATTTAGACAATGTCACTCAAATAAATATACTGGCCTCGTTCTCCATCTCCCCCCCCCCCCCCTCTCCTGGATCTCTCCGGAGGTTGGTATTTACGGATTCTGTCTGAATTTAAATAGATCTGTATTCCTGGGACGCACTGGTTCTCATATACATGTAAATATGAATATGAAAATGACTGGATGGCTCTCTGATATGGGTTGCATGACTTTGTGTGGTTAGGTGTGTGTGAATCTTTTCAATAATCTGCATGTTGGCGCATGCTTGATTTGACGTATTTGTATCCGTCCACATGATCACCCTCGTGGCAGGTTTGTGACACAGACAGTATGTGGGCAACACTCTCCTCCACAGAGGCTCACAGTAAGCACTTCCTCCTACTCCCCTACTCATTGTCAAGAGCCTCTAACATCCAACCTACAGCTGTCATGGGAAAATGTCGGACAACGACGGGAGGAATTCAGAATCGGACCTACCCGTGTGTAATGTGTGAATTCATTCATACATGTGAGAACATGTACATAAAAGCATGTGGTTAGGTGTACACACACTCATTTTACAAACACACTCCACGGAGATTTTAAAGTAGTTTCTCCATGGCAAGCAATCTGTAAAATGGCTACGACTGACAGAGGGAAATGGAGCATAATAACATGTCATACAAGGAAACATAGGAAAGAGGGGGAGAGAAACAGACTTCTCAGACAGACAGACAAGAAGACCAGCACCAATTCACATTTAATAAGTGTCCCGCAACATCCAATTATGTTTGCTTTTGAAAGTTGATTCATGTGTCTTTAGCAGCAATTTTCATATTAGCCTCTTTCAAATAAACATCTATTAGGTTTATGTATCATATCGGCGTGTGGCGACAGCAGCAGTCAGAGCTAAAATAAGTCTGTGTCAGTTAGTCAATAAATGGAAGCGTGAAGACGACGGACAGATTAGAGTGCTTATCTCTTTTCATCAACTCTGAATGCCGCCTGAATTGAAGGTCAATATCTGAGGATTCTCCAAGCCGAGCAGGCGTCTGGAGAGTATGGATTGGCTAGTGCTTGCAGCGCCTCTGTCTGTCTTTGTGGGCCAGCCAGGGCCAATTTCAAACGTGTCACAGTGGCATTAGAGCCAACAGTTACCTGGACAAAAACACTATACATTATCCTACATTTCTCTTTAACACCCCTTCCCCTGAACAGCTTCTCTTTTTTTTTCTTCCTTCATCGTCTCAGGGTTCTCCTGGTGGTCTAGATATGTCACACTATGGGCTTTGTCACGCCTTGTGACACATGGTGTGAGTTATCTATAGAGACTTCGGAAATGTCTGCTGAGAGACAAGCTAAGGTAGGTTATTATGCATGATAACATGAAACACAATTGTGTGCTGGTATTGACTGGGAGATTAGTCATCTTTTTTTTTTTGTCATGAACAGATGCTGCAAGCAAAGGAGAAAGTTCTTTTTTTTGATTGTAAAGTAAAAAAAAAACTATTGTCGGGTGGAATAATGATGGTGAAAACATATTTTCAATGGGCCATCTGTTTACAGCTATTTTCAAGGTTGTTCATTATTGATTACATCTCTGTTTCTCTTACCTGAGACACTGTCAAAAAAACAGTGTAGTTGAAAAAAACGATTTTAAAACGTATTCAGGCCGGTGAACAACTTTATCTCCCGTCCTTTCTCTCCCCTGGCTTGCAATGAATGCAGAGGTTTTTCTTGTTGGAAATGGACATTGAAAGCCTGATAGGCCGTGAACAGGGCAGATGGTACTCTGCTCTCGTCTCAGCCCCCAATGTTTGTGTTTGAGCTTAGCTCTAAAATCACACAAAAAGCAGATAAAACAACATCAGCACTCGTGTGGTGCCACACATGCGCATTATGCAAAATGTGTGCTCATCTGTGTGTGTGTGTGTGTGTGTCAGTGTGTGTGTAGCTGACGTAGGTTATGAGGCTGTGGAGGTGGCGCTTGTATATTGAAGGGTCTTGTCCAGTGTGTCAGAGGGCCCTTTCGGCTACTCTCTTCTCAGACAAAGCTTTGGTGAAGGGGCTCACTCCAACAGGACATGGCTGCTGGGGGGAGAGAGCAGCAGCACTCCAGACCTGCTCGCCTGCAGGAGGAGGCTATCTCAGTCACCTCGTCCACTCCTCAGGCTGGCCAATCCCCACCACCACCACCACCACCACCCACGGGGAAGGCCATATCTGACCTTATCTCAGCTTGTGCGGAGATGTCTAGCTATATTCACAGGTGGACCCAGAGAAATAAACCTTTCTCAGACAGTGCTGGAAAATCATAAAATTCTCAGCACCAAAGTCTACATGACCTACAGTATTGGAAATGAATATGCCAGAGTGAGAAAATTGTGTCGGTCAATTGGTATCACAAAGTCAGTACTTTCACTGAGCACGACCTACATTTTCATCAGGACATTTCTTTGTTTTTATTCTTGGAATTAAAAAGCATATGAATTTCATATACTTTTGCAGCAGTGAATGAAGAGAAAGTTCCTGCTGAGTACTAAAGGAACTGAATGACTGGCTTTATTTGTGTATGCATCTGTAATGTTATTGTGGGCAATTTCATTCATGCAGGCAAAGTTGTGAGCTCACCCTTGGCTTTTATTTACATGGTAGTCTTTCGTCTGCTCAGCAGGAGAGCCTAGCTAGCTGTAGATAGGTCTTTTCAGGTTCTTACAAAGGCCGCTTCAGCTGCTTTTTTGTCGCAGTAACTACCTCTTTCTTCCTCACATTTCAAATATCTTTGGTTCAAACCTGGTGGCCTTGATGAACAAGGTCTATGGAATCAATCAACTGCTTCTCTTAGAAGATCTGTAGTGGTTTAACGTTGGCCTTGCCACATTGTCCTTTGGAGATATAAACCTCATCCAACTTACGCCTGAGATCCAAGTTTCTTTTCTGAGGGGTCTTTTTGTGTAGAGTGGATTTCAGAGAGGCCTCAGTGTGGGGAAAAAACACAACCAGAGAGAGACAAGCAAGGCTGAAGCATATTGTTCTCTAATAAAGAATGACAGGATACCTCAGAATTTTTGTGACAAATTCACCCGCCCCAGTCAAAGAAAACATCTTTAAATAAGTCAATAGACTTTTAACAAAAACGCAAAACTTATGCTTTTCATACAACACTTGATATTAAGTGGGGACAGCAATTTGCCAATGGACTGTTTTACTAACCATTTAATATGTCGTTTTTCTTTCAACACGACCCCCAATACGTAGGGTTAACCACAGTTAACAATTGTTTGTAATCTGATGGTCAGTAAAAATGAAATTTCAGTTTGTGAATATTACCCTTTCATCACTTGGTTAAAATACTAAACCTATATTTTGTAATTTTTTCGGTCACATGCAGCAGGAAGTGTTAGTGAAACAGACAGCTTTTCATGCTGGACATATGTGCAAAGCACCATCAGTGTCTACAACCTCTCCCAGCTTCAGTAAAACAGTAACATCTGCCTGCAGTTTTATGGCTCACAACATATGTCCCTTCTTTGTGACAAAGCTGTGTAAGGCTCTCATGCTGTTCCTGTCCCCTAGTCCAAACATACATCTTTAGATACCTGTCAGCCTTTATTATTCCATCCTCTGTTGCAGCAGATAAGGGAAGTTAAAGTTTAATGAAATGCAGCCCGGCTACAGAGGCCCGGCTTTTATAATTTGTCACAGGCTGGGTGCTGGGAGCCCACTGCTATGTAAACATGGAGGCAGTGGTCACGGCCATTACTTCTAAATGGCGGAACATGGACGAAGTGGCAGAAAATGTCACTCTGCAACAGACATTTTCCTGTTGTTGCCTTGCTGTGCCGTGCCTCCCCTATAAACCAAGATAGAGACATTAAAATGTGAAAAACACAAATTCTAATAAAGCCCGCCGTAATGTTTTTCACAGCAAATTACCCGCAGAAAGTATCCAAATGCAGTCAGTTCCCGTCTGTATTTTCACATAAAATTGATAGCCAGCATGTTCCTCAGGCTGTGTTCTGGGTAGCCTCAGTATGCCTAGGTATAAGAACAAATGTGGTTGTAAGTGTGATGGCTGTTGAGGCACTGCAGCTGTAATCTCAGTGACTATAGCTCACGTAAAACACTTTACCTGAGGGAGAAAAAACAACCTATTCCCGATCTCACACTATAGGGCCACAATACTACTTACACCGCGTCCACCTACATAACCCTAATCATAATCAAAGATAGACTCAGGAAGCCTGCAGCTATGTTGGTCAAGGAGCTCTGATGCACTTTATATCACAGAACTGAAGAGTCTTATAAATGGTAAAAATGGACTTGAGCTTGTATAGAGCTTTTTCTAGTCTTTTGACTACTCAAAGCGCTTTTAAAACTAACTGACATGAGATGAAATGTTTCTGCCCTTGGGGTTCTTCCCATTTGTGACTTTCCTGAAGCCTGTAAAGGGTTAAGAAACATAGAAACATTTTAAAATGTTACCCCTCATTTAAAGTAGGATTATTGTCGAGCAGACAACGAGCAGCACAGTGTGACATAAGAGAGAAGGACCATCCTGCCTCACTGGTTTGTTCAGCACTAGAAGGAACTCTAGGAAACAGCTTATTCTGCCACTTCCATTTTGAGCTCTGTATTAGCCAGGACCACAGTCTAGCTGAGAGCAGGGGTCCACACTCTGCAGCAGACACACACAGAACACACACATACACAATTCAGCCACCGTCGATGTCTTAATACAGGCAGGATCTAATTTAGCTGATCCTCTGACATTTATCCTTTAGGTAAACTCTAGCCCTCCCCTCTCATTTCCAATGGCACCCTTGCCAACAAAACCAGCGCAGTCAAATTTTACAGCACCCGCTTCCTAACTCCAATTGCCTTCAGAGATACTCAATGTCGCGTCTGTAATTTCTAGTAAAACAAACCTCCACATTTCAAGTTATTTCTTGGGCCCTTTGTGATCAGGTATAGGGAGTTAACCAATAGTACACTTGATGAAAAGTGGGGGACTTTTATTTATTCTTGGATGCAGCCATTTTCAGGTTGTGCAGGCACTGGTGGGAGTACACAATAACATATGCTCTCACTTATGGCAAGGCACACCAACAAAGCATTTGAACAGACATGCGCAAATACACAGAGGTGGGCCGCGTGTGTGTTTGAGTGTGTGTGTTGACCGGTAGAGGCTACAATCAGTAGCTCTGTGACAAGGGAGGGAGGTGGTGGCTAGCAGGAGGGACAGAGGGACAGGAGTGATAACAGATTGAGCGACTCTGATAAACTCTCTTCTAATGGTTCTGCCGGTCCCTCTCCCTCTCTTTCACTGGCGGCGGATTAGAAACCTGGATAAGGAGAAGTAAACACTGGCAGCTTCTCTGAGTAAGCAACAGAGAGAGGGAAGCAGAGGAAGATAGAGAGAATGGGGGAGAGAGATGGGAGGAGGAGAGACATGAGGAGAATGAAGGACAGAGGGAGAGAGGCAGAGTGGGAAGGGAGCCGGAGAGGATATTCAAGGAGTGGCACTTACCCACAGCCATCCATCGTTTCTCCTTCCACAACTAACCACCACCACCCCCCTCCCCCAATCCCTTATAGCCTCCTGCTTTATTTTTGCCTTCTCGGCCCTCGACAATGCAGTTACTACTGCTCATGGAGCACTGGAACTGCTCTTTGAGCCTGAAGTCAATGATGGGTTCAAGTGGTGGGATGCAGGAGGTGTCAAACACGGCCTAATTCTGTGTGGTTAAAGGCTATGCGTGACACGTGCAGGACAGTGTAAACATGGATTAGGTTGATGTCTCAATCACAGCATGGCAGACTGACAGACAGGCTGCTGACAGAGGCAGCACCATAGGAGAGCTGCTTCCAGTTCATGCATTGCTTTAGGTTATATAAACTGTCTCCTTTAAAACGAAATAAATACAAAATCTACTCTTCCTACATTTTTGTTTGAAGTTTATAATCAAACATTTTTTATTGTATATCTCAATATTAAGTGTACAGTACTTCTTTGCCATCAGTCACCTGATAATACTTGAATACTGCTTGCAAATTTGGTGGTGAGTTTTCTTAAAAAACTGTCAGTTACACCACAATACTAGTCCCCAGACTGTTAAATCTTCACAAAATTGAAAACAACAGTTATCTAAACTTAAATTGTGTATTTTTACTTTGGAGTTGAACGACTTTTTGACTGGATGACACTTTTTGAAATGTTTGTATTTGTTTGTGGGACCTGATTTCATATAAACACAGAATTCACAAGATTGCCTCACATTTGCAGCAGTTTCCAATCAATTGTGTTTTCAACTGCCTTTCCAAACCAACCTTTGAATTGAAGAAAATACAGAATACAGAATATTGAGTATAAATACATCTATTTTTAAAACATAGACGGGACAACTCTGTTTAAATTTCTTTCCTCATTAAATCCCCATAAAACAAGCATTGTAGGGGTGTGGAAAAACATTTCTATGATACATCGATTTATGGACGTGGACAATTTTGTATCAATGAAGAGACAGAACATAATGAGTGCGTACCTCAAAGCTTGTAGATTTTCCGGCTGAGGCTGGACCTATTGTTTATTTTAGCTTACAATGCAAAGACACTTACGTTGACATTGATTTCTAAAGCACTTTCTAAATACTAAAACAGGGAGTTGATATTTATCTGACTGCTTGTCTTCATCAATGAAAAAGTAGCACTGTGCAGGAATACAGAAAATCAAGGATGCAACCATAGATGCAAATATTAATGGAAGAAGCGTGAGTGATGTCACCCATCTGTTACTGCAGGGGGCTTTGGAGTCCCATTGATGTCGGTCGAAATGCTGAAAATGCAGTCTTATACCAAAATTCAGTCAACCTAACGAAAGGGTAACTACCAATTTCCACAGTCCTTGCATGCAGAGTTTTGTGCACTAAGGCGCTGTTTGCTGCCACTCCAGACTATGCTCCTGTTTTCACAGCAAGCGCTGCGGTCCATCTTCAGTGCATGCCACTACGCTCTCCTCCATATCAAATACGCTGCTAGTCTATTTTGACAGAGCTCGCTGCATTCTGTCCGCATCAAGCCGGACAGAATAGATCGAGCCAGTCAGGAAATCAGACAAGGACGATTGTATTTTCCATCACTTTATAAACTATTTTTTTGAGTCAAAACAGGCACCAAACGAACAACGAAGCAACCTCAAAAAGTATCAAAAAAATGACAATACAGTGTGTGCCGGTCGAGACATGAGCTAATCAGCCATATTTAGTTTTTTCAACCAGGCTGTTTTTAAAGAGCCCATATTATGCCCTTTTTGAGGTTCGTATATTTAATCTATGTACCTACTTTTGTACGTGGAAAACACACTAAAGGGCATATAAAACCAGAAAAAGCATAATATGGAACCTTTAACATTTTAATTTCTGCTGTAAAAACAGGCTTCTTTGAATGGATGTAAATGTGACTTCCGGTGCTTCTGCAGCCAGCTTCAAGCGGACACTGGACAGACAGCAGTATTTTGCAGTTCCACATTGGCTTCATTTTTCAACACCCGTGAGATCAACTTAAATCATTGACAGGATAAGAGTAATCGAATCGAATCGTGAGACCAGTGTAGCCCTAAAGCTATGCGGTGAAAGATTAAAGGGCAGTGCATTTCAGATTGACAGAAGTGACCACAAGATGACCATGTGAAGCATCAGCAAGAAACTAGATATTTATTAAGTGTGATAATGTGTTTAATTGACCGTGGGGTGGTAATAAACCCCATATCTGGCTAACATTCAGTACAGTATGAGAGGGCTCAGAATAGAGAGGGATAATGTAACCATGCAAAATGATAAGCAAATAATTATATCCAGCTTTAAAGCCTCTATTAGTGCAATACTGTACGAACAAATGGAAAATTGCACACTTAGTAATTTGTCCATTTGATTATGGCTGCTGAGGATGTGTGATTAAAATAGAGTAATTATATCTACTATACTGCATTCGCGCTATGAACAAGACATTGAAAAATCTGACAAATGTATGACTGCAGGGATAGTTTGATTGACTGCAGACAATACCATATACTGCAGAAAATTAATAGTGTTCCATTTGCTAAATTGATCCATGAAAAGGATTCACCCGGGAGAGCTACAAGTTCAAACTGAACGTAGCTTTTACAGTGCAACAGAGGTTAAACTATTTAAAAGACAACCATTGACTTCTCCCACAATGTACCTTTTCATATTGTGTGAATATTAAGCATTAGAGCACCACTCCAGACAGCAGGAAAAACACTAGCTTTAGTGAAACTCTTGCCACAATGTCAAAGAAGGAAAAAAAAAAACAAATTGCTATAGACCGGTGGCAATTATGTTGAGTAGCATCCTAGTCGACATGATCGTCTTTCTCTGCACACAAGACCACGTCTCGCTGCTGAGGGCCAGCGAACTTGACACGACAACGTGAGGCTTCCCGTTCTAGCATCAAGTGCTGCAAACAATATGCACTCACGGCAAGCACTGCTCAACTCAGGAGACGACATGCTCCAATGATTGTGCCTTTGCCACCACTATTTGTGATTGACAAAGGCCCGTGTAACTCACCATCGACTTTACCTCACAATCTGGTATCTCTGTATATCTCTGAGGGAGAGCAAACAAACGAGCAGTAAATAACTTGCTCACTCGGTCCCTGCAGGCTGTCAATCAAATGGACAAGTGTACACTATGCTGTGTTAGAGAGCTCAGAGCTGAACTAATCCAGTAATACAACAAAAGCCCCGACCTGAAAAAAATCCTCTCTGAAGATCCAGTCTCAAACCACAGGAGAGAAGCTGGGAACACAGAAATCTAATGACTCCAAAGCAGGCATGAAGTGTGAAATCCCACTGTTTCCCAGGAACAGCTGAGCCTGCATGTGAGACAAAGCAAGTAAAAATTGTCGTAATGATAGATAATCATATTTATTGATTCAACAAGTGGAGTTAATAGCTAGTTAATAAGCTGCTAGCGAAAATACTAGCACTCATCGTGAAAAGCCATGTTTAAAGAACATCACTTGAAATGCGTAATAGCCAAAAGGATGCGACTCTGGATACTGTAGTTTTTCAATAGCTTTGTTGCCATCATCACACTCATCATTCCAATGTATTGTAGCGAAGAAAAGAGCTAAAGACTAATTATTAGACGAGCCAGACAAACTAGTGAGCTGACAAAACATCATCAACACTAGCCAAATCCCAATCTGTCTCTATTAATTAAGCCATTTAATCATCCACCACACTAATTGCATAATTAAATCACTGCCTCCTGGGTACTACTGTTGTGAAATGTGTAATCTGGTGCAATAATACCGCCCAACAACAATGTGGGTTGGTTGATAATGCTACTGGATTGCTAGGACACAGAGGACTGCTTGCTTCATTCACACCCTAAAAACATTTCTGGTCACTTTTTACATCATTCTGGAAATTATAGAAAAGTAAACGCGGGAGATATTGTCTTCGTCCAAGTTTAGAATAGAAGATTAGTAGTGGAGAAACTGAGAATAGAATTACTAATGCCTTCATGCATGATATCAAAGACGCTGTTTAAATTATATTCAATTAAACTAAATTAAGAAAATAAATAGTTTGTAGAAAACCCTTTTCCCTCAAACAGGGAATACTATTTAATATAGACTAATTATGATCCCATTTTTATTTACAGAGGGTTTTTTCTAAATACTAAAGGCACTGTTGGCATTTTCAAGACATTAAATGAATGTATTCTCAATGTTTAAAGGATTGTTTGGGCTGCTTTAATACTCCTCAATATGAATAACTGTAAAGGTGTTTGGAACATTGAAAAGGGGATTGCATGATGCTAGATTATGTTTATTATATCACCATGAGTTGGTATTCATTTTCTAATAGGAAAGTCTAAATATAACAGTATTGGTTTAAACATTTGTATAAAAAGAGATCCATTTCAACGAATAAAAAAGCAACCAAACCCATTGAAAACCATTAAAATACACAAAAGACACAGCCCCTTATCCAAAAACAACAACATGCTGCAGCTCTCCAATTTAGAACAATTGTGGTCAGTCGACATGAGTGTGACCAGCACACACACCTTGTGTGTTGGCATTGACGGGTCTTCTCGTCTCAGCACAAGACCAGGCAGCTCCAGCCAAGTGTTTAAATTCCTGAAGTGCCTCCAGAAGAAATTAGTATGTAATGGCCACACTCTGCAAGAAGAAAGCCCCATTATGGCTTTCCACTGACTGTACTTGGCTTTCATTTGTGAGCTAAATGGATGCGCGTGAAGGTGAGAGTTCACTAGCCATTCAAGTATTTGGCTTTAACTGGCTCCAGCACTCTTGCTTTAATTCAAGCAGAAGGACGAGTATGAATAATCGCTCTGGATAAGACTCAACGTAACCACCAGCATGACCCCCCCCCCCCCCCCAACACACACACACACAACTACAACCAACACCCTGCCCTCAAAATAGCTGCTAAAGCTTAATGACAAAATACCATTTACATCATGCCTTTTAATTTGCAATTTGCCAGCTTTTGTTGCTGCTATCTGATTTTGGTTTGTTAGCTGCGCACTGTATTATTTTGATGCAAATTTCGGCAGCTCATCTCGACTGGTTCTAATTTCATGTTTGTTTATCAGAGCTGGGGAAAATAGCTAGGGAGAAATGGGTAGCTCTAATCAATGTAAAATAGAACACAAAATATCCAATGATTACGAATCCAAGAAGGCTGGCAGACTGTGCAGAGAGCTGAGGCTGTAGGATGCATGTGGTATCATGAGGACAAAGAGACCACACCCATCTGACACTGTGGGGATGAGTTTGAATAAAATAACATTTTGAAAGAAATGCCTGTCATCAGGCTTGTAACGAAGGAGTGACAGGTTTATTCAAATACACAGGAGTGTACAGCCAAAACGGCTAATACGAGGCCCCAAGGGTGTTCATCTCATGTAATATATGCACAGGCTAATTTATTGCACC
Organism: Labrus bergylta; assembly: GCF_963930695.1. Taxonomy (NCBI): domain Eukaryota; kingdom Metazoa; phylum Chordata; class Actinopteri; order Labriformes; family Labridae; genus Labrus; species Labrus bergylta. The sequence continues at coordinate 10,139,510 of NC_089212.1, read as the reverse complement.
AGGACTAATTTCCATTGCTTGTGCTTGGAGTTGCCTTGCTAATTATGGAATGTTTTTTTTTCTTTTAACCATTTTTTCTCTCCCTGATTCATAATTGCACATCCACATTCAGGGGCAGTCTCTTTGCAAATGAGATGAGGCCTTGCCATTTGGCATTCACTGCCCCCCACACCCAGGTGAGCCCACAACCCACACAGGGCACAAGCAACGCTCCATTTCCTTCCAAAAAACACCCACCCTACCAATCACTGCGGCTTGGATCTTTGATGGGCTCTGCCCCAAGAACTGCTATGACCATCTCACAAATATCAGATAGGCTGGTGTGTAATTAGACTTGGGACTTTAATTAGGAAAAGTTAACTGTTAGATGAAAGCTGTCACATCTGTGATACGTACTGCTGGTTCAGTGGAGGGATCCCAGGGGGGTCTGCATCAAAAGGCCCTTCCCTGCTGAGCGGGCCCACTCTAGCATGTTCTCATGCGCCAAATCAGGCCCTCTGAGTGGCAGCGGATGTGAGGGGATAGAAAAACAGAGACACAGAGACACAAGTTAACTGCAAAGGAGAGACGAAGAAAAATAGAAGAATAAGAGAGAAGAAAGGGAAAATGTCGCTGAGCTGCTCGGCTGCTTTTCTGTGTCTCGTTAAATGGCGAACACGGCACAGACACAAAGGGATCTGAGGGAAAACAATGTCGCTTAACAAGACATCACTGGCTCATCATTAGCAATTTGTTGAGGGCATAATTTTCCCCTGCCCCTTGCATAATAGGTGCCCTGGGATATTGCCGATGCTTTTGTGTGCCCTCATTTGGCTATTTATTTACTTGGCTCATGTCACAAAAGAGATCTGGCCACCTCGAGCGGGAGCCAAGATAACACTGTTATGGCTCCACATCACAGCCCTATTAAGATGGAGCGCCTTTAATTGACTCCCCTAGCTCATTGCCTGACCTGGACTCTTACTGATCCCACCCAACCAATAACAGGCCTGGTCTCACAGGGCAAAGCTCACAGAAGTGTGATGCTTTTGTTGGTCTTTTTTTTTTTATGGATTTGTCAAATCGCCTATTAATTGGATGCACTTTTTTGTTTTTATGCATCGAGTTAGGTGCTTGTGATTCTGTATTTGGTTGAGCTACACTTTCCCTACTTTATGTTCTCCCTCTCCATACGGGGGGAAATACAACAGCTGCAAACTGCTGTAGCAGTGTTAAATATGTTGAAACGGCTTGACGGCTATCACTGCCATTCATCACAAAAGCGAGCAAGAAAGCTTTATAATTTCAGTGTGTGTGTTTCCTGTTTACCCATCGCCACAGATGGTACTGCCAGCGCTCCACAGACGAGCTCTCACACTGTTGTTCCATCACCCCCGCTTTCTGTGGCCCCTTTTGTGACAGTATAGACACTGACTTGTCATTTACATTCATCAGACACATACGCTGGGGATGGATGGATGGTCGAATGGATAGATGACCAGAGTCATGGCAACAACGCAGCTATTTCCAAAAACAAAAAGCAGTTTTTCTGGAAATGGAAAGAAATTGATGATGCTAGCTTGGTGCAGCACTGACAGATTGCGATGAGCATAATGATGTGCATACACAATCTGTGGGCCTCCAGAGTTCCTGTGACTTGCCCCTTTTTTCCACCCGTGGTTCTTTTTGAATGACAGCATTCATGATAAGTGTAACTGTACTACAATTGTGTGTGCTGTTGAGGAAATGAAAATCAAGTATTTGACCTTGGAACTTACAAGTGTCTTTGTCTTGTGCTCTGGTGGCCTTCAGACTGTTGTAGAAAGCACCATCTAATGCGGCCGTTTCCACTTTATTTTCTCATAATTCTTAAGCCTTCATATCAAGAATAAACAGCTTTAACTTATTCTGTCCATAGCATAGCTGGAATTTGCATGAATTTATCAGGCTTAAAACCAGGCAGGGTGTTCTTAGTCCTTCATCGCGTGAAGTGTGTTAAATGTACGCACATGCACACAAGAGACCCGTGTCTGCCGCTTTGACATAAAACTGCGCTTTAGCAAGGCCAAATGAGAAGATAGGGAAATCGATTTCCACATTGTGTTTCACACCCTTTCATCAGGCCCCGGCCCTCGTGGCTGGAACGCTTGTGATTTCAAAAGCACTTAACATACGCCAGCCCCTTTGTTCAAGAAGCAAACTACTTCTAAGGCGACATCAATGCAAAGAAAACCAACTAGCAGAGCGAAGGGAAACTCAAGCTGAAGAACAACCAAATTACCCGTAGTTAATACGTCTTCATTACAATTTCTCTCTCTTTAAGTCTCGCTCTCCTTCTCTCACCAGCATACCAAAGATTCTCAGCGCTAATGATTTTCTGGGTATTAAAGAGGCACCCACTGCTGTCACTCTGGATATGAAACAAGAAAACAGATTATTGTCGAGATCACCCACTGTGAACACCCAAATGATACTTAAAAAATAATGATGTTCTTAACCATACTCATTAACAGCACAGTGCAGGAAAGAACAATACTCTCCTCCAGGAAAGCCAAACAGATTTCAAATTAGAGCATAAAGCAGAGAGGCAATCAGTTTGGAAAAAACACTGGAGATGGAAACAAAGCAGACGGTGTGGTGATATTCTGTTCCTATGCATGAGAGTTTCTAACGACTAACAGTGGTTTAAAGGGACTGAACATTTGGGCATGGTTATTAGTGTAACTCTATATCTTTTGTGTTTTTAATTAGTGAACACATAAAAGATTATCATTGAAAATATAATCCTGAAAAAGGTGTTGAAAACCTACAATCAGTGGGACGTGTGCATAGTTTATGCCTAAAGCATCAAATCGTATTGATAATTAATGTTCCTCCACTGCTCTTTTCTTAAGCAGTATGCGCTGTATATTGATGTACATCTGTTGTGTTTTCCCTGCTGAAATAATTGGCACCACATGGTAAGAGAAACAGAAAATAAGCTTCTCTTCTGAGTACAGGGTGGCATGGAGCTGATTTTTATTATTTGGCTGATTTGAAACTGTAAGTTTAGTGCTCACAGCTTGACAGGAAGTCCATTTCAACAAGTTGCCAATGAATACCCAGAGCCTCATTTCCATTACATAGGAGAACGATTCAAATGTTGGCCTATAAACAGACAGTAAAGGAAGTCCAATGTTCCATAACTCAACCCTTGTAATGGCGTACTTTCCTGAATAGGACAACTAGGGACACAGTGGGATTGTTCAGTTCTCGCCAAGCCAAAACGATTCTTTGTCAGCCAGGCATAAATAACATAGTGTTGATTGTTCTGTCAAAGTTAATCTGACAGCTCGGGGAAGCAGTCATTTATCTAATGACAGAGTTTCTATGACGACAATCGATCCTCCTGCAGACTGGGGGTGTGTGTTTGAGTATGTGTGTGTGATAGTGAGGACGGGTTTACAAAACACTTGCAGTAGGCTGTGTTAGTTGAACACAGTAAAACACATTGAGGAACAGGAGACAGAGATGCTTTGTGGTGATGGGCAGCTTCGTCCAGAAAGGTAATATTTTGAATGATTCTAGTGATGCCACAAAGATTCAGATAACATTCAAAGTGCTTACTCTTAATAAGCAGAATAAACATAATTGGATATGGTTAGTAACCACTTTAATATCATAATACAAATGCACTTTCACTTTCACTTTCCATTGTTGAAGTCTACCTGCAAATCTGTAATGTCATGAACTTACGCAGGTTGATACAATTAATCTTCTCTACAAAAGGCATCAAGTTAAAAAAAATACATCATAAAGAATAAAAAATCAGGATGAAGTTATGCACATAAATCAAGACATTCCTTGAATTACTGTAGTGATTGTCACATTTAGATAGGTTTATATATATATATATATATATATATATATATATATATATACCCTTTCATTCATCAATTATAAAATTAGGTAATAAGTTTTCACATGTCCACTGGGTTGCAAAGATTCATTTAAATTGAAGTTGTGAGGGATCCTTGTCTTTGAGATTTTTCCTCCTTTATACAGGAAGAGACATGCTTGATGAGCTCAAACTACCCTCACAGTTTTAGCCTGGAGGCTGCCAGAACAGCACAGCAGCAGACACTGGTAACACTTTATAATAACCATCATCAATAAAGAGTACATTGATAGTTAAATTAACTTTAGTTAATAGTTATTTTACTGATAAGAAACAATGAATAGATAGTTAATAATGTTTGCTAATTATTTGTAATGCTATAATTTATGTTATGTTAACAGTTTATTGTTGCACACATTATAATGTTTTATACACTATATAATGTTTTTGTTAATGATTAGCAGATGATTAGTAAACCTTTAAGAGATCGTTTATAAAACATCTATAAACATGACATAGATACATGGACCATATATTTGTTAATGTCAATTCTTGGTTTGTAAACCGTCTATTAACATTGTTTGGATGGCTATTATTATTTATTTATTTTATTTATGGTATATTTGATGGGGACAGATTTAATATAGACAAACTGAAAACAGCAATCCAATGCAAGTATCATAGTGTTTATAGTGGGTGATAGTTTGCAAACACTTGTCCCTAGAAGGGCTTTTGTGTGAATTAAAGGTTAAATAAGTTAAAAAGGAGAAAGAAAGAATAAACTGGGTACAGTATGGGATACAGTAATACACACATTTAGCTTTGATACAAACAACTAAACATGAGTACAAGTCTGTTGCTGAACTAACCAGGACTTGGCTCTCTTAAAAGTGATGAAGTTCGCAGTAAGCTTCAAGTGACCCGGTAGTGAGTTCCAGGATTTTACTCCTTTCACAGAAAAAGCTGTTTGCGCAAAAGAAAATGCAACTTTTACAGTTTCCTCTTGAAGCTGCTCTACTGCAGCCCTGTAGTCTCTGTATGTATTTGCGGAAAGGCTGAGGAGCAAGTCCATTTATTATACATTAACATTATTAACTATCATTTAATTATCTATTAACAGTAAAATAACTGTTAACTAAAGTTTAATGAACTGTCAATTTTGGGATGAAGGTTATTATAAAGTGTTACCCAGACATTTAATGGGAGAAAAATAAGTGATGTGGAGTAGAAATGTACTCCATATCAGTTATTTTTATGATCAGCCAAGTCTCATTATTAATGCTAATTGTCATTGAAATATAGCAGACATGATGCATGATGTCCAACTTAGTGGGCATGTGATCAATCAGGATTTTATCCAAAACTAAAATCAATATTTGTACATGTTCAATAACATTGCTCCTTAGTTGTTACTTGATGTTAAAAAAACATGCACCTGCAATGGTCTTCTAGAATAACAGGACTGTAAGATATTCTTGAACCACCATCAAGCATCTTGATTTTGAAGACATTTTTACTAACAACTGCTGGCCAATGGTTAACAGTGTATGGGGCTGACTTTCTTAAGTCCACTGAAGTGGATCCATTCCATCAACTCCATCAAAACCTGCAGAAAACAGATTTGAATAGCTGATGATTGTTTTGTCCAGTATATGCGAAAGGGATATATGTATAAAAGAATCCTCCAATTTATCATCAAATTGAATTTACTAGCCTGGGGTTGCTGCATGTTTTGACAAATGAAGGCAGGTCGCCATTAGAGGCTCCTGTTGTTTAGTGACTTTTATAATTAGAACTGAGGAGCTTTTATTCTTCAAAAACAAGATCCATATCAATATGATTTGCAGATCAAGAACATATGAACAAGGGGGTCTCCACACAGTGCAGCAGGTTGGCAGAGATGGGCCGTCATACAGGGCGAGATCAAATAAGGGATTTGTCATTTTTGAATGATATCCAATTTTTGTAGTTAAATATTGTATATGGTGTACATTTACAATAATATAGTCTATCTTTGCTGTGATTGAGTTTTCTTTGAAAATAATCTTAACCCCGTCTCCCAAATAAAGGACGTGGTCATTTCATAGACTAAAGTAAATAAATGCCTGGTCTATTTATTTATACAGTACTGGATCCCTCTTTTGCCAAATACTGTCGGACCACCAGTGAGAAATAATGTCATCCTGGTTAAACTGCAGGACCGTCGTTATTTCTTACTTCTTAACTTTTCTCTCATTTTCAGTCATGACTGATGTAACTGTAAAACGTTTACTTTGAATGAATTACAACAAAGCATCATTTTATAATTTTGGAATTTTGGGTGCTGTGTGCTCCCTGAGATAGAATACAGAGCAGCTCAGATAATGTGTCTGGAAAAAGAGTCTGAAACATCTCCACTCTCGGACTCTCAAAAACACTTAACTAAATTCTCACTCATACATTCTTGTTGCACCAAACAGGTCACTTCTGTGTCTGTCATGTGACCTTGATGTGGCATAACAATAACTATGTGCTAGTGGAGAACCAGCAGCAAATAGATAGGAGTATTCTTGGAAAGGTGTCCTTGAAGGCCTCTCAGAAAATTGCTACATAAAATTGTATTTTCCTTTGAGTCCCGCCTTGGTCTTATTGTGTGTCCACAGAGAAAATTAATGACTGCTAAAGGAAGCACACATACCTTCATAATGCTATACATCTCCATAATAAAATGGATTAATATTGTGGGAATGCTGAACATTGTCAAACGTATTTGGGATTATGATAGGTTGAAGGACGTTGAGGAGCACGGAATGACCCTGACGCCCGGGGTGATAGCTAGCAGCAGAGAAATTAAAGTATTTGCTTGGCAAAATCGGGTTGCATCTGCTTAGCACTGTCAGTACTTTAAACATCCAATACCTCTAAAGAACATACATTGTAGTATCTGTTTTAATTTAAAAAAATTGCACTGCTGTTGCAACTTGTTTCTCTTCTTTATGAAATGAGAAAATATAAGACAGACTTACTATCTGTCTGCTTTAGCTAACATCCAAGTGTTTTGACACCTGTCTCAAATAGGCGATGTGCTAAAAAGTAGGAGGGTTGGGAAAAGATACTAAGACAGAACCTTGACAAATATCATCCATAACATTAAAATGGCCCCTATTGTCATTACGGACAGAGATTAAATTCATCTCATCAGACGTAAGTATGACTGGTGCCTCAATAGGCTGATGCCAAGCGGCAAGCCGAGAAGATTAGCAGGGCACTGATATCATTATTTCCGCCTATCAGGGATTTAGCAGGGAGGCAATTGTAATTTCTAGGCTTATTAGTTCACACTCGGAGCAGAGAAAGCCCAGTGATAAAGCTGACTGTGACAGCCGGGCATTCCAGCAGCAAGTGCTGTCACTGTGACACTGACCAAATGCCAGTGTGCCTCTGTCCCTGTAATCCTGCCTAATGGAGGTTAACACACAATACAAAGAGGTTCTCATCAATGATCACAACAAGCGACACATTTGCATTTTTAAGTTATAAGAGCAGTCACAGAGAAAATAAAAATTAGGGAGGCTGTGACTGGTTTGAAATGAAGAGGAGCTGTGAGGAGGGAGGGATTTTATTGGGCGCACGTAGAGATGCAAGCGCACACGTACGCACTGGCTCATCAAGTGTATTTTAAAGTTGTGTGGAGAAGTGGAGCAGCAATCTTGAGGGTGGCAGGCAGGCAGGCAGATCCTCTTGGCAATTTGAGACATCTGCCACTTCTTCCTGGGCAGCCTGTGCCAACGCTGGCCCCTGGAGAGAGCCCTGTTCCCAGCACACTAAAGCCCAGAAGTGTTTGTCTAGCCTAATAAATATTGCACAGCGCTTCCTCTTAATCTCATTAATGTTTGTGCATGTCTGTCGGTAGCTGTAGATATAAACAAGGGATGAGCATTAAGCCCTTTGAAAAAAAACCAAAAAAAAACACAGCCGTCATCAACGCCACCCGCGTCCTCCCTGGAACAACAACTACAACTTTCGTCGGCTTCCTTTAAGCCAACAGGAGACACGGGACAACTGGAAGACTTAAAGCATACATGCATTACTATCTGCTCACCAACACCTGAGTTCATCTACACGTTGATTTGTCTCCGTAAATCCAGGAAAGGGATTTGGGCCCTGTCATATTTAGGCCAGATGAAGATATCTGTGGCTCTGTTTGGCAACATGTCTCCTTAATTATGCCTAATTTGTAGACCAAATAGCCGCTTATCACCCACAATGTCTGTGACAGCTTAATAATCTCCAACCTCAGTGTGGGTGTGTGCAAGAGAGAGCGTGACCGGGACCTTAATATGATTTGTGTGTTTTGGTGTCATGGTTTAACAGTTTTATAAGCCAGCCTGGTGATAAGTATCATGTTATTAGGGAGTTACATATTTGACTTTATTTTCCTCAAAGGAGGCCACATTGTGACCAATTCATATTACAATAATGGCATTAATCAGGGTCTCCTGGGAGGAGCGGCGAGGTGATTTTCATTGCAGCAGCTGACAGTTCTCTGTTAATATCTCCATATGCATAGACTCCCAGAGTCAAAAAGGGTTGGGGGTAGAAAAAAAGAAGCAACCTAAAGGAGTGTAAGAACCTTCCTCAAACCATTAAATGCCATTGTAGTGATTATTGATGAAGAACAGTTGAAGGGGCTGGTGATTGCTTTTAAATCAGGAACGCTGTTTTTGCACTGTTTATACATTCTTTCTCTCTTCACCATTTCCAGTGTGATTGTGTGTGTGCCTGTGTGTTTGTGTGTAACATAAGGAGGGGGTATGGGAATGGAAGTAGAGGTGGGCGAGAGGGCCCTGATGGCCTTGCAATGAAATCTGCCGGAGCTTGCCTCTACCAGCTGCAATTATCATTAAGCCTCCAATGGAACGGGTCCACTCCAGAGACACCTAAAAGCCGTCGTAGACCCACACATAATATTGTATTAAATGGGACCAAAAAAATCAATACACAATGCAAATGAAAAGCAGGGGAGTAGGATCCACTCAGTATGCATATTTCCTGTCAAGTACACTTTCTGACCCGCTGAACGCCGTTCGTGCCGGAACTCAGTACTTTTGAAAATTACTGATGATCTCTTGTTATGAGCCCCTATCTGCCTGCCTGGCACTATTTGTGATACGCCTGTCTAGCGGCGTGTGCTGAAAACCTGCTCGCTTCCTCACTGAATTAAAAGAGTTTGTCCATGAACTGAGGAGAATGTGCTGCTTGTGTCCTTTTTGTACACAGTAAATGGAAATGTTGATAAATACCTCCTCCCATGAAGCACTTGTTTTGTGGCGGCTCTGTGCCGAGCACAACGGCACAAGAGAGCTAATTATGAGAAGGATGAGCCAGGGTGACGAGCAGGGTGGGCAGCTACTTATTTTGCTGCCTTTCTCTCCATTGTATGAAGATATATTATTTCTGGGATGTAAACATTTGTGCTCTGTGCGTTTGCGTGTGTGTACATGTGTGCAGCATTGGAGGGTGCGTGCAGGAAAAGATGCTCTAGCAGGAGGGAGATGAGCTCCTGAATGCACGTTCTCCGTTAGTGCAAACAGATAAGTGCTTATCATGTACCTGTAGCCAGAAGGTCATATCCAATATAGCCAAGCAATTCCTCTGAGCTCACTTCCCCTGGTTGAATATGCAATCTTAACTGGTAGGGTGGTCTCTTCTATTGTGAACAGGGCACACACTGGGTTGTTGAGCTATTCTCTCAGAGGCCACATTCACTCTGTCCCACAGAAGCTATTTATTCTCAATCTCTCTCTCTCTCACTCTTACTCATTCACTCACACGCACGCACACACACACACACACACACACGCCAGACACCACATGCACTTTTTTTTTTACTTATCTGAATCATTTTCAGAAATAAGATTTCCATATTTTACAGCTTGTGTGACCACCAAATTTAACATGACTATTTCCTGTCGTGGAATTTATGGTATCAGACTTAGAAATCTCAGACTATTTGTTAAAATTTCAAATACATTTAACAACTGGTGAATAACTGAGAATAAGTTGGAGAAAAACTGCTTCTTAACAAGTTCAACGTCATGCAAAAATAGGGGAAAACATAAAAAAAGATAAAGATATGGTCACAAATACAAGGACTCACAGCATTCATTTATTTTATTATGCAAATTATTTCAGCCTTTTCATTTTTGCCTGTAGAAGTCAAAATACTTTTTTTAACTACATTACCTTACAACTAATGGAAAACACACACACACATCCAGCAGTGGTGGAATGTAACAGAGTACACGACCATCACAATATTTGTACTTTTTACTTTACAATAGAAATCGACCAGCTAAATGTTGTAGTTTACAAATACATGCCACACACATAACATACCAAGAGCTGTCAAAGTTAAACTATTCGACAATATCTACCGGTACAGATTCAATCATTGAGGAATGGATGTGACTTTTCATAAAAAAACATCCCATTGTTTCCACTTTGAAAAATGTGAAGCTTTTCCACTCTCCCTTTAAGAATTGAATCATTTGAGATACTTTTTTGGAGAGAACAAAAGATTGTGAAGGTCTCTCACTGTGTGCTCCATGAATAGTAGAACGTATCACTGTTTTCAGAGTCAAATCAGACAATGATATTTAGATATTTAGATATTGCCTCAAATAATAATTTGAGGAAATATCTAAATGATTCCTCAAAAAATAGATATATAGCTACTGTCCTGTGTAGTTTAAAATGAGCTCAAGATCAAGCTACTACAAGAGTCAAGTCCTGATGTTATATTTACAACTTCAGGACTTTAGTTGAAATATTGCTTTTGATTGTGATGAATGATGTGAATGATTGTTAACAATAAGCTTCTTTTTTTTACTTTGAAATGTATTCTTCTTTAAGAATAATTTTTAATTAATACAAATACTGTATATGACTAATATGTGAACATGTGTTGTAAGTCCTCTACTCAGTTAACATTACACATGAATGGAGGCATCTTTATCACACATCCATTTTATCATTACAGAGCACAGATGAGCTGTTGTCTAATTAGCCCCAAGATAACACGTTTGTAAAATTGAAGTCCAACACTTGTTTTTCTGTCTCTGTCCTGCTTTCTTTCTCACACTTTGTTTTTTTTTTTTTTTCAAGGCATCTCAGCACTGGAGGACATTTGTGAATTTGTCTTAGGTCAATGGTTTTAATGTGAACTCATTATAAGAAAGGTCAGACCCATACATAAATGTATACTAGGATTGCGCGAGCGTGGCCCATCTCAGAGAAGGATCTCAGGATACTTAAAGGACTTGGCCCTGGGAAGAGAGAAGGGCAGACCTCACAGGAGGTTCACAGGAGCCCACTGTCCGTCTCAACCAGGCAGCCAATCCTATGCCTCACTTCACTGATTATACACACTTTTCAGACCACAGTGGAGATACTCCACAGGGAAAGGGGCGAAGAAGCACGGTTTCCTACATTGTCGTGTCTAAATAATGATGTTGGAGCCATGAACAGGGGTGCCTGCTATTCCCCTTGGACTCCTGGTTCATGGCCTGTCGCCTCTCTGGTTAGGGCTCCTGTCTTTAATGACCCATGTCAAAGAATACCCTGCACTGCTGTAATGACATATCATATCTCATCACTTAGACCCCACACTGACAATTATAATCATATATATAGCTTTTTGCTGCTGGATCAAGCCACTATTATGACAAATTGATATGGTGATGAGAGACACGGTGGTAGGCACTGGGGATTGGAACAGAAAAGGAGGGCAAGAGCAGGGGAATATGTCCAAGCACAGAGCACAGCAATGACGGATGACAGAAGACACCTAGAGAGGAATTGCAGTATCAGTGTTCCTTACACAGGGTTCCATTCTTTCCACAAGTTATTGTTCATTCACCCCCTCGCCCCTTAAAGAGTCATATCCTGCCCTGTTTGGCTAAAGAACACTTTCTGTCTGTATGGGCCCTGTCACTCCCCTCTTGTTTTCTACAATGGAGGGTTTTAAGCTGCCACACTAGATGTGTAAAACCCTTCCCTTTCTGATGGGGCGAGGGCAAGGACCACCAGCATACTTGGCCCCTCTGCCCCATGATGCACCCAAAACAAAAGTGCATTGAGAGTCTCCCCAGGTTTTGTTCCTCGACCTCGAGGTACCAACACCCACAAGGCACAGGACTCACTTCCTGTGCTGCACTTGGCTGTATACATTTATCACCCTGTATTGCCAATAACATGTCCTTCAAGCTCCAAGATGGATGTTTGCTGAATGAGTTAACCTTGTGTATATGTGACAGTGGCAATTGGTGGTCCCCTTCTTTGAGGCTGCCTCGGAACAAAGAGGCTTTTTGTTCATGATTTTTTCTGTGTGTCTTTCTTGCGTTCTTCTTGTCGTTCTTTGTGTTCTGCTTCCCCATCCTTTCCTTAAAAAAGAAGTACCCTATAAGGCAGGTTTTTCAATTCAGCATCTTTTTATTTCCTTTGCTACACAATGTTTACCTCCCCAACGTCTCCCCCTATTCCCAACCCCCAGTTCTTCTGTCTTATAGACCCAGCCTCCCTGCCCAGCCCTGCCTGTCCTGCAGCAGATTTAGCTTTTGTTGGCTAGTGTTAATAGGATTAAAATGGGTTACTAGCTCAATCACAGAGAGCTTCAAACCATCCCTAAATGTAAGTGTCTCATGGGGGTCGAGGGGCATTGTGGTTCTGTCTTTCCCCCCTCTGGCATCCCTCCTGATCGTAGGAGAAACACCAGGCCTGATGGGGGTGGCAAAGGTTTGGCCTCAAGGAAAATCCGCAGGATTATGTCAGCACTCATTACAATGTACACAAAGACCACAGGATCAGTAGGAGCACAAACGGAGCAGTTAAGTCAAATAGGGTGGGCCAGGGGATTCTCTGCTTCCACCCTGACATTGATTAGCCTTTGTGCTCCACAACTCCTTGCATTCAGGCTATACAGACACAGTGTTACCCATCGGTTAAGTCTGGTTAACCAATCGGTAACCCTGTGGCTCAGATTCTAGCTTTAATATTGGCTAGAATCTTAAATATGGGGCTTAGTCTTGAATTGCAATTTGGAAATACTAAATTAAATTGACCTGTAAGCAAGAAAAACAGTGTTCAGCATGAGGTTTTTTCCAAAGTCACAAATTTTTAGCAGACAACATCAGCCAGCATGATAAAAATTAATTCAGCTTTGGCAAAGTAGATATTGTGGGTATAGTGCACTGTGCCCAGCACCCATACATAATTAGACAGGGGATGAGAATAGTAGGGGATCTATTGTGATAATGTGAGGTCACATCGCTCTTGAACATCCATGATAATGACCATATCCAATGAAGTTGTATCCATTAGGCATGCTGAAGTGTCCAGCACCACATTCACACAACCCTGAGACTTACACATACACACACATGCATATACCTCATTTGCATAGTGCTTAAACACAAGTAAAAACACATAATTAAAAAAACAAAGCACAATAAACAGCCATGCAGGATTAATATTCTGCCCCTCATTAAAACACTACAAATGCATCCTGGGTGGTGCATGTGCATGACTACCTCAGTGTCACCCTCCAAGGCTGCAAACATGAGGGGCCGGCCAGAGATGGGTGTTTGCGCTCATTCAAAAAGGTACTCAGGGGCAGTGTGTCCCACCCCGCTTTTGGCTCACATTTTCGTATGTGACAATTACACACTCATACATGCACATACACATGCACAATCAGACTGACACTTGTGTTGTTTTTATGCACAGAGACAAAATGCTTTTGTCTATCAGTGTGCACACTCGTGTTAAGCTATGCAAAATGGCCACATTGACAATTTACTAGGGCTTTTGCATGCTAAAAACGGCTGATATATCGACAGTGTGTGTGTGTGTGTGTGTGTGTGTGTGTGTGTGTGTGTGTGTGTGTCTCTCTAGTGATGTTACAAAATCCTGCACCAAAGCTAAATCTTCCAAGAACATGGATTCATTTTACTGACCAGAAATATAATACAATATCCATGTTCCCCATGTTCATATTTCAGATGTTGCATTGCCAATATGTCCTGACTTAACAACAGGAAGCAAATGAAGGGATTTTGTTTCCATTTCTGCTGCCTCAGGTTAGAAAACAATGCACTTGGTCCAAGCAAAGAGTACACAGTGATTCCTGTTAAAGTAGCTTCTCAGTGAAGACTGCTGAGGTCCTTTAAGTATATTACAGCCATATGGGTTTTTCCTCCACACATATCTGTTTATTTATTTACCTAGATTAGATCATAAAATCATGAAATTACCCTAAAATTGCTTTTTTGAGACTGCACACAGCATATATATTTATTTTGCCCCTATCCCCTCCTGTCAGCGTATTCATAAATGTTGCCGGAAAATTTCTTATTCTAGCAATCCTCCAGATAGCCAGAGCCCATTTCCATAGCTTTAAATAATGTCAATCTGGGCAAACCCTGGATTGAAGCCCCTGAGCCGGAAGGCACAATTTCTCCTTTGCCTACAGTCTGATAATTTTCGGAGCTATTGGCAACTTGGGAATTTTGCAGCCTTATCACTTGGGCTCAGCGAAGTTCACTGCCACTAATCGGTGCAGGGATCACTCATTCAAGGATTGCATGATCATGTTTTTTTCCAGGGCAGTGACAGCTGTCTACACCGGGGCATTTGCAATGCAGATGAAGCAGCCTAATAGGTTAATGCGTAACACACGAAAATTAGGTTTAATCCCCAGGCGAAATAATCTAACATTTTCAAATTCCTGTGCGAATAGAGACATTGCCTGTGACTCAATTAGGTGCAATGCAGATCAAAGCAAATTTACCTAGAGCATGTACCCCAGATCCCAAGCACACAGTTATGTGTATGTGTGCAATTGTGTGTGTGGTTGTATGTTTGCGCATGTGACAGTGAGGGATATGGCAGCGTGCCTGTCCTCATAATGCTGCAGGCAAACCCAGGGCGGCAATAACATCATCATGACAGGACCTCTGCCTGCTTATTTATTCCCTTTACTTACCTCACTGCTCAAATAATGTCAATGCACACATGCACACGGACACACACACTGTGACACGCTGACACACACACACACACACACACACATTTGAAAATGAATAGCTTTAGCTGTGGAACCTGCAGAGAAGTGATAACTGAGACGGTGTGAGCAGCCTCCGTCACAGCAGCAGTGTTTTCAGCCTAATTGGAACTAAGTACCAGACACATGTGGGAGCAAATATATGTGGCGATTCATATGCATGTGGTCAGGTTGGGATATATTTCTTATTCAAATCTAAATTGAATGGGGGTTGGCTGAATCCATTCCAAATGTAGCACTAATATTGGACTCTATCCTGCATCCTGCCCCATGATTACTATTAATAAGCTCCTGCCATGTGTACATCAGGAGACCTATACAGTGCCCTGTTGTGTGTTTATGTGTTTATGTGTGTGCAACTACATGTGCATGTATGTGTGTGTATCATTAGTAGGGTGCAGCTGGCCATTAGGGTCCCAGGGTGGGTGTTGTTTTGCTCTTCTCCTGACTGTATCTCTGTCTGTTATTCTCTAATGTGTTACTCTGACCACCAGCTCTTTGTTAAAGGACAAAACATTTCCTCATTGCCTCTCACACAAGTGTGTGTGAGTGAGGTCGAGACTGATTTCTCAAAGCAGGTAGCGAGTAATGAAAGACACACTCTAAGCTTTCACGAATTGGCAATCGAGAGAGGAGAGAAGACTTCAGAAATAAGCACTGTTTGGGTTGGGAAGCGTCAAAGCGTACCAATTACTATCCCCAGACAGTTACCTCTCCAAAAAAAAAAAAAAACGCACACACTAAAATCAATGAGGACACAAACTGAACAATCAGCTGAAACTAGCTATCAACAATGGAGTGGAATATGCAAAAATGCCAATTAAATGTGTTAGCATACGCATAGGGTTTTTTTGTATGATATCCCAACATCTGTGGCATTAGCCATGGCTCTCTTTATGTAAAATAGAGACAGGGAAATGAATACGCAATCTACCACTGTGTTTTCATCATTAGTGCGCTCCAACTCACGGCTCTGCTGCCTCCCAAGTCGTCTGAGTGGGGAGCGAGAGGAACATTTGTGTGCCCTAGCTTGCCAAATTAATTCTTGTCTTGACATCTTAATTCTCAGTTCTTGTGTGTGGTCAAATCAGCCTACTATAGAAAAGCAATCAAGCAATTATTCCCAAATTATATTTGCCCAACACACACTGATTGGTTATTCTTTTCTTATTGAGTAAGCTCATTAATTCTGAGCAGCTTGCTTGTTATGCCTCTGCCATTACTCCTTTCCCCTCTCATCCCCTCTCTCTCTCTCTCTCTCTCTCTCGCTCTCTCTCTCTCTCCTTCTCGAACAGGCTCTCTCACCCCCTGCTCTTCATCATGCACACTCACTCCCAGCTCTCACACCCACTCCCCCGTACACGCACTCCTCTTTCCTTCTCTCTCCAACAGATGCACCCTATCTTCCAGCCCCAGCCTGCTGATGTTTTGGAGATGACATACACTATAAAAGCCCCATGATCTGTGGCATTGTCTAGTCGGCCAATTACTATTCCCATCTCTGATTAACTTTGATGTGGAACCTAATGAGATAAGGCAGCTTATCAAGGCAGCAGCTGATATTGGTCTCATTTATTCCTGTGGCTGGCACCAAGCAAGTGACAAAAACTAATGAGGAGGAGTTTGTATGTAAGCTCAGGTCTAAGAGAAGTGCGAAATTGTTCATCCGCAGTTCATCAGCTCCCGCCTGAAATCAGCATCGTCAGAGTGCAGCGCCGGGGCTCTCAACATAACAACACAGTGGCTCGCGCTAGAACAAGAGCCACTGAGTTTCTCTGTTTCTAACCTACTCTCTCTCCTCCTCTCCCCAGCATCGTTCTCTTAACAGCTCCTTTTCCCTTCTCCAGGCTCTAATGGTGCAGCTAATTGCTCAGGTTGTTTATTGGAAGGAGTGGAGGAGTGTGTGTGTGTGTGTGTGTGTGTGTGTGTGTGTGTGTGTGTGTGTGTGTGTGTGTGTGTGTGTGTGTGTGTGTGTGTGTGTGTGTGTGTGTGTGTGTGTGTGTGTGTGTGTGTGTGTGTGTGTGTGTGTACAATGCTGTTCCATGATCTCCAAGAGATACAACCTTAATTTTCCACTTCTGCCATCTGTGTCTATTTTTACTTTGTTGCTTGTACCCATTTATTTAAAAAAAATCACAAGGAGGTATTTGAATTGAATGCTATTTAAATTATTAATCTATGCTGTTGATTTAATGTTTATATTATCAATATTTTTGGAATATTTTGATAATTTCAACGTTCTGTTAAAATTACCTTTATTTTCATGCAAAAATTTGCCAATGTCCCATCTTAATTTAAGGCTTCTGGAAGTAGAAATAAAAACATATTTTGATATCCTTTTGCGTAGCATTGAATAGTATCAACTGAATAGAGGTACAAATACTTGCAATTAAAACGCATTAGCTTCTTTTGTGTCTTTGCTATATGGCAAGGCATTGTAATAATTTCTTCTTTAAACAGGTTTTTAATATTTTCATATCAACAATACCACTACATTGTAATGAAGCAGGGCTTTTAAATAATACTTTTGCTGTGAAGTAGCAAAACATTCTTGTAATGCAGTTGACGGGGGAGGGGGGAAAAATACCCTGAAATGAATTGAACTGTGAATTCTCCTGCACGGACTGTGTGTAGAGAGGCAGGAAGTGTGTGCCTTTTGATTTGGAGTATAAAAGTAAATAATATTTGTACATCTAACACATACTCGAAGTGAATGAGCAGCCCCTGAATGTGTTTCTATGAGCAAGTGGAGAGCTCTACAGACTTTAAAGCCGGAGCCCAATTAAGCCTCGCCTCATCGGGAGAGGGAGAGGAGCTGAAAGCTGAATACATAAGATAATGCAGCCGCACTAAAGCAGCCAGCGCGCTCAGTGTAAAATTAGAGAGGGGAGAAAAAATCTTGATAAAGAGAGAAGAAAAAGCAAAGACAGACAGTAGGGGGAAGAAGAGGAAAAGAAGTTCCTTTGGGCCAATTTCCTTTGAAACTGGTTAACCAAATACAGCTATTCATATTCAACACAATTAATAGTGTCTCTTTCTTGTTCAGACGGCACATCATAACGGGCAGAGGGGAAGAGAAAGAAGAGGATTTCTTTCTCCCTCCAAATTGTAGCCAATTTAAGGACAAAGCGCTACCCTCTAGTTCCCCAGAATAGGAGTCGCTGGCATAAAAGAAGACTGACATCCAAATCTCATTCAAGGACGCAATTTCCAAATGCTAATCATAATCTGCAGATGTTGGCCACTGATACATCCGTTTATTTATTTATTTTGGAAGCATGTCTGTGCCCATTTGGACGGCCTGTGAAATTTGAAACAAAGAGGGAAAATCCCTTCTTTTTGAGGCATGTTGAACAGTGTGTGAGACCAGCCACAGTGCGGACATCTGCACCATCGTCAGATGGTGTGGGTTAGCAAACAAACACAAACACTGCTATTCAAACACACACACACAAGATGCAGTAAGGCACATGCACAGAGGGAAACTCATAGACAACACTCAAATACACACACATCTGCAAAAAAAAAAATTCTAACTTCTCTAGCTCTTCCTTTCTCTCCGGGTCGTTTTAGAGTACCTCAGATGTGTCATCAGACATTGGTTTCCATCTGAACCTGAGGGAAAAAAGATATACTTGACAGAAAGGTATATAAAAAGAGGACACTCTGAATTTTTGACATTCTTTGCACAGCTGCTTCAAAATGAGGAGGATGGAGAGGCAAGAGAAGCAACTCTGAGACGCGTTTTTGTTTATTTGCTGCCTTTTCTCTCTTCCCTCTTTCAGAGAGATGGAGGCTAGCACAAGGCCACAACTCACTCATCCTTGTATAGAGGGACCCAGTGAAGGGCCATGAAAGAGAAATAGGGATGGCTAAATTAATTCTGGGATATGTTCTATTCAGCCAATCTCGAAAAGGGTAACCCCTTTTTTTCCCATTTCGATACCAAATACAAGGTGAAACTCAGCTCAACTTGTCAGTTAGGTGGCATTACATATGCTGCTTCTTTTGATAGGTAAATAGATATTGCAGTAACCGCTGTGGCTAACAAGTACCGGTAATTAGATTTAGTCAAATAATGGCTAGAGTTGAATCAGTGACATTTGTTGATTTGTGCTCAAAGTTAAAGGTTCCCAGCTTGACATTCTTGACATGCTTGGTATTTTTTGCATCTATTTTTATCTTTCAACATGTGTTTTCACATGCAGAATTTTGTTTTTTGTGTAAATATACTGATACATGTTTTTGATAAATAAGCATTAGAAAACATCCATTGGTATTGCTACTCAATATCAGTCACTCTTATCCTCTTTTATTTTCCAGTTTTTATATGGGCTGAGAACATTGTAAACCAAAGTCATGACTGCAGCTATGCAGCCCCTCATCACTAATTATTGTCTACTGCATAATGTAAAAATCAATATTCATACTTCTCTTTATGTGATCTGTCCTGAATCCATTCTAGCTTAGTGGGGGTTTAATGCTTGGCTACAAAAGCCAATGATTGAGGTGCCACTAGAGAGATGAGTATTCTGTTGCTATTTGTCATTATTTCATGGAGGCTTGGACATTCTGTATAGATGCTTGTTTCCTTTGAAGACTCTCCCTGGACATTTCCAGAGCCACCGTTGGCTCCTGGCTCCCTTTGTTGACTTTGTCCTGTCCCCCCCCCCCAAAAAAAACCCCAAAACAATCCTCCCAGCTGATAGTGTGCCAGGTTCTGTTTGAAACAATCAGTACTCATGCCCCTCTCAAGCATGCCAGGCCTATCAAAAGGCAGGGGAAGACAAACAGAGCTGTGCAGCTGTCCTCTGAACAAAATGAAGCACTTCCGGGGCCAGTGAGAAGAACCAGGGATCTGGGTGCACACTAAATAGACTATTGTATTCTTCCTGAAAAACCTTTAGGATCAAACAGCACCCAATTGCATGCTGACTGACACTCTTCCACGCCTACCCACTCCTCCATCCATCCCCCCCTATAAATCACACATTTTATTTCACTGCCAACCTAAACTTGATTTTTCATTTATTGATCTGTTTCTCTCCTGTATGTAAAGACTCAGTTTAGTTTCAGGGAGAGAGAAAAGAGTCTTCATTACAAATGGATTTGGTATCCCCACCCACCTTTTCTTCAGTCAACAGCAGAATCTGAGAGGCAGACACTGCATGTCCAGCCGCCAAAACACTCAACATGCCACAGCAGTCAGACTGGGTGCTGAAAGCGCGTCTGCATTTTAATATTCAGTGCACCAATTCATTAACATTCTATTCGAGCCTACAATAGAGACTGGAGAGGCTCTGACCCTGCAGTTCCCCGATCAAGGTCAGTAACTAAGAAAATAAAATCTGAATGGCATCCTGGCACACAATTGGATCCTCCAACCCTGCCATATCCCCGCTAAAGAAAATAAAATTACCCTCCACCACCACCAAAAAAAAAAAGAAAAAAGACAAACCCATTTACTCTCAATAGAGGCACTTTGGAATGAAAAGACTGTGCTTCAAAAGTAAAAATTGTTATTTTAATCCTACGAAAATAAAAAGGAAATTCATCTTCAGGACAAGCATTTGCAAAGTGTTCCTGTCAGCACAGTGACCTTTGCAAATTATGGATTTGTTAAAGTTTGAAGTTTTGTCTATCTAGGTTTGTGCACACAAATTCACGCACATACAGGGGACTGTGGAGGCTCTCGTAAAAGCTCCATGGGTTTTGCAGATCACCCCGGCAGTTTTACAGCACATGCCAACTATGCAGTGCAAAGTCTGTAAAAGGTCAGTGTTTCTATTTACATCCCTGCACATATGGACACACACAGACACGTAGAGTCTAGAGAATAAATCTAGCCAACCAGTCGATTATGTGATTGGGTGTTTGACAAAGGGTGAGCATGTTGCTAACACGTTCCTTGTCAGTAGAGGGGCTATATGTGGGCAGACACAAAGCCTCATTAAAATACATACAGAGCCGGTGCTGCTCCAGTGGGTGGGAAAGATGCTCCATCAAGATGTCGTTACAACAAGGCTATCTCCACCCACTGGCATGTATCTCCCTCACACTGTCCTCCCCCATGCCTGGACAGCACAATAGCAGGCTCCTTTATAGCCAGTGTGGGCCATTCCCTCTATACCCTGTGGGGTCAGGGCCTAATCCTCAGGGAGTTCTCACATTGTGTTTTAGCGAACTGGGGTCAAACTGTTTGAAATGAGGGGGTTTAGTTAAACATCTATTAGGCAGGCCCAGTGTGTTGGGGTGCGCTTAATTTATGTGCAAAGCTGTTGTGTTCAGCTGTCGGGATACTTGGCAGCGTATTGGGCTGCATGTTCCACAAGTCCTGTATGTGTCAAAGTGAACAAAAAAGATCCCATGGCGTACGTCACCTTAAATGATAGACATTGACCCAATGTTCACCTTAACACATGTCCACCTACATACACAATGTGGATAGGGTGAATGTGTTTCTGAATAGTTAATGCGTCTGTCATTTTCTTTGCCGTTGAGAGGCGCTGTGCCGAGGAAGAAAGGGGGAAAAAAATTAAAGAATACAAGCTGAAAGTGTAGCTGTGCTTGTCAGCAGTGCCGTGTAGGCCAACTGCCCTGTTAGTGAGGCTGACATTCAAAGAGAGTTGGGATGCCGACAACAATCCCACAACCTCCTGCTGCGAGAAGACATTTCGCATGGTGGCCAAGTGCTTTGATATAGCTCTTCTGATCCTCGCTGGCGTGGCTTTGAGAAAGCACACGCACACACACAGCACAGAGCCTAGGCCACCACCATTACATACCATTTGGACACATTTTTCCCCTTATTATTGTCATGAAACCACTTTCTTTCAGCTGGGCATTAAACATGTTTGTATGGAAATGGTGCACTTTCTTGCTACTTTCATTCTCTCATCTGTTTTTTGAAATAACGACAAATGTGTTACACAGAAACTATGTAGGAACATGATAACGCTCAGTATTCCTGGAGAAAGTCTACATCATTGAAAGCAACCTCTTGTCATAACCAGATAGAGAATAATTAAAACATAGCACTGTCCTCAAGCTCCCCATTAATAGCTGGGCAGTCTGAATAAAAGCAATAGGCACTAATGCAGGTTAGTGAATATAGAAAAGGCAAATAAGCTTTAATAATTACTGAGGCACTATGCAGTAATTTTTCTGAGCTGGGGGTTACTGAATGGTTGCCTATTACTTTACTCTCCCTGCACCAAATGCTTAAGATAATGACCAGTTACTAATTGGTGCTTATACCTTATATCAGTTTGTGCAGAATATAATTGCAGCTATTATGGCACTAAATAATCATTGGAATTAGCATCTTTTAGCAAAAAACGTACTAAATAGAAGTATGGAGTATTTTCCAGAAAGGGGTCTAGTGTCGATACACCACCGGTTGATTCATCATTAACTAGAGGGTTCAGGGCAGAGCAAATGCCTTTCCTATCATATTGCGCTGTCAGTGCATCTTCTGCACCAACTAATGGAGCCACTGATGTAGCACATTCACATCTGAGTGCAGTCTTGTGTGTGTGCGTGTGTGTGTGTGTGTGTATGTGTTTGCCTTCATCGATGGCGTATTCGGCATTGTTTATGTGTATACTGTGTGTGTTTATCTCGCTGTTTGTGTGTGCTCACCATGGATTGCACGAACTAAGGAAGGACGGGAGGTCTATATTCTATGCAGATCATGCTCCCCATGCTTCAGCAGATCCTCCTTTGTGTTGGCCCTTCCGTCAGCTGTTGACTTCCTAAGTGTTTCAGACAGCCACGGTTCTGTCTGTGCCTCTGTCCACTGCCTTGTCCCGCTCACATTTCTGAAGTCTGCTGACTGCTAATGGCCATGTCCAGACAAAGAGCCCACTCTGTGGCCACTCTGCGGGGCCAGGCCGGGGGGCCGTGGACCACCAGGAGGGGGGCCCAGGGAGGAGGAGACACAGGGGGGTGCTGGGTTTGGGGAAAGGGGAGGGTTAAAGCAGGAAGAGCACCCGGCACTGCCTGCCTCTCTAAACTCAAGTCACGCTTGTGTGACAACCACTCCTCTGTGCTTGTTTGAACTGTCCTTCCCAATTAGCACTAATAAGTCACTCTGTAAGGATGAGCAAGCATAGTGTGCCCAATCAGCCCCCAATTTACACACACATAAACAGTATTATACACAAAACACAAACGCACACACACAAACACCACACCCCCCAAGAAAAGGAGCCCATGAAAATCCCAGGAGCCCAAACCCACTAATAGACAGAGAAAGCCCAAAAGGCATCTCGTTCCCTGCAAACAAGTGCCAGTAAAGAGGCAAATTAATGGCAAGTCGTTTGAAGGGTTTGTCTAAGAATAATTTTACTCTGGCGTCTCACTACCACTGAAGAATTGATTAGATCCCTGCTCAATCAAAGTGCCTGAATCAATAAAGAGCAGAGCAGGCATGCTCCAGTCCAATTTATTCTCAGCATCACTCTAACACAAGTGTCACAGAGAAACAGAGAGAGGGGGAAAGCGTCACTGACAGGTGATAATGTGAAGGCCCGGCTGAAACTAAAAGCTAGTATAAAAGAAAAAAAAAAAAAAACAGGTGCAAGCTGATGTTCATTACATTCCCTCCAATGCATTTAGGGATTCAGGAAAAAGCTTAAAATCATCTGAGATTTTTTCACTAATAAACCTAATATTTAGAAAACAACAACATAAAAACCTTGAGGATTTAGTTTTAAGGATTTAGTTTTAAGAGACAACATTCAGTTGTAAGAACAGAACAGAACTAGTGCACTGGGAAGAAAGAACTCATGAATAATGACTTCACTTGTGTTCCCTCAAAGTACAGACTTGAGGTCTTAGTCAAGCTCTGCTGTGCTCGCCTGTTTATTGTTGCCTGCTTGTTTATTGTCATGCAGAAAGCAGAGGAGGTATTAAAGGCAGATTCTGCCCTTATTTTAAAATGTGGTGCTGAAGATTAGAGCGCTTGCCAAACACTGTGGAAACACTTAATTGATTTCCTTTGGACTGTTTACCTCTACTGTGGCCCTCCTAGAGCCCAGCACTCGCTTGCATGCATGCGCACACTAACACACACAAATGTAGAGTACAACCCTGGCCCCATTGACGCCAACACAGGCCTGCCAAGAGCCTCATTAGTATTCACAGCAGTGGCATTTGCCAGCCCGAGCGTTGCCGTGGTGATGCTGCCCACACAAGTGATGATAAATGGTGCTTTCAGCTTCTCTGCCTTCCATATAGCAGAGCAAGGAGCTGAGGAGTTTCTGGCTAGGACCCAGCTACAGCCACGGCTAGCAAGGCCTTACCCCCTTCGCCGGGCAACTGACGCATGACTACACAAGGGCTGCTCCACGGCTTTAAGCTCAGGGGAGTGGTGGGTAAGAGGGTTTGGTGCCCAATGGGTGGTGTGTGTGGGTGGTGTGTGTGTGTGCGTGTGTGTGTGTGTGTGTGTGTGTGTGTGTGTGTACGTGTGTGTCCGTGTGTGTGCGTGTGTGTGTGTGTGCGTGTGTGTGCGTGTGTGTGAGTGTTTGTGTATTTGTGTGTGTTGGGAGAGGGGGGAGGAGGAGGCATGTTGGGAAGAAGTGTGTGCTTGAACTTGTTATTGTTGGCTAAAATGTAATGTCAGCTGCAGTGTTTCTCAAGTGTGTTTTGTACCCCAGTATTTTTCACTTCAAGTGATAATCTGATCATAAGTGTGTGACAAAAAATTAAGCTTTTACACACAAGTTTTGTGATGTAATATAAAATTATATATAAATTTTTAAAAAAAATTATTATAAATATATATATATATATACCATGGAGAGATACAATAAATTAAATACCAATACATAAAATGAGCGCTTCCTAAAATGTGATTAGAAAAAATGTGAATAAACTATTTCAAGAAACACATACTATTAATAATTATAAACGCTTTTGGGTTGACATTTAATAAACGCAAACACAAACAAGATATATGCAGCTTTAAAATAGAATAAGCTTTCTTAAATACATTTTTATGTAACGTTATGTATTTTTTTGAATTAAGAAATGGGTCATGTCATTCAAAATGTATTTTATTACATAAATCCCTCAGAAAGTTAGTCAGTCAAATACCAGGCAAGAGTGAAAAAAACAGAACCATTTCTCTTATAAGTAACACATGTAAACCATTCCGGAAGGTAGATACATCTGTTGAGTACTCAATATGCACTAAAGGCAAAAATCTGATTGTTGTGTGAATAATTACTTAATAAGTACTGAGTAGAACAAATCCAGCATCAAATGACTGCAGAGCCACTGTAGGCTGATTCAGTCCCCCTCCTGTTTTTTTTTTTCTCCGTTTTACAGCAGGTGTCAGCATGAAGGCTGTTTGAGCCTCAAATCAGCGTAGACAAACAGAGGGTTAAGGTATCCAGCTACACTTGCCTTCCCCAGAGCCCACACATACAGATGTGTAAGCAATGAGAACGAAGAGGCTGGACTGAAATCCTCCTGATCCTAGTTAAACAGAGGAAGACAGTGTTATTCCCACATTATGGTGCACAGGTACGAAGCGCATTTAAGGCCTGGCTGATTTGAAGACCTTGTATCTTATTAGAAAATATTACAACAAAGATATGTTATTCCCTTTATTTATTACAAATGCCTAGTTTTTGTGGTGATATTTATTAAATTTCTTTTTTTTTGTGTGTCTGTGTTTTCATCAAAATAAAAAAATCAAAGATCCTGAAATAAATTGACTGGAGTTTCAGAATTCACTAAATGGATGTTGGATTACTTGACAATCTAAATAGCTCACTTTGTCTCAACAATCCAGTCTGAGACACTTTTATTTATTTAGTGTCTTTAGTCTTCAGCTTGTAAGAACCTGTCTGCCAGTGGCAGAGATGAATACAAATAAACAACATATTTCAACCTTAAAATTATCTCACAGCTGGTATTTCCATTAAACATCTTCTTACACAATCCCTTTATTCGTAGCACAACCAAGATGCTCTCTTCATCAACATTTGTCAGTCTATTAGTTTCAAAACTTAGCAGTGCACACTTCCGAAGAAATTACAGTAATTCTTACAAAGACCAGGAGCGCAGCCGTGCTTCCCTGGTCGAACTTGAGGATGACCGCCCCTTCAAAGATGGATTGACCCTTCCAAAATCAAGCCTGATTACCCATCTCTAGGACACTAAGAAGTGCCAAACTTCAAAAGAAGCACAGACAATCATGGGTGGGAGGGGATTGGTGGGTCAGGGCAGCGCTAAGAAACCTCAGCCCAGTGCTGTGGCAGTGTGGGCCAGACTGAACTGTCTCAGTCAGGGGGCCGGGGCTATTAAAAGATAAATGTATTTCTCTCTTCCATTATTCATGATGTGAGGAGGTGGGGAGGGAGCAGGGAGCCAGAGGCTTAACACAGCAGTGAATCCCCTGCTCGGCCTCGTCAGGGCCATGGCCCCCTCTGCACCCTCTGCACCCACACCCTGATGCAAGAGAGGGTGAGTGGGGTGGGGGAGTACGGACGACAGCTGTAAGGTGACAGAGGGAGATTGAGAGATATGGCAAAATCACATATTCCAACACACATATTAAAATGAATAATGAAATATCATCGTTACTACATTTATAACAACTGCATGAAATAGATTTCTAATACATTTACAACATTTATATAGTTACACATGGCATTATCTCAAGTAAATGTTATTTATTAAAAAGATAATATAGGTGTGTGTTGCTGTTGTTGTATTGTTTTAAGCCACTTTCTATCACAGACAGATTATTCACACACACCCATATGGAACCTGAAAGCAGCTTCTAACTGAATAACCTCTCATCTGCTGATTAAGTAAAGGGTTTGGGCAAATACTCTGACAGCATCTTCCACTTCTACACCAGAGTGAATGGAGAAGTGAGCTTTTGTCCAACACTTCTCTGATCTGCTCGAAAAGCAGATTAAGATGACCCTGGTGTCACTCGTTTGGAAATGAGTCACTGTTGAGAAAAGCCAAACACATGAGGAGAAAGTCAAACAGCAGAATGAGCTAAGCCTCCTCTATTTGCTGCTTTTATATTTATGCAATTATTCATTTTTTTTTCTCTTCGATTTTTATCTCAAACACAAACATGTTTAAACTACTTTTTCTATTATTGCTGTGGATATCTTTTATCTTATTGAAGGAGGAACAAATATTAGAAAGTTACTCCTAATGTTTTTATTGGCATATATTTCAGCATGATTCTAGATGTCCTGTGTATTATTGTCATCAAGTAATTTTTTTTGAGAGATTAAAGCATAAAAAAAAACAGGGTTTTGTTGTGTTAAACAAAAACATTTATTTAACATGCCTCATGAAGGGAGAAACTACCTGTTCATGTTTTAATCAAATCCTTTGCAAATTGTTTCATAATTACCCATAATTGAAAACACACCGTGCAATTTTTCTGCTTCATGCCAGTATCTATTTTCTGCAGTTGCTAAAATCATGCTGGCACTATGTTTGTCTCAACAATGGCAATCACTGTTATCTCTGCTATTCATTTTCAAGCATACTTCCACAAATTATTTCCTGGACCGAATTGCAGAGTTAACAATAGATTTTTAAATGTACCAAAACTTCTATCCAAAATACACAACAGTCACTGACCACAAACCAGTCAATTAAAATTCCATCTATTGAAAAGAGGCGTTCATATTAAATAGAACAATGTCGTTTTCATGTCCATTAAAAAGTGCTTTTTCCCCCAAACACAAGTGGTCCCCTTTGCCTTTACTTACAAATTTGAGATACATTATACTGGCATAAAATGCACACCAATGCTTGAGAGAAAAGACGGGCTCTATGACAGAGTGGAGGGTGGTCTGAACACATCAGTACTCATGACTCCGTGCTGGGATCATTTGTTTCCAAACAAGAGGGCACAAGGGTGGGAAAAAAGGAATATAAGGCGGCCAAGGAGATGTGGGAAGGGTGTTGAGGGGTGGGAGTTGGTGATGTGTTTGTGTATTTGTGTGCACTTGGACAGATGAGTGTGTTTTATCTGTCTCTGTGTACTGTGTTAATGTGGATCCCTATTCTTGCTTTGCCACTTTACGCATTCTGGCTTGAATTAGAAACAAGAGACAAAAGGCTTCATATTTGTGCTTGCATGTCAAGGATTACTTGTTCCATTGAATGTGTCCCCCTATTATCTGCTTATCACTCTCTGTGCTCTTTAATCTCTTTCTTGTCTCTGCTCAATGGCTTCCTCTCACTGTCTCCACATCACAAATGTAGCCTTTCTCCCCTTCTATTTTTTAACACTTACAAAACTGAAAGGCTTGGCCTGGTCTGGGCCACCTGGAAGCACCAGTGAAGCTTTCTCCCAGGCCTGGCTCCCTGCCACTAGCCAGCTGTAGCATTGTGAGTGGCCCATCTCAATTAATTCCATGCATTGCAATTGTTGCCGGGCACTGTTTACAGCCACCTCCTACTCCGCCTGGGTAGCCTCTCCGATTGTCCCAGGGCCTCCCTTGTTTAATACTGTTTTGCAAGTTATTAAGCCCTGGAAGTCCATTAATCACAGTTCACGGGCTGTGTAAGCCCACACAAGGCAGGCAGAGGTGGGGGATGGGGAGGCACACTCGCTGTCCTCAATGGGCTTAGACGGTGGTCCATTCAGATCCCTAACGAGATCATTACCACTAACTAAATACAAACCTGACCCCACGACCCGCTGGGAAATTACGTAGGAGCTCCCTGGTGCAAGACATTAATATACACCCCCCTGTATCTCCACCCCTCCCGTGTTCCTGCAACAGTGTGTAAACGCCCACCCCTAAAGTCTCCAAATGCAACCCAACCCTGCTCCCCTACCCCTCCCTCTTGTCCATTCTCACTTTCTTGCCAATGGACAGAAAACTAAACCTGTAATCAAAAGGGGCCTAATCACTGCTGTGGTTGTGGTAAACCAAGCCTGACAGACATTTCACTGAGGCCTCAATGGCCACATCAGTGCCACCTCCCTAGCCAGCCCCCCCCCCCCCCCCCCCCCTTTCTCTCGCTTTCTTTCGTTCCCTCGCTCTCTCTTTTACCAGGCCTCTGGCCAATGAGCAACAAACACCCAGGGCTTTTCAGATTACTTGACACACTGTGTCCACTTTTGGGAGGGAGACCACCTGGTAAGCTCATTTTAATACAAAACCAGTTCAGTCTTCTCTCCCTTTTTTCCCGACTCCGCTAATTCCGCCTCTCAAGCCAAGCTACCACCATGAATTCTGTCTAATCCAGTGACCCCCACAGAACATTCCTGGTTTTACACTCCTCGGAAGAGGCTGGATTTGGGCGGATTACATGCTTCCAGTTCTGTTTGGAGGCACCTGTGACTAGAAGAGGAAGGAAGGACCAACGAAGATGGTGAAACATAGAAGGAGAAGAGAGGAAGCAAAATTCCTCTGTTAGTCTCAACTTTTCAACTTGCATCTTCACTTTCTGATTCATGTAGTTCCATTCCAGCTCTCTCTCTCTCTCTCTCTCTCTCTCTCTCTCTCTCTCTCTCTCTCTCTCTCTCTCTCTCTCTCTCTAACTTTTCCAATGAAGAACGCGCAGGTTGGATGTTACGGCATCCATACATGGTGACTGTATGGCAATAAAAGGGTGTTAAAAGGGATGTCAGAGCACGGGTGAAGGATGTGGGTGGAAATAGAGGTTGGTTGAGAGTTTGCTCCGACTTTCACTTTAGCCCCTCAGCTTATGTTAAGATGTTGTCACTTTCACCATCTCAAGTGTTTCCACTTCAGATGCCGGAGCTTAGCTCTTGCAGTGGGCCTTGGGGGGTGGAGGGTGGAAGCGAGGAGGGAGCGAGGGCAAGAGGGAGGAAGTCTGGGAAGATTTCCATTTTAAACAAGCACAACTTTGTTACTGTCACCTGACTACCATGGCACCCTCTTTGCAATGTTCCCCAGCTTCCTGTCTCGTCTTTGCTCCTTTTGCGCCTCCTACTCTTCTGCTGCCTCCCTTCATCTTTCTCAAGAACTCTTTAAGGCAGTGTTTCCGCCCTGAATTCCTCTGCCAATGTGATGAATTGTATCTTGGAGCCTTTTGAGAATCTTGCGCAAGGCACTTAATTGTTTCACTCTTCCTTTTTTTTTTTTTTCACAATATCATGGTGCATGCTTAAGCTGTGCGTGCAGTTGTAGATGTGCATATTTCAAATTAGGTGTAATATCCCCCACTTTAATCCATGATAAGATCTCAATTGTTCCATGATGTGAAATTGAGATGCAGTGACAACCAGGGTCTAAATTAAATCGAAATCTTAATTTACCTGGATATTATCCTCCAGTGAAATATAATCACTGACTGAATAACTGGGCACATCAGCAAATTCTTAATTGACTTTTAATGAGTGTCATGGAACATATGCTTCAGTGCAGATGTAGAGATTAAGGAAAGGCAATTCAGTAAGCTTAGAAAAGGGGGTGGAGGATATGAGCCTAAACTTGAGCATGATAAACATACACACATATTCACTCATGTTTTCAAATTATCCACTCTGGAAAACACAACTATAAATATATAAATACAAAATTACATTCAAAGTCTCTCACCATGGGCTGGCTGTTGAGTGTGTACCTGGCGCTGCATTGATTGTCCCTCAACACTGACCAATTGTAAGCTCATAATGATGATCTCTGGCACAACAAGTGATTTTAACCTGCCTGTGGGCCACCCCCGCAACGAGTCACAGATCAGCTGCCCCACGTAAACAAAAACATTAGGAGAGCGTTCCACATTTAAGAGCACGCTAATTACAGTCATTCCCATCTGAAGTACTTTCTGCTGCAATTTGCTCAGATCACCAAACCTCCAATCCCTCTCATGTAAACAAATAAACTCTCATGCAACAAAGAGATAAAGTAAATAATAAAATAGACATGGCGCTATCGTAACTCGCTGGGGGCACTGTGTTTGAAGTAGGCTTCAAATAGTATCATGCTACTCTACAGCGTGGAGCCCTAGTGTTGTGCACATCCCCAGTGAGGAATAATTACAAGGGTTGTTGTTTATGTGCTCAGGAAAGCAAATCATTTACTTCACATTGGTCAAAATTATAAGTGTCAAATCCAAATAATGGGAAGAAATTCAGAAAAACTAACATTTCTGAGTATTCTTTACACTCTCACTTGTCCAAAACATTTTAGAGACTCCACATCTAGGTCATGAAACAATTACTATCTCTAAGTGTGTAAAGACAAATGAGTTCACCTAACAGGTGTTAAATGGTTGCATTTCCCTTTCTAGTTGCTTCTCATACCAAAATGAACAGCTGTTACTCAGCATCCCTCCATTCTTATTTGGTCACAACTTCCCAGCTCTGCCCATACAGGCACCAGGGCTGTTCCATGGCAACAGATAGGGGAGTTAATGTCACTGCAGCCCTCTCAAGCCCTCCAGGTGAGTGTGTTTCTCCAGTGGTGGAGGAAATGAAGCAAAAATGATGGAGTGTTTGTTTTCTGACATTTTGTCTCTCTGCGGCCTCATCAGGGCTGAGCCTCGCAGACGTCAAGTGTTAATTTAGGGTTCCTGCCGAGCGTGAGCCTGTCAGCGGTTGAGGCTTGGAGGAGGGAGGTGTGCTCTTGCAGAAAATGACCCTTCTGGTCTGATTGTCTTCTGGCCCGCAGACTGGCACTGAGAGGAAAAACAAAGACTCGGGGAGAAAGAGAGAGAGGTGGCTGAGTGCTAATGCACCTCGCAGCAATTAGAGAGGCTTACCTGACTGTGTGAGCACAGCACGCAAACATACACACATCCAGAGGTACACTCTGTAAAGTAAGTCTCCCTCCTAAAAAAACACATGCTGCACACAAACATATACATCAGCTGATGTCAGCACATACACTGACAAAATGGATGGACTTCTTCTGAGGGAACTTATTCGCTAAACCAAACATAAACACACACCCAAGTAGACACTCACTTACGCCATGGCTCATTCCCAATGGATGGCTTCCCACCATTTTTAGCGCAGTGATTAATTGGCCTGAGTTTATGATAGTCCAACCCTTTATTCTGTGAAACTTAAACAAAAAAGACAAGCCTCTCTAAAGATTACAGCAGCACATTAACCACAGAGTGAACCATGAAATTGCTTTTTCCCCTCCTGCAGTGTTGTGACTCTATAGTGGTCATTGCCAGTCAGGGGAAAGTTGCACGGCCATTAGTGTTACATCACTAATAGAAAACAAAAAAAAGTGATCTGGATGGAGCTTAGCCGACAAATACAGATCACCTGACCCACTTGAACCAATGGAAAACAGTTACAGGTGGAAGGGAAATCACCACAGTGGAGATGACAGGTGATGCTGCTTTATTCGTCGAAAGAATCACATTTTTATTTTCTGAGAGAGTCCAGTACATCAAATTCCCTGTGATAAAAAGGGTTTAGGGGGCTGTCACATTGGAAGGAAAGGTTAATTCTGTAATTATTTCAGTGTGAAAAATAAATAATATACCCTTTGCTACTGCCATCATTTCCTAATTCGCTTGGAAATTCATTTTCTTTCCTTTTTTTTCACTCCACCTAGCCCAATTCAATCACTTGAGTTCATCTGTCTGTGTTATGCAAATCTGAGCGGCTGAGATTGAACCCATTTGAATACCTGGTTCAACTCGTGAGCGGTGGGGCTGATAGAAAAGATGAATTCTTCCGTTTCAATGTGCCTCCCTTTTGCACCCAGTCGCGCAGTATCAAGGCTACCTTTTTACACGGTGCTCTCATTTATTTTAGCCCATTGCACAATGCTGCTCTGGCAGTCAAATGTATGAATAAGGAGAGAGAGACAATCTCTCTCTCCCTCTCTCTTTCACTCTAATCCTCTACAGAGAGGGGAAGTCTGTATCTAAGATCATGGACACTAGCAGAGGAGACCAGAAAAGATTATTCTGACAACATGAGAAGAGGGTTTATTTGGAGCTAAGGATTGCCGAAACATCCTGCATATCAGTAAATTTTCCTTAATAACCATCCTTTTTTTTCCATTCAGCATTACAGGTCAGGGTTTGATTGACAGCATGCCCGAGGCCTGAAGAAGGCTAAGGCTTGTGTCTTGGAGGCATGCAGACATAACACCATTATTCCAACTTATCCCTAGGAATAAGTCCAGGCATCCAGGCATCCAGGCACACAGCGGGTGGTTAATAGACTACGACAGAGGAGCCCCCCTGAAGCTAGAAGCATTGTGTCAGGACCATGTCTACTTCACGCACATTAAGGATCACATGCCACAATTTCACAGTACAGCAGGGGGGACCGGCCCCCACCCCAGACCCTGATTGGCCAGTGATGGATGGTGTTGACAGTTACAAGCCGAGTACCAAGTGGAGCAACACAAAGGTCAAGGTTGAAGCTGCCAGTGTGGTCTGGTTAACAATGGAAGGTCTCCGTAGTAGAAAAAGCTGTTTATACTAAACACCAACTATGCACAGTGTTGTATGGGCACAAAGGGCTTTAGTCATTTGAAGCCTTGGTTTTTGTTGAACCGCCAGAGTTGCTAACTGCAGTACTAAGCATATGCTGGTCAGGACTGCTTCAGAAAAAAAGATCATTCAGAGTGTTAAGTCGTACACATGCACACATGCATGATAAAAATACCTTGCTCCTTATTACAGATAGCAGGTGTTGTATAACATCACTCTGAGAAAAGGGGAATAAAGCAGTTGTTCCCACTGCAGTGTCCTGCCAGAGTGAATTTTTTTCAATATAGCACTTCAGGTTTCAAGACATTTCTCCGGTCATTTTCCTCCAGTACTTCAGTGTAATTCTTTTTTTTCTCTCCCCTCCATTTTTTCCCCGGCGACTGCAGTATGTGGCAGTCTGAATTGTGTGTTATTACCCAGCAGGAGACAATATCATTACCACATATTTGCTGTCAAGGGTCTGCAAAGAATGGTGCTGTCTTGGGCCTCAGTGATCTAACAACCTCACACAGGGCTCCAGAATTACCCACTCCTGGCTGGGGGAAGTCAAACACTACCAGTTAGAGAGGGGAGTGAACAAAAGAGAGGTACCCTCTCTCTCCCCCAGCTCGCTCTCTCTCCCTCTCTCGTGAAGATAGAAGGGGACACACCTCCTCTGCGCCAAACGGAGGATGCTATTCTCATGCGTCTTGATAGAATATATGTTTGGTTCAAGTGCTGAATGATATGAGACTGCAAGGAAAATGTGGACAGGCTCCATGTATGACAGAAAAGAGACATATAATAATCTTTGAGGTGTGCTATCAGTGTTTGATGAGTAGCTCATAATTACCAGAACTTTTGTCAGTTTTTTTTTTTTTTTTTTTACTTGAGACCATCTCTGTACACTGTATATTAAAAGTGAGAGGACAGCGTGTCAAATTGTGTTTTGCAATGACAGAAGTGTTTTTGTATGTAAAACATGTCATGTTTCTCTTTTGCTTTCCTCTTAACGTATCACATTGTGACAGGGTTTTAGCATTTGAAAGGGTTCATGGGGATATGTCATATAATGTCTGACAAAAATAACTTCAGAATGGACAAACAATCCCTTTCATGAAAACTGCTATTCAGACTTTGTAACAATGTCTTTCTCATAAGACAAATAGAATTGCTATCATTTCTGTTGACAGCATACAACAAACAGACTAACAGTTTATGCATACTGAGTGACAAAGCCATCTATTTTCTTTCCGGAAAAACAGGCAATACACACTCTGGCAATTGAACCACAAATGAGGAGTGAAAAATTCAAACTTCCTCTCCCATCCACCATCATTTATACAAGCCATAGAAATATTTGATTGCTCTTGCATATCTCCTCACGCTTAAGGAGGCAGCCAACAAATATGCTTCCTAGTAAACAAAGTCTGGGACTCTATATGAGCCTATCATTTAAGAATCCAAGCGAATCAAGCTTGCAAACAATCAGGAGGGAGAGGAAAAGAAAGTATGCAAGAGCTGCTTCTTTCGCTGTTTGTAGGTGTAAACAAAGACCCTTATTTAAGGTAAGATGTGGCTGTGCATCCTTGATACATCTCTGCACTGAAACAAAGCAAGAGTCCTTGATTTTTTTTCTTCTTCACAACAAAAGGGCTTGAGCTCTTGAGGAAGACACATTCATATTCATATATTCAAGATCTATAGTGGTAAATTCCGAGCAGGCAGCTCAAACATTCCTCATGAAGCGTGGAACTTTTGAAATCTGAAAACCATTTTAATAAAAAAAAAAAACAGAGTAGGAATTCATGTTATTTACAAAAATGAATACATGTCGAGAATGTACTCTTAGCTTTAAGAACATCTCTATTTTCCAATGTAATTAAAAGCAGTACCCTTGAAATGAAATGTAGAAATGTAGGCACCAGGAAAAAACAAACAAACAGGCATAACAGATCAGGTCAGTCCAAGTAGGGGTTTTGTCTTAGTGGACGCAAGGATTTCAGTAACACTTTCTTTGTTAAAAGGTGTACCGCTTTGCTTCCTACAATTAGGAATCTAATTAACCTGGTGTTCCCGCGTTAACAATCCTACAAGTGATTTCCGAGATCATGCATCAGTCAGATGCAGTATCTGACATGATGTTCAATTTGAACATCTACACCTTCCAAACAGAGAGCACTCAAAGACATCAGCTGATAGGACGATATGATAGCATTTGAAATCGTTGCCACTAAATTAACCTGATTCTAATAGGATTGGAGGTAGATAACATGGAAAATTACTGTTTTTCTTTTCAAGGCAATATACAGAATGGAAGCGCTACAAATTGATTCCCATTTCCTCCCCAGATGCCCTCCCCCAGCCGCACATTTTCATAATTTGAGATGAGACGATATGGCATTAATATTCCCTATCTTATCTTGTCACATACTGAAATTGTTGGAGAGGATATGATTAGCTGAACAATAGCATGAGAAATGCACTTTATGAAGGCTATCCAGGTTTTTATGACAAAGAGAGGTGCAGAACGGGCTAGGAAGCAAACATGATGACAGTCAAATACCCTTGTTTCTGGATCTTGACTTGTACCAACAGGCATTCAAAAGAGCCCGGGGTTTCACCATAGAGGCATGCCCACCGGTGTTGGCCATTCACAAATAATTAGCATTTTATTATTGTTTATGGGCCATTTAGGAAGCAGGAAGACAAGACCGAGCCAATGGTGCAAGGAGGGCTCCAAAGAACAGTGTTTTGGACTGGTTAAATGCACCATTAAGCCTTTTAAAATGAGCTCCACCCGTCAGAGACTAAAAACAAACGTGGCTTTCTGGCTATCAATGGGCACCACTTAGAGGAAACAATGCCCTGTTGAGGCCCAGCAGTTTCCTCATCAATGAACATCAAAGATGAATGAGCCCTGGCTGACAGCTTTGTTTTGACTCTGATACCCACAAAGCCCTGCTCAATATCATCCTGGTCCTGCTCCTCTGGGCTGCACTAACAGGTGCGACTGCTCCTCTCAATGCATCGTTTGACAAGACCACGGATGGGCAGGGGTGGTGTTGGTGGGGGGGGGGGGGGGGGGGGGGGGGGGGGGGGCTTTGGTCCACATCCGCCTTAATCCATTCTACTATAAAAACACTTTGAAAAACAAACGTTTGTTTGGCCAAAGTCAAAGCCCTGGAGCCTGGGGGCTCATCCGTCTGTCTGCCCAGGCTTCCCCCCTTTATTCCTGGTTTTGTCAGAGCCTTTACTCTGCCCTGCTCATTTGGACAGGACATTAAACAAGACCCAAGAGGATCTGATTCCCAGCCATTTCCCACAAGAGGAAAACACACAGTTACAACAGCCAATTGTTTGGATTACGATAACAGCGCCTGAAGAAAAGGTGGGGGGGGGGGGGGGACACTTTGTAAAAGAAAACAACCTCTAGCATCAAAAGACGCAGAGGACAGATCAAACCTGATTACCATTTAAGTTTCTCTTCAGACTGGGAGCATTGTAAGCTGGTTAATTTTTGAGCTACCCCTTTTCTGCAGTGAGAACTGTGCGTTTTTCTGCCAGTGATAGGCTCCCACTACTTCATGGGGAGATTAGTGCTCCTCCACTCAGGGATATAGAAAGGCCTTCAGCCTGGCAGAGAGAGGGGGAGTAGGAGAGCCAATGTTGAGCATTTTAATCTAGAGTCACAAAGATAAGATGCAATGGCAGATCAATATGTGCTCTATGGTGGCAGCTCCCTGAGAACTTGTCTCTCTGGCTGTGAGAAGCCTTTACCCCGTGTGTCCCATGGCTTCATTTCACCAGAGACCAGCTATCTCTAGTGACAGTCTTGCAGTGACATCTCTCGCCAGGGCATATTTTCACCCACGCTAAACAGAAGGAATATCTAAATAGGATCGCCTGTGAAATTTGCCATGATAAATCTCTCCAGGAATCACCCAGTTTGAATATTCGATATATCTGTCCTTGGCTACCTCAGGGAGTGAGGCAGGTGTGATAAGGGGTATTCAGAGTGTTGATTAGATAAAGGAAAGCTAAATTCTTTCTTTTTTGATTGTATGAGATGCATAGTAATGGTATTTGCACTCTGCCATGTCTGTGTGACTGAAGTCAAATGTGTAGGTATCATTTCAAGATGCCATTTCTACTTAATTTGCTCTCCTCCGCATCAGTGCAGCATTCCATCATCACAGCACCACCATCAGATGTCCTGTCAGTGCTGAGGCATCATACACGAGATAAAATAAAAATTCTTCTGTGCTCTGGAGGATCTTCACACTTAAAAATGAGACACCTTGAACTCCTATAATTTTCAGCCTGATAAACTGCTCCCATAGCTTGTCATTATGTTTTAAGTAGACAAAAAAAAAATCACTCTTACAGACATCGTTAGCACGCACAAGTGGGTTACCACTTCTGTCTTTCATGTCAGTTTCCAGCAGCCCACTTCCTTCTGTGTTTACCCCGTCCTTCACATTTCAGCATCCTGCCTCCAATGATGATTTTGACATGACTGTGTACCAAACAGAAAGAGATCATTAAAGGAGAAAAGGCAAGGTGTTGTCGTGTTTGTTTGATTTTATCCTGGGCAGCAGTTCAGATACAGAAAAAGGCTCGGAGCCAAGCTGAGCTCTGACAATTCACAGCAAAGTACTGCAAAAAAAAAAGAAAAAAGAAACCAAATCTGCATTTGTGAGCACAATACATGTAGTGTAAAAGACAACTGCAGTGCTTTGGGTGAAGGGTGGATGCTGCAAGTTGTTTGTGTTAGGGTTTTTTGTGTGTGCATTTACAGAGGCACGCGCATGTGTGAGTGTTTGTAAGCCTGTGTGACAGCAGACCTCGCTGAGGAGGACTAGCAATCACTCCATTCAGCATCTGCTGCCACACAGCTCATATTGTCATTCCCCAGTTTAAAGGAACCTTGAGCGGCTTCAAAGATCTTTTCAAAGCCTTAATCCTAATAGGTCGCGGTTTGTTCTGTCACATCAAAAGGGGGAGAGAGGAGGTAGGGGGAATAATGCATCGTGGCTGGCAGAGATTCTTAAGGGCGGAAGATTGGCAGAGGATTTGCTGTGCGGGGAGGACTGAAATCTGAAATATCGGACACAGAATGCCTGCTGTAATAGATATGAAATAGGTCTTCTCAAAAGCATGAAAGGCTGACATTTCCAGAAAGTTTGTCATAAGAAGGCCCTTTTATTCCCCTTCGTCTATCTGCGTTTGTACTGCCACCTTGTCCACAGTGAAAATACGCAAGTGTCACTCTAACAGGTTATAGAATAAGATTGGACATTTTAGATGTTTTTAAACCCAGCTCTTCCCTTTTTTTATAGAATGTTCAGAAATTCCAGTAAGACCAATTCAGTTCTGACTACTGCATGGCACTCAACTAAAGAAATTCTATATTCAGCACTTGTGTTCTTACCCTGTGTATGGCCAGCTAAATGAAGCCTCAGCCTCAGACCTTATATACACTATATAAGAATAAGAATATATTATATCATTAGGGTTATGTTTGAGACTGAAGGGCATACTAGATAAGAATTTATTGGCCTCCGTGTGAAATGTTTCCCGATAAAGTTCAAATCATG
This sequence comes from Labrus bergylta, assembly GCF_963930695.1. Taxonomy (NCBI): domain Eukaryota; kingdom Metazoa; phylum Chordata; class Actinopteri; order Labriformes; family Labridae; genus Labrus; species Labrus bergylta. The sequence continues at coordinate 10,100,539 of NC_089212.1, read as the reverse complement.
GCCGTCGCAGCATATAGTGGGTGTGAGACATGCTACACCATGAGTGTCACTTGTGTGTTTACACTCCTCACCACTCTGACACTTTATCAGCTCTGAAGGTGTCTTTCATGCATTTCACCTGATCGACGAAGCAGACAAAGAGATCCGGTCCGTGTTTCAACAGTGTACAAGTGTCCGACTAATTAGGTGCTCATGGGAAACCAAGCATTGATTTTCTGTCAGCATGGCTCCCCCCTAAAAAAGAACCTGGGCTGTTTGTCTTTTCCTAATGATGCACCATGTCCTATTGATAACAGCGATAAAACAGGGCTGGGATGTCGCATAAGCAAACCTGGACACACTATACCCGTGGGAACCCATATATATTGCTGCTTTTAATTGTATGGGTTTTTTAGGAAATACGGTACGGCAGGCAGTGGCTAGTGGCAAGTAAACAAAGTTTGTCTGGGATAGAAATACCCTGAGTTGTCTAAAAAAAAAAACTACCTTTTCAGCTCTGTAAAGGCGTGAAATCCCTCTTGTGCTTGTTATTTCACACTCCTGTGGCTCCAGCTTGGGCCAGCAGTGGCACAGTAAACAAACAAACACATGTGAATTCACGCAAACCTCACACACACCCACACAGTGTACTAAAGAGGGGGAATTTTGGCAGAGAAGTCACTAATGACCTCATGTTTTCAGGATCCTCACTCACGCAGAATATGAATCCAAGAATCACATAAAAACATTTTTGCAAATTATTCCAAAACATTACATCTCTAGAATAAATGGAGGCATATTATTATTATTTTTTTTGGGAATTATGAAATAGCCAAGGCTGTCATCTATCCTCAATACACTCTCTGTGAGGTGGGAAACATGGCTTTGCTGAGCACACAGAACACTGTTATGTATAAATAATGGTTTCAGTATCAGGCTGGACAGTGTGCCAGCCACCTGCTGATCCAACCACACACAGGTAGAGCCAGCCAGGCTGACACGGGGCTGCAGACATGGGCATTCAATCTGCCAGCAAACTAATCAGTGAAAGGGATGAACTCCAAGCTTATCTGAGGGGGTCATGGATGTAGGTGGAGGAGGCAGGGAGGATTTTTGCACAGCCACAGCAGGGTGACACGGGCCCTAGAATGGGAAAATTCAAAAAGGAGGTGTAGGAGGTTGGAAGAGCACAACCCTCGAGGAGGTGAAAGAAGGTTTGCTGTCTCCCACCCACACATTACCTGAGCATGTCAGACTCTGATGCCTTCAGCTTAACTATGATATCATGAATGCCTGGTTCACTTGGCTTGTAAAGGATATCTAGCAGACACTTTATTATTGGCATTTTTTGGTCTAAATATTATCATGATAAAGTGAAATGTCAAATTTTGATTATGAAATGATAATGCATTTTTTAGGAGATGCCTTGGATCCCATGTCTGGTACTGCTGGAGTATGCTTAAGTAGTGCATTGTCTCTAAACCACTTTCCTGTTAAAAAAAAAAAAAACATTCATTTCACTAGATAAATGCCTGTCTTTGAATCACAATGCTCCGTGATTGAACAGTTTGTCTTTAAATTCAAGAATGTTCTTTTGCCTCAGCACAGTGATGCACTGCTGAAATGAGGCATTATTTCAGCTCCTTAACTGATCACCGCTGGAAACCATCCTGTATCAGCATTTAAAGGTACAAGACTGTAATTCAGGAGGTAATTTCACATCTTAACAGAATCCAATTAAAAGCATGGACGTTTCAATTAAACGTCCCCCCGGCTGGTCGCTACAGTGTCACACCACAAGTGAAATTGAAATCAGATTACGGTGAGAACCTGAAGAAGTATTTTTCACCGCAATAAGGATCACGCAATTCAGATAGGGACCCCTGTCATGCATACTGCAGGAAAAATAGCCTTTCTTTGCCAACATTAGTCATTTAATTCTCCCCTCCTTATTAATTTCACAGCAGATTACCTGAGATGATACAAAATGCTGTCAGCAAAGAGTTTTAATTAAGTGTGGGGTATATGGCTATGAGTACCTTATGTGAAACTGCTGCCTTATAATGCTCTTGTTTTAATTACTTCAGAGTGCCCCCTCATTAACCTCTATGGAGATGTGCTCCAAACTACAGCGTGCATTACAAACATGAGATTCAGAAATTGCTAATATCCATATACAGAACATCGTATTTGTAGTGTTAAAAAATACAAGACATGACAAGAATTCAATGCGGGACCAAGATAATTTTCCTCATTATTTGTTTCCTTTTTTTGATATTTCAAAATGAAACCAATAAGCTTCACAGTTATAAGCACTGTGCTTTGAACTTGTTAATTGTGCGATAACCTTGGAGGTGAAGGGCACCATGACGACCCCTGGTGGGAGGTGTCATCTCAAATGATAGGATTATATTTGTGTGTGATTTTAAAAAATCCAGCCGTTTATAAAATGCATCAATGTTGTCTGTATATAGCTTCTATTTTATCTCAGTTGGTCTAAAATGTATTTAATTAGTACATTGTATTTAATCAAATTATATAATTATAAATATGTCTAACTGACTATTGAAGAATTAATAAATAATACAAAATATTGTACTTAAAATAAAAATGAATGTTTTATATTATAAAGTGTATGCGTGAGCCTGACTGATTCAAACACAGATAGGTTTTGTTTCATCGTTTCATTTCTCCGTAGCTCATCCATGTCTGTGGGTGGTCTCACTGGCAGAGAATCCGCAACCACTGTGGACATTTCCCTTTTGATCATGTTCATCGTGAAGTTTCTGAATGGTCAAAGACAGATTTCATAAAATGCTCAAAAAAGAGAGAGCGCCTATTCACAGTAAGAGGAAGGATAACTGAGCCACTGTCCAGCCCAACACCTTAATGTGGTTTAACAGGATACATTAGCTTTTAATGGCACTTAATTGTACAAAAAGGAAATCCATAACCACATAAGGAGAAAAGTCAAGTATTTCCAAGCTCTTTATAAGAACAATTTAGAGCAGACAAGTGCTTTTCAAACCTTGGATTGGAATCAGTCCGACGGCCTGGCCATGAGAAGGTAGTTTCCCATTTCTAAGGCTACAGTGCCACCATTTGGTCAAGATGAGATCTTCATTTCACTGCCAGGTTCTTGCAATGGCCAATTTTAGGCCTGTATAACAAGACTTTATGATAATGGTTTACACTCTGGAAGTCCCATTTTGAAATAGATCTCCTTCAAAAATAATGTCACAGTTGGAGCCATATTGGTCTAATTCAATGATAATTATCTTTGAGACAAAACAGTGTGGGGCAGCATACTCCAAAGTATGCTGCCCCACACTGTTTTCATGAATTGTTCTACTGTAGCCTATTACTTTATTTTATGTTTTGCAAAGCTGGACCCAAAATATCTCCAGGTGCAGGATTAGAGAGAAGGAAAACATCTAGTCCCATTGTTATTGTTGATAGATTATTGTGTGTCCATGTCGTCTCAGATAACGAGCAATAGCCATACACTTCAAGAACAGAGGAGGTTTGCCGAGAAGGAATGGTGATTACAATCAATTAAGACTGGTGACAAAGCACCAACAATAACCCTGTGTATGTGTGTGTGAGCTCGTGTTTTATTCACGCATCCTCCCAAACTACCCTGTTTTGTGTAATCAACATCTGTTGTGACAGGCAACCTCCTCCTTTCTTAGAATGGCCCACTTCAGATAATGAGTGTCATACCAAACTGCAGGGCAAAGGCTGATTTTACTCCTCTTTTTAATCCTCCTCTATGGCCTGCGCTCTCACTAGCCTCTGTTCCCTCTCCTATCATTCAAGACATTCATTGTGGAGAACCTTGAAAAAGAGAGGCAGACTCTCACAACATTGACAGTGCTCAGTTTGTGGGGGTGGAAGATAAAATAAAATGCAGTCTTGCCTTCTTTATTGTGAGTATAAGATCCTTCAAAGACGTCTTCTGAACAATTGTCAATGACACTGTCAATGTTATTCAAACAATACGACAAAAATGACTCCTTAATGATATTTTTCTTTGGTTAAAGTTTCATCTGCTATGGCTTTATGAATAATTTTTCTCCCTTTCTTTGGAGAAATGCTTTTAAATTTAAATCAGTCCATGTGTACAGCAGAGGTGTTTTTTATTCATGAAAACATTTATGGAAACATAAAGTTGACGATATGTGCAGCTTGCATTGGTATGTTAGAGGATAAGATAACCGAATGATTCAGGCGCCCTCTCCTGGTAAGCCCAGAACTTCACTGTAAGCGTCTCTTTTCATTTTTGTAAGTACAATAAATTAAAAATGAGCCTTCTCTTTAATATGACTTCCCTTGATATAACGGCATGTTGTGTCTTAGATATGTAATGTGGAGGGACAGTGGATTAGTTATATAAGAGACATCACAGGGGAGTGAGTGACTTAATAAATATCAGCACAGCGGTGATTCAGTGAATGAAAACCACAGAGTGCTTATATTCAGCATCACAACCTTGAGTGCGATATTGCTTTTACACTACAGTTCAACAAGCAGCATATAGTAGTGTTCATTATTTATTTATTTGGCTCCTACAAAAGTACTTATTTAAAGATTTGACTAGGATGGGACTTTTGCCGAGTTGTTTCGGCACCCTTGCTGCATGAGCTTTGTGAGTCTATGCAGACAGACCGTCTTATACTTACACTTATCTGTATATTAAAATGTATCATGCAGTCACGCTATGGTGGCCTGTGTGGTTCTAAATGGCTATCAATCCAAACAAAGGCCGTCTGTCTAAATTAGCACTCATGGAAACCCTCTTGTCCAATCAAATGACTTGGTCTGAACTGTTTCTTTATGAGTGGAATTGTTTGAAACAAATTGACCAGTCCCAAATGTTAACTTCATTTTGATTCTGTAGTCTAAGCTTTGTCTTCAGTAAAATGTGTCTAAAATGTGTAAATAAAATCATTTCCCCAGCTTGGCCAAAAAAAAAAAGGAATTACCACCAAAGTAAGACAGATATGTTAAGACAAGTGAAAGTACGAGATTGCTCAAAAATAATGGTTTATTGGGCCTGATTAATGGATGCATCCAATTTATTCAAGCTTGAGATTCATCTGAGAGTACACAAACTTTTTTGTCATTCACAAAATGGAATTCGCCGTCTGCTAAACCATGTAGAAGAAATTATTTCAAGAATCCATTAAAGCCCTGAGCACACTGAACTCTGTTCAATCTAGCATAGCCCTAAGTTTACTCCAACTGTAAGAGAGAGCTCTTCTATTTAAAAAAAAAAAATCCCTTGTATTCTTACATTCATTCATCACAGGCTCAAGTTTAAAAAGTCAAGTGGCAGCAGCTTGAATAAGTGGTGAAGCTCTTCTACCTTTTCTCTCTTTGGAAGTGTCACTGTAGAGAGGTGTGAATATCAAAAAACACAAGTTTCTTTCATCTGGAAGTTAGGCTCCCTGGTTCATCATAACTATTGTAACAATACAGTGCATTGGAAATTAGAAGGGAGGCACTTAATATTTTATTACATGCTTTGATTATAATTGCATTAAAATATGTAACTGGGGGTTCTGTTAACTAAAGCATGTTAAAATTAAGGCATCAGTATAGCTGTTAATTTGCAAAGGATATCAAACATGTAAATTTTACATTCATACTTTGCTAACATAAAATACAGAAGACATTTAAGCCTTTTAACACTTGACTATTCCAATATAGTGCTGCATAAGTAAGCCACTTATCCATACCAGGGCCTTGAAATTGAAACACTTTAATGGATTGCAGCCATCATTGAAGTTCTCTAAGCACCTATCTTTATCATACAACTGACAAGTTCAAATGTCTGCTATGAAAAACTGTCATAAAGCCTAATATACTCATTACATTAGACTCATTTAATATAGTGTTTCTTTACTGGCAGATTTTAGGTGACTTCATTTATTTTTTTAAATAACCAAAACAATCGGTGTGGTTGGTTGGTAATAATTCTTTCTTGTAGCCTTTGAATAATTGTACAGATAGATTGGTCAAATGACATGAAATGAATTGACAACTATTTTCTGTTGTGTTTTCTTCTCCTTGAATGTGAAAAGTTTATTTTTGGTAGTCTTCCCAGATATTAAACAAGAGCTATCTTAAGAAAATAATCTTTAGGAAGACCAAAATGCAACACCCTATACGTTTTGGTAGAACCTTAAGTTATACAAATATATAAAACACGTGAGAGGTCAAAGAAAACAGCCACCTTTGAAAGTTTCTCTTCCTTGTAATAATTTTCTACATGGGCTGTCCAAGTGCGTTGCATGAACAAATTAATTACCCAAAGGATTCATTCATATTGCCTCCATGTTGTGATGAAACACGTCGAACAGCAGAGGGCGCTTGGAGGCTATTACAGCATCCAGACCCCAACATCATTTTATCGAACCTGAATTGTGTGGCAGTAGTCCAAGTGAAATCAATTTCGTTGACTACTTGACAAAAGTCAATTCAACCTCAATTCTACTTCAGGCCATTGCACTGAAGCGTGTCTCTCTCATGTAATCGTATGGGCGCAGGAAGGAGAGTAAAAAACCCCCTCTTTGCAAAAATGCATTTGGTTGCCATTCAAAAGGAAAAGAGAGGTAGCCAACCCGAGAGGTTAAACGATTTAGAAATAAAACACACGAATGAATAAACACTTCGGGTGCAAGGTGGGAAGGATTGTAAACAAGGAGGCGTATTCATGTTGGTCCACCACTCCTCGCTGTCAGTCTGGTGCTTCCGTGTTTATACACCCACAGACAACAGGACACTAGCGGCCGTCGGCTGAATGTTTACCGAGCAGGCATAGAGTGGTGGTGAGGGAAGTGACAGTCACACTGGAGGCTTGGTGAATGGTGAAACGCAGGTGATTTCAGCTCCCACGGTCTCATTTCACAGCGGAATGTTCACTCGAAGGGGACATGGAGACGTCAAGAAATCTACACAGAAAGTTTTGGACCCAAAGAAGGATGTACTGACCCGACTCAAACACCTCCGTTCACTGTTGGGTGAGTGGAAATGTCACCAGCGCTTTTTTTTTCGATGCTGCTTCGCCTCGGGTTAGCTAGTCGAGCTAGCTAGCTGGCATCAGCCGATCAGGTTAGCTGTCACTGCGGTGACTACTGGAGGCTAGCTGAGAGGATAAATTCATTCGCACAATAAAAAATAAAACTTCCAGTGCAGTTTGAAGTGTTTGTCACGTTCCTGCTGTTTTCCCGATATTATACATATATATATATATATTTATTTATATAAGACAAGCGACACTGTTAAGGCATGAATGCTAGCAAATGGGAGCTAGCACCCCTGGTGGCTAACTTGCTAGCCAATGCTAACTGACGCTGTCTGTGTTATCAGTGAATGAGAAACAGATGAGAGACCCATCACTATGTTGCCACTCTGCCTCGTCAGTCAATACGACTGTTTTTTTTTTTTATAAATAGTATATGCAGCTCTTTAGCTCACCTGTTCGTGGAGAACACACTTCACCTTTTATTTAACTTTAAGGTGAACTGAGGGTAGACATTGCATCCAGCTGGTTGTCTGCTGGTTCAGCTGCAAGTCAAGCTGCTGTAAGTTACCCTGAGATACATCATCTGAAAGTCATGCAACATGGACATTTGCCACACTTGTCTGGTGTTCATTGAATTTGACAAGGAAGTGCAGTGTATGTGGATATAGCAGTCATAAAACTATTGTAAAGATGTTGTTTCAACCCTGTCTAACTCAACTATTGTAACAGAGGCATGATGTTGCTCTGCTGCAGCCTGACTTCTGCTGCACCACAAAGTTTTGTATAACATTAATGGAACCTGTTTTTGATCCACTTTTTCTAAATGCAAAATCAAATTTGGCAAACCAGCATACATTAGGTTACAATATAGTTTTTCATCTATGCATTTTTTTTTATTGCATCCCACCTGAGTTAAACTCCTCTTACAACCAAGGTGACCTTTTTATAGTTTTGTGGACCTAAGCTTATTTGTCATTTCCCCATAGTGAGTATTACGTGATACATGTGGAGTGGAAAAAAAGTTGTCAAGAGGGAATTACGAGATATGAAAAAGACTTAAGTGCATGTAAGATGTGTGGTTCTCAGTGTTTTAGTCATGTCAAGTATGTCTCTTCTATTCAAGTATCGCCCTTAGAATTTGTCTTGATTAAGGATGTAAATATGTATTGTTGTGAATGTGACTCACATGTCACAAGTTGATACCAGTAAAACGTCATGGTTGTATCTTCAAAAAGTATGTATGATTCTCAAATCTTTAAGATATCCTGCTGTGATAGTTTTTTTTTTTATTGTAACATTTGACATTAACTGGACTGAAAGTCAGTTGAAAAGAACAGTCTCTGGAATTAAAGGAGCACTGAGACTTTTAGGGTTTTGAACCATTTGTTTGACAGCTTGATGAATCCTTGCATGTATATTTTCCATGGTGGTATGTTTGCTGTTTTAATGATTTTTTTGCACAATGGTTCATCTATAACAACCAGCATCAGATTTGTAGTTTTCAGAAGCTTGAGCAAAACTGTTTAGAGCTAATATGGTTAGATCTGTCTTATACCTTCAATGTCAAGAGTAGTTCAACCAAAGTGGAGGTCAATACACAGCTCTGTTTTTCTTCCCCTCATGTGCAGTCAGAGATAAGGCTGGTCTGTTTGTCCAGCAGCTGATAGTACGGCCTACGTGTTGATGCCCCCCAACCACCCTGATTTCACTGTGCTTTCAGCCAAGGAAGGATTTCCTCCTGGCGCTGGTGATTCCTGTGTGGACAGGAAGCTGTGATGAGAGATGGTATGGACAGGGACTTTGGGGAATATTTTCAGCGCTATTTCACCCCTGTCAGCATCTTCTGTTTTAAAAAAAAAAAAATCATACTAATCATTATACTAGCAAGAATAGCAATTTTCCTTGATAAAAAGGGAGGCTGTCAAGACCAATTCCCTGGTATTATCATTTTAAATATCAGCAATAACAGTGTATTTATTACAGAAACATTAAACAAGTCAGAGATAGAGCATGTGCCTTTAAGAGGACCCAAAGGTCAGTTGTTTGATATGCATGCATTTTATAAAATGGAAAAGATTATTGGAGAGTTTTACGTGTGAAATGACTCACATTCCCTGAATATTTCACAAACATTGTGAGTTTTGAGCACAGCACCTTGTTAACCTTGTCAAGGGCCAGTCTAAGCTCGCTGTCCATCAGGCTTTGTGAGAATCGTAGCCAAATATTTTTTAAGCTGTCTCATTGTCTATGGCTTTGCTGTACAACTGGAGTTGTAGTATCAGTGGTATTGGAGTTGAAAGGACAGTCTGTGGTCTGGGCTATTTTCAGAGTGGCCCTGTATTGGTTTTCTGCTCACTGAGCAGATCTGTGGGATAGAGTGTGAAAGCTGCTGCATGTTAATTTGCTGGTCATGCCTGGCTGGATTTGGCTGAAGTTGTTAATTACAGGAGCCCAGCAGACCACCTGATCACTTCTCTTAATGGGGGCACAAACATCTATTGCCCCGTTTCCAGATCCAGCCGTCACTGTTTGAACTACTGACAATATTCCTACCAAAAAAAGACTGATATTGATGGATCAATCGCCAGCAACTAGTGCTGTGCAATTGATCGTAATTTCAGTAGCAATATGAGCACTCACAATAAAAACATTGTAAAAGTGTTAATTTATTGCAATTATAAGTTTTACCTTTTGTATTGAGGCCTTGATAAAATGATAATGCTTTCACAACATTTTTTGGACGCAATCAAATAACGTTAAGCTCAAGCTTGCTATCAGCTACCCTGACATTACTTGTTGCCAATTTAGATGTAAAACAAACCGTTTTTTAATGTATTTTTTATTTAGGACAAACATGTTGCACATGTGATCATCAGCTGGACATACAAACTGAGTTAAAGCTAATATGCACTCATTAATATTTGTTCATTCATATTTGGTGATTTCTAATCACCATGACAATATTGTACAAACATGTTTTTTTTTTCCTATTATGAAGGCCTGTTTGAAAATCTCTTAACTAATTTGACTGTTTGCAGTAGGTTCTTCTTGGGGAAATTTTTTTTTTTTTCCTCAATGACCTCTTTTTGTATTTTCTAGTGGAGGACAGAGTGCTAGACAAGCTATAGACTAGTCATCCCTGCTGGGGCAAGAACCAATTCGGTGTCTTGCTAAAGTGCTTTGCCTTGATAAGAGCTTTAGCATTGGCACTCTGGTGGAAGGACAAATAACAGCATTACCAAATCAACTGAAAAGACCAAGCTATAGCCTATCCTCTGTTCTCTTCAACTTGTGTAAACAAGCCCATTCTGAGTCTGTTGTTGACCTGCATGAGGCCAACAGTTAATAAGTGCAAGTGTTGATAGTCAGTCAGGTGTGTTTATTTGTGGTTGTAGGTGTATGTTTTCATTGCAGGAAAGTGTAATGTGTTAAAGAAAGCACTGCACTCTCATCCACAGATAAATTAATATAGTGTCATTACAGATACTTTCTTCTGTGGGAGTGCTCTCAGTGTTGCTAGAGTCCAGGTCAATGAAAAGTGCTGCTGTTATAAGAGGAAATCACAAAGTGAAGCACCAAAGGAAACAATGAGCACAGCACTAGAAGGGCTCTCGAGAAGGTCTTCTGTGTGGCTGAAGTAAAGGCTGAGATCACTCGACTTCTGGTTCTTCTCTTTTGTTAAACTCTTAGCTTAGACTTGTGAATAACTTCAGGCTCTTATCATCTTTTATCCATACACTATGTAGGTATGGTATTGGCAATCAAGTGTGGTGCAATGAAACCTTCATAAGCAATCATTGATTTGGGTTTTATTAACTTTTCAGATACTTGAGGCTTTTAGTCTTCTGTTTCGTTTTAAAGGCTATGACACACTGAAGTTGATTGACATTGAGTCTGTATGCTCTTGTGATGAAGGATAAAAACCACACGTCTCTTGACTCCCTTATGCATTTTTATCTTAACAGATCTTTGTGCTGTGTTCTGCATTATAATGAACATACAAGATCAGTACAAAATCATGGAAGAAGCCTTTTGACATTGATTTGATAAAAAGGCTTTTTTTTTGTTGAATATAAATCTGTGTCAATAAATTGAAACTCCAAAATTGTAAAATACAAAGCAACTCGAAGCAGCATTTGGTTGGTTGAAGATATGTTAGACTATAGCTATTTGAGACTAGATGACACTAGACAGTCATAAACAGGTCTTTGTCAGGCGTTGTCTTTACGATCACATCTTCTGCTATTATGACTTTGCCATCTTGCCTTTTAGCTCTTTCTGGATGCATGCTGTCTGTGGGGCTGCTTGAGAAGGAGATTTGACAAAAGAATAAGTGTGGACGTACAGAATCAGCTGTTTTTTACATTTAAACTATATAGTAATTAGGGGTGGGAATCACCAAAGTCCCCATGATACGAAATTATCATGATACTCGAGACACGATACGATTCTATTGTGATTTTAAACATTTTGCGATACGCTGAGAATTGTGATACAATATATTGCAATTAAGCTTTTTAACTGCATATTATATCAACTAAACTAAATCAAGAACGGTTTTGTCAAGAAAAACTTCTCAGTCTATTCATCTCACTTCACTCTTTTTATTTCTACACAATATGAGTCAAGCTCACAGACTGGCCAACACTGTGATAAAAGTAAAACCCTGTAAAAGGTTGCATGCACTTCACAATCTGAACTGTTAGTATTTCAGTCTAATCCAACTACATTAATTCTTAACAATGCAGCTTGTTCAAAATGAGTTGTGCAGCCCTTTCAGCAGTTAAAAATTTAAAAAGAATATCTAAAATGTCATAGTGAAAAAAAAAGAATGTAAGGTTGCTAGATCTTTGCATAAATAAAAAGCAAGGTAAAACCACTTCAATTACTTATTTCAGACCAACTTTGGTGAACGTTTTTAGATTTTATTTCACCCAGCCAAATTCTCCACCCAGTCCAAAGCCATACTTGCTATATATTGTAGCTTTAATACAGATGGTGCAACCGAGGCTAACTAGGAAAGAAGCCAGACACCTTTGCTTTGTACATCTACTCTAGATGTTCAGCCAACATTTGCAAGTAAACAGTTGCATGAAGAGACTAGTATGTTGAGACACAGCCTTAGTTGGCAGTGCCAAGTTACTGACACAGGGTGTAATGGGTAAGTTAGCACAGCTGTTAGTAAAGGCAAATAGCTGCATGAGTAAAAAATAAAGGCGAATATCAACCCCCCTATATTCCTTTTATGTAGCATATACATGGCTTCCTCTTAACTACAAGATTTTGGCTGTAAAAATAAGTCCTTTGTCTTGATATCACTGCAATTTGAAATTGCATATTAAGAAAAGTCATTGAATATTTTTTAGGTTTTTCTGCTGATCGAAAACATCAACATACTTTTATTTCATTTATTTTCAACTAACTGATTTTTCTCTAATGAAATCAAAGGTAAATGGTTAGACGTTTGGTGTTACGAAACTATCAAATTAATAATAAAGTTACAGATGGCTACATTAAAACATTTAGTTTACCTTTAAGATATGTATCTATATGTCATAGAAAGTTTTGGGGAATGAAAATAGTCTGTTTGGAGTCTGTTGTGTATTTCAGCGGTTCCTTAAAACGCAAATTTGAAATACTGTATGATATAAATCACATGGTGTGTGTGGAATGAAAGGCTGTTTTCTTTTAGCTGCTGGCCCGATGGAGACCCAGAGATAGGGAAAACACTCTGTGTCCTGCTGTGGATATCTGTGTGGTTTAACACGCACATGAAAAACCAGTTTGTCTAGTTATTGTTTACCTGTCCTGCTTTTGTAATAGCCAAACCTAGCTCAGGACCAACAGTTTACTGTTACACCATTCAAGTCAACCTCAAAGTGGATTTATATTTAATGTTGCCTTTCTGAATGACCAAGCTCCAGCTAATCTGTTATGGATTTCCACGTTTAAAGACTAAGGAAAATAAACACTTAGCTTTTGCTTACAGTATTGAGAGGAGGAACAGTTTTTTTTTTTTTTTTTTTTGCAGTTCTGAACATAGTTTCTGATCTGAGGCACAGTTTCCCTTTTCAAAAATGCAAAGGCAATTCAAATTAGGCAAGCTTAAACATACTGTGAAACGTTTTGTCCGGTCAAGAAACAGACTGAAATCAATACTGATGCCTCTTTGTGACCTAAAAAAAATTAAATGAGACCATCAGAAGAATATAACATTATCTGTTTGTTGACTTGAGCATTTCATTTAAATTTCTACGGAAAAGATTTAGAGTTAACCATATAATTATAATTATATTATTATTATTATTATTATCCTGCTGATTATTCAAATCAGCAGGATAGCAGGATTCCTTTTAGTTTGAGAAAACTACTAATGCATGAAAAGTGTATAAGTACATTACATGATATATCATTTTGTTTACAGTGGTTTTATAAAGTTTACCTTTGATATTTTAACATGCCATTTCCCCAAACAAACGACAAAACCATCCAACAAATAAGGTAGAATTGAACAATTATCTAAGAAATAGGCTACGTTAGCCTATTTATAAAAGGTAATATTATGTATACTGTTAAAAATGCTTTATTCTGCTACTTATTTCTGGGGTTGCAGTCACATATTAGTTAGTCCCATTACTAACATAACACATCACTGTAAAGCCACTACTATTTGCGGTTACTAGTATCGTAAGATATCTAGTGACTTTCCAGATTTGATCACATTTAAATACTCACAATTACAATGTCAGTCACAATTACTGACATTTAAAACGGCGAGTCGCTCGTTACTACAGGCATGTGAAACAGCCGACAACAACACCAGATAAAAGTTCACTGACATTTATTCGGCAGGCCAGGCAGGAAATACAGACATTACATGACATACGAGTTAAATGACAAGAATATAGCAGTGATTTGTAGTCTTTGTGCAGGAAGGAAAAATTAACGTAAAAAGACCAAAGCACCGAGCTAAACCAACAACACCCATCTTGATAGCCTAACCCTGCAGACCTGAGACCCAGGGGCAGTTCAGCTCATGTTGGTGCATGCTTGGCAGACCGAGGATGATCCACTCCATACAAACCGCTGACTTGATTTAAAATACAGCCTGCTACGCGATCTGTAAGGCAGAGTAGTAGACTGATAGATAGATATGTTGTCGGCGACGTGTTTCACATCAACTGTTGAGTCTGTTGTCTTCAGAGATCTAATTGGTAAAATACCTACAAATTGAAAATAACTTCTTTTTTTTTTTTTTTTTTTAAATGTGCGAGTTTTCCCACCACAATTTTGTCACCAGCAGCACTAAATAATATGAACATTAATATAAGGACTGAAGCAAAAAAGGAATTTACTTTTGTAGTGGTATAGTAAGCAGTAACTCAGTAAGTAACTCGGATACTTTTTAATAGTTTTTAAAAGTAGAAACTCGTAACTGTATCTAGTTACTCATTTTCATTTTCATTAACCTGCCCGACACTGCCCATCATACACACGGCTTGTCCTGCCCTGACTCCTCCCTTATCTCTATACCTGTTTGTGTGTGATCTTTTGACAATACGCAGCAGTTAGTGTTTAAAGTTGCCTAAATAATGCAAGACTTGAAATATAGCTCTCGGGTCTGTTATGATCTGCTTGTTGGTGAGCCTTGTTAATGTCATGCAGCTTAAAAACTAAAAAAACAGGGCACGTGTCAGACACTATGGCTGTTTTCGAAACTGCGTACTACATACTAATATCTAAATCAGTATGCAGTATATACTGTATACTGCATACTGCGTTCAACAGTAGTATGTAGTATGACTGCCAGTCATCGGTTATTTTGCAGTATGCTTGGCCCGGTTAAACTGTTTTCCAGTCCTGGAATGCGGAAGTAAACAACGGCCCATCTGGAGGTAAACGCCGCTACGGTGTTGTGAAGTAACCTGACAAGTGCTTAATTTTGATTGTTCTTATTTTACATGGGACAAAAACATTTACGTGTGACATCGGGTCTAAGTTAATTCAGCGTTATTTGATTGTCATCAGGGCGCAGTAAATGTAACAGAGACGGATCTCATTCATCTTGCGAAGGCTACGTTCCATCATTCTTGTAATTCTGCTTTAATGAAATTGGGTGCCTTTTCATCAACTTGTTAATTGGTAGTATGTTTGTTTTACTCTGACTTTGATTATCGACCATGTAACAAAAGAATTAACATAATTAAAATAAAACAGTCAACAGTCTCTCATCTTATGTCATTTATAGGCTACATAACACCCGTGGTTGAAATATGATTAGCATGCTATTATTTGTGGTAATTTATTTCATTACATTATGAAGTATACTATTAACATTGTAGTATACTTTTCAAGCATTCAGGTTTAACTTTTACACAGCTGTGAATAATATGTAATAAGAGAGCAAGCCAAGGACCCTGTAATTGCAGCAGCTTGTCCACATGTGGCACATGCATCGGACAGTCGAAAAAGCAGGAACATCCGAGGTGGTAAGACACATAAATATCAGAAAATGTCATATTTGTCATTGGTTCATGCACACAATGTGGCAAGAAGAAGAAGACGACAAGCTGCCAACAGGAGAAACATTCTGGCTATCCAATTACAAAATGAAGACCATGTAAGTAGGACACATTAAATATTTGTAAGGGTAAACCGGGATTATGTAAGGAAGTTAATGTAAGCTCCTCACCTCAAATATTGATGGTATATACTCAGATAAGTCAATAAATACTATTGTGTGACAAGTATGTTTATTAGTAACCACTTCATTTCTTAACATTGAATTAAATTCAAACAATGAATTTCACAGCAAATTAACAATAGTATTATATCGGTAACCAAAAAACACTTCATAAATGGTTAAACACTTCTCACTTTGGAAATACAAGTTCAGACAACTGAAACATCTTGTCCCTACTCAGCGTGGACTGCGAGGACAATACCTCCAATTGAATGGCCACAGCGCTATTGTCCGCCTCTACCTGGGAGATGGAGAACTAAAGAAAGACTTCCATCTGTCAAGGCAGACAGTGAAGGCCTTGGTGGAGTGTCTGGGATACACCAAGGACGATGGCTGGAGACCTCGAAGTGGGGATATATTTATACTGGCTGGTCAGTGCCACCTCGTATCGGGTGGTGTCAGGAGCCTTTGATGTCCCCATCACCACGGTTCATGATGTTGTTCATTGAGTCGCTGGAAGTATCATCAGCATCATGAAGAGGGTGGTTCATCTCCCTGCTGCTGATGAGCTAGAGGGAATAGGGGAAGGCTTTGCCCACTTGGCTGGCTCTCATGTCTTCTGCAGAGTGGCTGGCAGCATTGATGAGACACACATTAGAATCAAGCCACCTGCAGCAAACAAAGAAGACTATGTTAACAGGTAACCTGCATACAAAATACCACCTATATTAACCTGTTTTTAATCCCATATCAATGTGAGTGGTTATCAATTACATGTTGTGTTGTTCAACAGGAAGCTCTTCTATTCCATTCAGCTGCAGGTGGTGTGTGATCACAAAGGCCACTTCCTCAATACATATACAGGTAGAAATGAAAGTCAGAAATGTATGAGTACAGTACAGCTTACACTGCTAAAGAAATTGTTGATCCAATGAATAATTCAGTCATCATTTACCGTACTAACATTAATACCTATGGAAGGTTGGGTTCACTTTAAGTCCACCAAACACTGCTGGGGTTTCACAGGAAAAGGTGTTGCAGTCATCGCACATACAATTAAAGTGAATGTGGACCAGGACTCACACACTTACTGGGATTTTTATTTGACACCCAACAACTGCAACGTCATTATGTTCATGTGTGAATTTCTCATGATTGTAAACATTGTAATTACTTGAAAATATATTGTATAATCACAATTGAATTTGTGATGTCACATTTCAGAAGTGTTTGAGACAGGCATTTTCAACATAATCTGTCCTGTACCGTGTCAAGTACAATGACATATTCACAATACATCACCCTTGTTCACAGGACTTCTGGGCTCTGTCCACAATGCCAGGGTCCTGTGGTGGAGTTCTCTATATGTAAACCGACTGTACCCCCCTCATGGCTGGTGTATTGTTGGGGATGGGGGGTATCCCTGCCTGGCTGCACCAATCAGCCTGATGACCCCATTCAAGGAGCCGGTGCAAAACCATGTTCATGCATGATACAACCGGCATCATGCCAAAGCACGGTGTGTGGTGGAAAAGGCGATTGGCATGATGAAGACGCGGTGGCGCAGCATCTTCCTCAAGGCCCTGGAGGTGAGAGACAGCATTAATGTGTAAATTAACACACTAGTTGAATAAGTGCAGAGCAGTGGCTATTAAATATAAGCAGCAAAGTAATACAGGTATGGACATTCTAAGACAATAATGAAAACAAAAGTGAAGAGCAGCGTAATGCAAGCTATTCAATCATGTTTTTTTTCATTATACAGCTACATTAAACTTGATTTTTTTCCTGTAGATCAAGCCAACCCGGTGGTGTCGACCTGTGCCTTCCTCCACAACCTCTCCATCAACAATGGGGATTTGGTCGAGCCAGAGGTGGAGGAGGGGGCCTTCCATGACCAGGGTGATGACCACCCGAACCACCTTGATGATCAAATGCCCGAGGAAATAATGAGGAACAGGCTGGCAGCAGAAGTTTCTGCACCTATTGGGGTCATCCAAGCCCTGGAGGACCATACCTATTAATATATATATTTTCATTTCCACTACTTGTATTTATGGCGATTTAGGTTTTGTTTGTTCACTAATATAATTTTTCATGAGCATGTTCACATTGCATTTTCTGTTAATAAAAGTGCCTGTTTCACATTTTGCTTCAGTCATTTTTGTACAGAAAAAAATGTGAAGATATAATGGTGGTTCACCATTCATTTGAAATATATTATTTTACCCAGGACTGTTTGGCTCATCCACCCTTATATGGGCAGAATATAAGTATTTCAGAGATGAATACAGGCAGATTTTATAAATAATATAGGATAATTAGCTGTTTACTTTTCAGAACGCTTAAGCGTATGTGACCTAAGTAGTGACACTACAAAAATATGGAACTACTTTATTAAAATTTTAATCATTCCTCCACACATTCCTTTTTGCTTTTTAATTTAAACAATTTCAACAATTTCCATCAATTCCCTTTGTCTCTCTGCCTCCCTTTCTGAATTTTCCCGTTCCCTCCTCTCCAGCCACTCTCTCCACTCTCTCTCCCTCCTCTCTTCTCTCTCCAGCTGTTCCTTCTCCTTCCTTTCCTCTCTGTCCAGTGCCCCTCTCTCTCGCCTTTGCTCCTTCTCCATCCAATGCTTCTCCCTTTCTTCATCCCTCTCATTCAACTGCTTCAGTATTTTAATCCATTCCGGCTCTCTTCTGCTCCGTGCCGGAACGGAACACTCACCTGCCTGAGGGGAGGGAGGAGAGACCACCACTACATCCTGGCCTGATGAGTCAATGGTGACCAGAGGCGTTACTGAAGGCCTCCAGCCCAGTGCTTCGTCCATCAGGGCATACCATTTCCAGGATGCAGCGGTGGCCGCTCCTCCCTCCGTGCTCACTCCCGTTCAGGGGGCCTTCAGTTCCTGACACACACACACACACACACACACACACACACACACACACACACACACACACACACACACACACACACACACACACACACACAGCTTGTGTAAAGGCAAAATTAAAGTCATTGCAGGTGATCTAACACCTTTGGAAGGCAGCAGCTTACTTATCCCTACCTTGTATTTTTGTCCACTTTCCCCACCAGGGAATGCTCTTTCACAAACTCTCTATCACAACACAACAGTAAAAGCCTTTTTGTATGAGAACACTGGTACCTCCGAAGATGTAACTTTATCACACTACTTTCTGTAGATAAGTGAACTTACCTAGCAGCTAAGTTCACTTAACAACAATAATAACTTACCGTCCACTTACTCAAATCCCTTTTGAGCTGCATTCCTGCGGCCACTGAACAGGCTTTGCGTTGGCGGTTCGCCAACGGATAAGGGCCTCTGTGTCCTGTTCTGTCCCTTAATTAATTTAATAAATATACATTAGGTTGGCGTAATAGTAAAGTTGCCTGTGTATATATGGTGACGGCATGCTAGCGTTGCTGTTGTTGTGATATTTAGCATTACGTTAGCAGGCATAACTTCATTATACGCCAGCTTGACGTTTGTTAAGGGCCCAAATTATAATGTTAACCAAATAAAAATTATACGTTATTATAATGAAACAAAAGCAAATGATGACAAATGTTGTCTGGTAATTGGTACTTATATTTATATTCAGTCTCAGCCGCCGTGGAAATACTGCGCTTCGCCATTTCTCTGACTGTAAATATTTACCTGGCGCTTTGCATTCTGGGAGACAGTACGCGAGGTAGACTGGTCCAATGCATACTGTACATTTTTCCAGAATCAGTATGACATCCGGGTATTTTTGGCATACTGCGGATCTCGCATTTGTTTGCATACTGCATACTGCATTTTGGCCAAATTAGTACGTACTAGTAGTATAGTACGCAGTTTTGAAAACAGCCTATGCTTGCAACACGGATGCGAGGAGTGCGAACAAAAAGGAGACTGCCCATTAGTTTATCAATGGTGGATGGCAATCTTATGTTGATAAAGAAAATAAAAATCCTTGTCTGCAACTATACCTGGGTGGACAGCTCAGTTATAGTCTGTGAAGCACACCATGCACACAGTCGCCTATGCTATTCAATGCTCACCTGCCCACATGCATGTGTGTATTCACGTGTGTGTTGAGGAGAAGGAGGAAAGCATATACTCCGGAGGATTCACCTCTAGCCAATGGGACCCCAGTGACGTTTATATACACTGCTGCACGGTGCATAAAGTGTCTGCACACGATCACTACGATCTCCGTGCACGTAATTAAACGGCTGCATTCTGTTTTCTGTTCCTCAGTATGTTGTTCTCCGCTCTTTAGTGATGTTGTCATTCCAATGGATTACACATAGCATTGATATAAAGGCAAATATTCTCATTATAGCGTCGTGTAGCGGACTCTGTTGCTACGGCTGCTACTTCCGCGTTGTTTTTTTTACGTCACGTCTTACCTAGTCTCCAGCTGTGAGGAGCATATGTGAATGCCTAGGTCGTCCGGAGCAGTCCTCCTGTAGTTATCTAGATATTATCCGTAGTGCATATGTGAAAACGGCTCTACAGAGAACTATAAAAAGCATTGGAAGTGTATTAATTTATGCAAGAGTTTTCTCGCATTATGAAAGGAAGACTTGCAGGAATTTAATGTTTTGTGCTCGATTCCTGCAATACCACACTGAAATTCATGCCCTGATGTTGCTTGGTCTTTCTGAGGTTTGTTTGGTGCCTGTTTTGGCATCATTTTGATAAAGTGATGGAATACACAATCGAATGGTTGTATATTGTGTTTTATTTTTTTATAAATTGATCCTCTGTGTGTTTCCTTGTCGGACTTACTGTCTGGGTCGATCCATTCTGTAGAGCTGGCGCCGTCAAAATAAAAGCCTTGGTGCGTATTTGGAATGAAGCAGAGCGGAGTGCCACTTCTGGCACGTATGATATGACCTGTGACAAAGATCTGTGACCTGACTCATGAGACTTGTGGTCTGTTGTACGACTAATATTATCAAACAACAATCTTTCCAGATCATCAGAAATAGGTAATTTTTAAACAACATTAAAATCACAGTGTTGTAAAATATGGATCTATTGGTCTTCACTATTATTTTTGCACTATCAGAGCTGCATGCTTTACTCGTGTGTCAATTAAGGGCGCGGTCACACAGGCCATGCGTACCGTGCCGAAGCACGCTTCAAGTCCAGTTCGTTTGGCCAGTGTGACCGCTCCGTGCTGTAGTCTGGCAGAAGAGAAGTGCAGCTAAAATAGCTAACACTCACTTTTCCCCCATTTGAAACAATATGACCCATTAAAACACAGAAGGAAATAAACATCCAAACGTCTGAAATGAGTGGTAGTGTGGACCGTATTGTAAATAATATAAACAGTCTATGGTGTTGACCCTCAGTAAGCAGCGGGCCAGTAATTGTGACTCCCCAGCAGCAAACTGTCATATCAGGGTTTTCCAGCTCCGTGCACTGAGCTTATGATGGTGAAATGTTTCTGTTTAATTACAGTTTGTCATGTTCTTTCATTAAAGAATAATTAAACCATAATTTACCATCTGGTTTCTTCAACTTTCACTCAGGAACAAAAATCAGCTTTTAAATTTGAAAGAAATAATTATTGGCAATTATCGATATCGACTGACATGAATTTTTTTATCGTGATAACATTTTTTGTCATATTGCCCAGGCCTACACTGAAATATAACGGATGAAAATGAATTTCGTAAATTCCATAAATATTTTGGGAGGGATGGGAGGTTTAGTTTGGGGTAGGGGAACCCTTCCATTTGTAGGGGCAATAAAAGCAAAAGCTTCTTAAACCAAAAGCAAGAAGTTTGTTGTTGTATTTTGCTCTATTGTTGAATATTGTCAGCCTCCCATGTAACGTCCCTAAAATCTAGAATTCATATTTTTTTAGATTGGCAAAAATCACCCATGCGTTGACAAAGATTGGAATTTAAGGGTTCTTTGAGGAGGAATAGTGAAAGTTGCCAGTTTAACAGCTCTACAGTGCTAAGCTGCTGAGATAAGCCACTCTCTTGTGTGAGCTCAAGCTGAGCTAAGGTCAGGTCAGTTCTGCCACTAGTCTTTCACACCATGCGCTGTGTAGACCCATAGGCCACAATCTGTTACACAGCTAGACACCGACTCTAAGTTGAGAGGCATTCATGCAGCATATGGCTCAGAGGCATAATGAAATTAAATGCACCAAAGTGTTATGATTACAGGAAAGCCCTTTTCATAGTGATTCTATACTGAAATGATTCTACTTCTAGGATTTGTTTAATGCACTTTGAGTAAAGTTGGATCATAAGACTTAAGATGTAACCTTGCTGTAATATTTCCCTGAACTTCCCATTACTCCATAAGCGACATCACAAACTTGTTGACATTTTAAAGAATGTCTAGTTGTTACAGACTGCCTAACTGTATTTTGTAGCCCATATTGTCTTAAGTAAAGCTACCTTCTTAGCTCTGTTACTTTAGCCTGGCTTTACGTTAATCACTAGCTTTGTCCGAAACCACTAACATACTGCCTCTTATGTACTCAAGCAGTTTATACTACATACTGCCTACTAATCTGACTGTTAGTATGCCATTAACAACATACTACGAGTCACGTATTTCTGATCCGAGCTACGTTGGATAAGTTAGCATCCAATAAGCACAACTATCAATTAGAGACGCACCGATCCACTATATTTCAGTTCCAATCAAATTCCGATGCATACCGATGCTGATTTGGATATTTTCATTATCATAACTAATATTGTTGTTGTTGTTTGTGTTATGTGTAAGGCTCCACAAATCTGTAGTAAAATCCAGCATTGCATTGCATTGTGCTGGCTTTGCATACAAACAGGAAGCAGCAACAACTATAAGGTTTTCAAATTAAACGTTTTTAAACTGAAGTGTAAGAGTTGAGCATTGATCATATAGAAGTAGCTGTTTCTAGAGTTAACAATTAAGCTAAGAGATGCACTCAGCAAAATGTTCTTTGTTGAGCTAATTTTTTATTTATTTTTGCTTTTATACTGTCTTATGCTGAGTGTACTTTATTTCCTGTTTGAATTTCAAAACTGACTAGTTGATCGAAAGTTACGACAGTAAATAAACTATGTCAAAAGAAACTAAAACAATGTAGTTGGGTCATTTGATCGTCAGCTACTGTTAATGAATATTGCCAACAGAACAGTTTGCAGGTAAAGAGGAAACAAAGTAGGGGGTGGGAGTAGCTTCTACAGCCCCTGAGTGAAGCTGCAGGCTGAGTGTTTGTGTGCGTTGTATGTAAACAACCATTAATATAAGGTAGAGATTACGCGATATTTCACCAAACAATGATTTAACTTGGGTCAACATTTTCAAATTTTCAAAATGACCACAAACAGTTTTCTACACAATTTAAATGTAAATAAGAAACCTGTTTCTCTGATTGTGGGAAGGCTCAAAATTGTGATTGCAATTAAGATACAAATAATTGTGCAGTGCAGGCCTAGCTATAAGCTAAACCAATCCATAGAAGATGAAGCAATAATAATAGAGAAAACTGAGTGACTTGGCTCCAATTGGCCCTTTGATAAGGAACATCAATTTGGCTTTGTAAGTGCTCAATTATAGTCGATATCTCCAGACTGGCCCATCTTGGAGAACATCAACAGAATTAAAAACAGCTGTGTTGTATTTGGCTCAGCCTGCTACCTATTGCACAGTAACACTGTTAACTGCATCATGTGACAGACCTGTCCTCCTTTCAGCCCTCCTAGTTTCAATAAGTTTATGATTAAACTCATTTCACTGTGGTCAAATATCAACCATTTCATCCAGCAATGGTTAGCAAAGCACTGTCTCGTCTATTCTTCTTGTGTCTTCTCTTTGACTAAAGAAAATATTACAACAACATTACATTCAATTAAAGAGTTGAATTGTCAATAATGTACATTTAAGAAGGGATTTTGTTTGTTGCATTCAATTTTCTATTTTATTATACGTATTTATAAGAGAGTTTCAGGGGAATAGATGACTTAAATATAGTTTAGCATTTAAATGTGTTTTTTGTAACTTCATTTCTGTGGAAAAAGGTTAATTAATCAATTAAAGGCAACATTTTAAAGGCAGTTTTAGCCCGTCAGTAGCCTTTGGGTTCTCCCTCATGCATATTTCCAAACAACTCCCAATAGAGATCATCTCTTGGATTGTTCTGGTGCAGTCTTTTATATGTCCTCGTTGTTCTTTTTTGTTTGCAAACCATCACTAAGTAAGGGAAGCACCGTTCCACTGTGTGTTGGTACCCTCAAGGCATCCCTCTGTTGGGACCCTTAAAGACTCCTCTGTGTCTTATCTGAGCATCCTGCCAAAGAAACGTATCAGTCTTTTCTCTCTTCTCATCTCCTTTCTGGCAAGAATCTAGTGCACCTGCAGTGTTAGCCAGCACAGCCTAATGCAAATGAGTCTGTCTGATCAAAGGCCTGATTAGACGGCTTTTGCGTGTGAGATGGCATATTAATGACTCTGCTTCAGGCAGTATAAACGCATACATTGTCTGTTTCTAAAGAGGTGAAAGTGGTTTAACACAACCTTTGAACATTTAATGTTAGTACTTATAGTATATGTGTTGTGTGCTGGTTAAGTTTGAACAGGGATCTGTGCACAGTGTCTCCAGAAGTTTGAATGTGTAAATTTACCATAGGCTTTCATGAAGTAGATGACCTTTACCCATTGGCTAACAAGCCCTATGTGCACACTGTCATGCTGCTCTCCTTATTCTTGCTGGGCAAACCCAGTTTAACATAATTTCATTACGATAACAAGCAACAGAAAAGTTACTAATTAAGGTTTTTAAAATCAGAACTATGCTTCTCTGTCAACCAGATGGGTGGTTTCCTCTTTTTGGTCATTACATTATGTAAAGTTGTTATGTACCAAGGCATGTAATAGGGTTATATAATACTGTGTGGGACTCAACTAGTGGTGAAATGAATCACACTTGACCCGTGATCTAACCCCCCATGGTTTGGGCGGCATGTGATCAGTGGATCGATGGAAAATGTCTCAACATGTTGTGAAATAAATGTACTGTCCCTATAGCACTGTGCAGAGTCTCAGTGAAAAGAAGGCAGCAGTGCGTAAAGGCCCCATAGATAATCTGCTCTACAAATAGAAAAAGTGTTTCACAAACTTTCTAAGAGAAACAGGTAATTAAGTGTTGATATGTCGTTAGTGTATGGTGACTTTGTTTCAAACGCTGCTTTGATCTTTCTCCGTTACATCTCACCGTGTCTGAATTTATCATACAGGTAACAGCTGGTGGCTGTTTAAAACGCCAATAGAAACTTAACGTTATTAATGTTACTGCTTGTTGTAGTCTGCAGCAGTATATTTGGCCAACCAAATCTGTTAGGGAGCACTGCTTACTGAAGATAAAGTCCTTAAGTGAATGCTCCCTGTTTGTTTTGCCTGACGTGCTACAGGTGAAGCCAGTGCACAGACACAAATCTGCTAAATATCCTGTGTGTGATGCCCATTGTCAAGGCTAACAACAAAAGATAAAAAATAATTTACAGCAAACTTGTTATTCACAGAAAGATTTCAGTTTTTTTTATGTACCTGATGGGGGATAACAAATAACAGGAGTGGACTGGGATAATAATTCAGGCCAGGAGTTTGACCTTGTCTCAGCTCACCCTGTCTACATTAACCATTAATTGTGTAAATGCTAAATGTGTCTCTTGTTCTACATTTCACATTCAGTTAAACAGTCACTACTACCGCTAAATTGGTCGCACTCTGGAGCCCTGATGCAGGTCACAGGCAATTGCTGCTTGATTAAAGGAAAATTGTGTCTCCTTCTTACAAACTTGAGTGGAGGGGGGTTGGAGGTGTGCTGCTGGAGGAGAGCTGAGACTTAAGTATGGCAGAGGTGTAGCAAAACTGCAGTTTGTTTTAGTTTCATGATAGCGCTTAAGGGCGACATCTACTGGATCAAAAAGTTACACATCCTCCCTTTAATCGAGATGCATTTTGGTTTGTGGTGTAGTTAACATACACAGTGTTATCATAAAGACAAGAAAAGTTATATTACAATTACTTTTTCCGCCTATGAAATTTTGGTCCATAACTCTGTCTGCACATTATTATTTTTCTAGCTGGTCCTGTCACATAGGGTTGGAACATCTGCCCTTCCCTGACAATTAACAGGAAACTTATCACAATGGGGAATAATGTCATCCAACCCAAACCTGTCAGGGCTGGTGTGTTTGGCATGCGTTTATTAATTTCACTAGGGAAAGTTGTAGGTCTGCATCTTTATTTTATCACTGTCAGCAGTCTAGATGATTGTTCATGCAGTTAATAATTGGTTAATAATAAGGCTGACTAAATAACCCTTTCAAAAAGCCTGCTTACTATGGTGTAGGCAGCTTATGAGCAAAAGTTGAGTATTTAGCTCTGCTAAGCACGTATAATGAGAGGATAGCATTTTGGGCAACAATTGACCCTTGGTATTTGATTTGTTAATGAACCTGGCTATGTTTCCCAGAACTCCTTACTTCCTCCCTTGTCTTTCCCTTCCATCAGTTCTGTAGCTATCTCTATTTTACAAGAAGTGCTAATTTGTGTGAATCACATAATTTAAGCTTGGCTTTTACTTTGCTTCCTTAAACAGAGGGGTTCTGAAGACAAGAGAGCTTAAGCTTTCAGCTCATTCAGCTACAGTCACCAGTGTTACAAACTACATTTTCTACCACCACAGCAGTCCTGTATGATCTCAACTGTCTTCAGCTGCTGTTCATCCAGAGCAGTTTTACTGGCTGTGACATGGGAGTCTTGCAGAAGGAGGGGAGTCAGTTGAAGGACAAAGTTATCTTATTGGGTTCAGAGGATACAGTGTCACCCCCTGCATTCCCAGGACCCGCAGAACAGGTTCTGCCTCTTCATGTTCGCATGCTGTTACCTGAGAAGTCAGAATAGGCCATTGAGTGAAGGGTCACACTGGATATTGTGCTTCAAAATGCTTTTCAACCAAACCAAAAAGTCGGTCTTAAACAGACAGCAGGAAAAAAGCAGATCTCGGTCAGTAGATAATTATTGGCACAGTACATTGTTTGTAATTGACAGTTCATACAAAATATTCTAGTCCTCACTCGCTGTAATTTATCCTATTATAGTTGTAACTGCTTTTATTTACTAGAATAGCTTCCTCAGAGATATCTGAAGTAGTAACCAAAGGAACCAATTTATTAACCCTGACAGTTCTTGTGTAAGTCGCATCACACAAATTCCTATGTAAAGTTAAATTGTTTATTCATTTTGACACAGACACTGACATAATTTATTCACACTTGAGAGAAACCTTTTATGACAGATACACATTGAATTTCAGATTCTGACTGTCTTTGTTTTACTTCTACCACTGGGAGGCTTATCACTGTCTTGTTAGCCTTTTCCATGAAGGTTAGAGTCCGAGACCCTTGCTCCCTGTCAGATGGTCTGATTTTATTTATTTATTTTTTGTTTCCCCCTTAAGACTCTCCTTCTATCTGTCATGCTCCAGCGGCTGGTTTAGGAGCAGATGGGGAGCAGTGAGTATGAAGGCTGGAGTACACAAGATGGCCCTGTGAGCAGTGTGTGCAGCATGATATATAAAAACTGACCCACCCTCCAAATACTGGAGCACTCTCAGTGCATTCTTTCGTGTATTGAGTGACAATTCTGTTAACTGGAAAATGTAACATCAAATTAATGTTGTTCGCAATGAAAAAGTATCACAAAGGGAAGATAATATGTTAGCCATAGCTGTAGTGTCAGTTGACCATTACTTAGAGCTGGGAAATTAATCGGAAATTAATCGAAACCAACATTCAGAACCTCTAACCAACGTAATTTTGCCCATGTCGATTATTTTTAAAACTTAGCACAGTCTCTACTTTTACCTGATCTTCCGCTAATTCATCTTCATTATCTTTGCTTTAATCTCAGGGTAAATAAGTCATCTGAGTATTTGTCACATACTTCATCATTCCAGCACTCCCCATGAGCTGGACTGCCTCTGGGAGTCATCCAATTTGCCATGTGGCGGTAGAAAAAAATGGCAACAGAAGGTGAATCTTAATTGCTGTCATTGTGCCAGAGCTCCTCCTGGCCTAGATTTGATTTTTCAGACCAGGCCTATCTCATTACCACAGTACTAGAAGTGTGTCAAATGAAAGCATTAAATGAAGACTTTTTGCCAGTGCCAGTTTTTTAGTGTCTCTACATGTACCACCAAATTCCCTCATTAATTATTGCTGCTACACCCCAAGGCAATCAGTGAACCTAAGCATGGCCTTGATCCAGACCACACTTCTTCTTACCCAAATGACCACAAGAGATAATCCCCAAACTCATGCAAGCTCAGAACAGTAACTATCACAACTAACTTATTGAAAATTCCCAAATAAACAGTCATCAACATATTGTAGAGCAGCGTCTAAAACATGGAGTGGAGTTATTTCTGCACAACTGTTGAACATAAGTTCAGTAGCATATTGGTTAAATCAAGATGTGTTGTTCCACAGACATGTTATATCGTGCTTCTCTTGGTCATTAACTGTGTAAAGGAAGACCAACTGTATACATTTAAGAGTAATCATTTTTCCATCATCACACCATCAACAGATAAGGGATGGTAAAGAAGTCTTAACACTCTTGGATAGATTGTGAACAGAATGGATGACAAAGTGGTGTATCAACTTCAGTGTGACAAGCCTAGTGCCACTCATTTCTGATAAAGGTAACTGTAGCTCTTTTGACAAAGGGATTCTGCAACAGCAATGTAACAAAGCTCCGCTGTCTACTGAATGTGTACTTTTACACTGAAACCCACAAGAGCATAATATTTGTTGTCCACGTGAGGGATTTAGCACAGCGTTGGAGCGTTGCAAAAGCAATAGAGGTTTGACATACAAACATTAGACACATACACACACACACAGAACTCTCTGTACTGTCTGCTCCGCTGTTTACAGAGATGCGGTTTAGCCTCTGTTACTATATTGATTTGGCCCCACCATTTTGCACGCTGCATTTTACAGTTGACGCTGTGTAATAGTCTTGGAAATGTGAAAGGGGCTTGTCTTTTCTTAGATATGAACGCCAGCAGCACTACATATATATATATTTTCTCTAAGTTTACATTCAGTGGCATATTTGCTCAATGAATAGTCAGGTTCTGTAGCCACAGCATTTATGAGCGCCGTGCTCTGATGAATGGATTAATGTGATATCAGACAGACTTTTCTTGTAGTTTGGTCATGTTAAATGAGATCCTTTGTTCCCTTTCCACCAGCATCAAATTAAACTTTTCCACCTTCTCATACCACACCCTGTGATGTAACGGCTGTGCATGCTATAAACTGTCTTTAAACTGTCTGTTCCTCGTGTCGGTGCTGAGTTCGGGAAAAGAGCATTCAGTTTTGATGCTCCCTCTGCATGGAACTTTCTCTAAAAGGACTTGAAAATGGCAGATCTCTATTCGCTTGAAGCCTTTGGCTTGATATTAAAAGTCAAAAAACAAAAGACAATTGGACAGTGTCTGGGTTTCTGAATTGTAATCACCACTCTGCACTTTATCTGTAAACCAATTTGCACATTGTAATTGAGGTTTTCTCTTAACTTGTTGTTTGTAAACTGTCTCTTTATCATGTAATGTTTACTATGACGTGTGCTGCTGCCCTCTTGGCCAGGTCCCCCTTGTCAAAGAGATCTTGAGCTCAATGGGTTAATTACCTCGTGAAATAAAAGTTACATTTAAAAAAAAAAAAATGCTTACATTGCAAGAGCACTGTAAACGATTTATTCTGCAGCCCTTATTGCAGGTGTGGGCCTGAGTGAAGAATAGAAGAGAAGCAATTTGACTTACAGTCCAACAAATGTAAACTGGAAAACAGGAAGCGATTGAAAAGAGATCTGTGCAGCAGTGAAGTTCAACATTGTCACTTCTAAATGAAAAAGAGAGCCATTTAGCAGCTTTAATGGATATTGATGTATTATAAGCCTCTATATAATCATTTATTGATTATTTTAGAGAGTGCTTTGTTGTAATGTCTCATTTAACTGTAATGCAATAACACATTTTCAGTATGAATGTGATTTCAAGATATATTTGTATAAACTTAATTGCCCTGATTCAGATTGGATCCATATCCCAACAACGAGGACTTTTGCTGTCTTCATTTATTCAACTTATTTTAATAAGATTGATTTTAACAAGTGTTTCTTTTTTCCCCCACAGATGTCATTGACAAGAGTGAACTGAAGGGGTTCTTTGAAATCAACTGTTCTCAGATTTATTTTATCTTCTATGAAAGTTTCATCACACTGGAAAGCAACTTAAAACAAAAAGGTGAGTACAAACTGTTTGTCTTGTTTGTGTCCTGCACACTCAGTCATCTATCATCATTTCTGGTTCAATAATTAACCCTCTCCCTGCTCTTTATGGAAAGTGTTTCTTCTAGGGCTTTTATTACCCTCTGGCCCCACATAGTATACAGTGTTGTGAGCATAAACTCATAGAGAGGACATTTCTATAAATGCCTAGTATAACTCTGTGTTCAAAGTACGTGGGGCAGGGTATTAATTCCCACAGGGAGTATGCTATCCTGGCAACACACATTTCTATTAATACGTGTTCAGCAAATGGCCTATATTAGCATTACATTATTGATGAGGCTAATGTGATATAACCTCTGTTATATGTTTAAAAACCTTAGTATTTTCATTATCTTTCAGGGAACAAATCTCAAAGGGAGGAGCTGGACTCTATCCTCTTTATTTTTGAAGTAAGTTGTTTGTGTTTTTGATGTTCTGTTGCTTGTTATCGTAATGAAATTATGTTAAACTGGGTTTGCCCAGCAAGAATAAGGAGAGCAGCATGACAGTGTGCACATAGGGCTTGTTAGCCAATGGGTGAAGGTCATCTACTTAGTGAAAGCCTATGGTAAATTTACACATTCAAACTTCTGGAGACACTGTGCACAGACATGTGTCTTTTATCTTACACTGATGGTGTCTTCAGCCTAAACAGTTTTCTGTTGAACTCTGGGTTGGGACTATTGTTTCCATGGTGCATAGCTTTAAGGTAATTTCTTAGTGACCTAGGTGTGTATGCAAATCATGGGACAGATGTATTGTGTCTGTGTGTGGAAGGTATTGTTGGCTTTGTGGCCCCTCCCTGTGTTTTTCAGAACACTCTAATGTTGCACATGCAGGTTAAAGTCCCTTACCTTTTTTCCCCACCTGACTGCACAGGCGGCTCCAGTTTCCAATACAAACAGCCAGATCTCCGGTTACATTTGCTCAGGGCAGGGCTGCAAGAATGGCAGCAGTTTGGGGGCCAGTCTGTTTGTCCCTCTTTGTACACTTTGTCTTGTCCTAGTTTTTCTAAACACCTGCAAGCACTGTGTGGAGGTAAATGATGAATGGTAAACAGACTTCTTCTGACTACTCAAAGCGCTGATAACACTGCAGGTCACACTTACCAATCCACACCCAATCACACACTCTGATGGCTTTGTAAAGTGTCCATCAGTATTAATAATCCATTCATGCACATTCACATGCCGCTGATGAAGCAGTGGGAGCAACTTGGGGGTTAAATGCTTTGCCCAATGACACATTGGACATGACACGCAGGAGCTGGGGATCTAACCCCCGACCTTCCGGGTTGAGAGACGACCGATTCTACCACTGATCCACAGCCGCCCAATTCTTCCTTGCCTTCCTTGCATTACGTCCAATATAGAGTAAATCATTGTTGGCAGTTTGGATTCAGGCAAAATGACCAACTTATGTGAGAGTAACCTTAGCATCAGTCCAGACTCTATTGTTTATCTGATACGGATTCCTGCTTGTCAGATATGTCTGCAGATAAGCAGACAGCACAATTAGACTTGTTTCTAATGGTATCAGATAACATAATTTTCTGTCTAAGTGGGACTTATTGTTTTTTATTAATGCGTTTAAGTGCGTTAATGTTTATTATTAATGCGGTTAAGTGCGCGCATTATGTTGATGGCCTTCTTTGAGACTCAGGTCAGTCTTAGTAAAATTTATACAAGTTAGAATTCTGACTGTTACTTTGCAGTATGAAAGATAACATAATCATTTAATTAAAGGAGCATTATGTAAATCTTGATACGTAGCTTTTACAGTTGGTACTGCAGTCCATATTAAAAACATTCAAGAGAGCTGTTCCCCGACGCCCACTCCTCCCTGAGTCAATGTGCACGCAGGTCGCTATGTCGTGGACACTGAAGCTTCAGTGTTTAATCAGCTCAGCATCAGTCTTGAAACCTTTCTGCATTCTAACCTCTCTCTATTCTCTCTCTGTCCGAGTCATCTTTTCAAAAGCACAGAGCTTATTAGGAAAATGCTGGGGCTTTTTAGGTTGGGTAGAATCTGTTATATCTGAACCAATTCACTTGGACGCTTGGCCGGGCACATCGAAAGGTGTCCAAAATGGCCATGTGGGGTTTGTCTTAACCGCCTACTTCTCTGGTCAAAACAAAAACAGACTATTTCTCACCAGAATCAAAACTCAGAAGGAGGGCATACTTGCTACTGCGTTGTTGACAGAGAAGCCAGCACTTCAACATAGCATGTTCCTTTAATGTCTGATGATATAGTAAGGTCATTGAATGATTTAATTCCGTAGATATATTACATATTGGACCTTTAATTACATTTGTTTATTAAGATTTGTTCTCCCTCTCAGTTTAATGACACACTCCCTCCACTCTTCACCAACACACCTTCCTTGTCCATCCAAATGTACCCAGTCATCTAACCTGTGAATAAAGCCTGGATTTATGCCTCCTACATATTTATGGAGTCATCTTTTCAAAAAGAACTAACATTGAAAGCAGCTTAACCCTCATTTGTCCCCTTTTAGCCCCTGCCTGTGACGTTGTGTGCTCTTACCCGTGCACTGAGAAGATAAGCTCACTTTGAGCGCTGTGTACAGGACAGATACAGAGTTCCTTTGATCCAGAGCACTTCTACTCTGTGCAGACATTACCTTATGCAATGTTAGATTATTCATGCTTGATCATATGTGTTCGAGAATATGATATCATTGGCTGTATTATACGATTAATCATGGAACCGTAGAGGCTGTATTATGTAACACAATGAAAGGACAGTTAAAGATGAACTATACAATATGATGAGGCATGTGGATTTTATGTACATTTACATTTTCTCCTCTCCAACAACAGTCATGAATGAATAGCCCATTAGAATTTAAATTGATGGCATTGTTATTATAAACCTACATTTTCAATTTACGATAGGACTTTTCACTAAAGTGTTTCTATTGTTTTAGTCACAGAAGTTGAACAATCACAACAGCAGTGTGTAAAGTAGACTACGAATGGAAAACAGCCATGACAGCGCAGTGTGCATGTCTCCTGTTTGTGTGTTTGATTTGAGATTGCTATGTTAGGATTACATTTCTATCATTATAAGGTATGTGACCCCCTTTTTACTGGGTAGCTGTGGGGGAGTATGAGCCTTGATGCTTAGCCTGCTTTAGTCATATATATCTAGAGGAGGGGATCTATTTCCCTCCCCCTAAACTCTGCTGGAAGACCCCACCCCCACCGCCACCTGCAGCCACCGCCATCCCCTTCCCAGATCTCTTTGTGTCTGCTGCCACCAAGGCATTCACCATGCAGCGTAAGCTTGTGCACCAGAGCTGGCAGAGAGACAGAGCCCTTAACTCTATGAGAAGGCAACATTTATTCTTACCTTCTTTCACTTTTAACTTATTCATTTTATTATAGAAAAAGGTTCATTTTCTTATTTCAAATTTGGGGTTTCATTGTCTCATTGATTTTAAATGTGAAATGACTGCATTGCGTAACACTTCAACCACCCATATTTTGACACACCTAAATCATCTCTGCCACTTCTAATTTTTTTTAGAAGTTGAATATCAAGTTCATGAAGACCTGTGGGTAATCCGGGTGTGACAAGTGACTGTAAAAGAAATACACGTGTTTATAAAACTGCCAGTTAGCCAGTTCCCTGGGGAAAAAAAACAAGCTCATGCAGGCAAGGGAACAAATTCAGCAAGCAAAGACAGAAACAAGAGTAGGAAACACTTTACAAGTTAGTCTTTATTCTTAACACTCATAGAAAGTGTGAAAACATTGAGCAGGTGTAAATCTACCTACCTTAAAACTAAAGCTTAGGTTGCATACGTAAGGTGAGGCAACCACAAGGTGATTCTGAGTCCCTTTTCACATATGCACTCCTGAAAATCTCTTCAGAAATGAAGGAGGACGACCCCTTGAATAGAAAGAATAATGCGGAAGTAACGGACGAAGAAACACTCTGCTATATAGCGCTATAATGAGAGTATTTGTCTTTTTATCAATGCTTTGTGTAGTTAGACAGAATCAAAATGTCAAGAAAAGAGCAGAAAAGACTTGCGACCAGAAAACATGAAACAGCTGTTCAATTATGTGCATGGAGATTGCAACGGCCCTGTGCTTTACAGTCTATGGTCATGCACAGATCACATGGAATAAACATCACAACCCCCCTCCCACTCGCTTGAGGTGAATTCTCCTGATGATATCCTGCTGCGTTGTAACATCAGCTGACTCAGGCTTCATGCGGAACAAAATACTAGGGGCCTGGCAGGAGAAACTTTGGATTAAGTCTGATTTGAAAAATGTGGCTATTTGTGATCACACATGCTGCTCATCCTAAAAACCTTTACAAGTTTTTCAGGAGTTTTGTGAAAGTGTGAACACGGCTCGAGAGAGAGAGCTAGAGTGGGCTTATACTTTGGTGAGAGTCATTTTGTGTTAAAAAAAAGTGAAAACGGAAGAGCAGCAATTAGAAAGCCTCCTCTGAGTGAAAACATTTGTAAGAAGGCAGACTCTAAAGGAATAAATGCTCCGTTGTAATAATAATACTGAAGCTTTTTTAAATATAATAGTAAGTACTGTGTTTAGTAAAACAAGTACAATGATAACATATGAGCAGTGACAAATAATTCCTACCACAAATCAGCGTGCTGGTGATAACATCATGCTGTGAAGAGGCTGTAACAGGACCTGGCAGGCAGGTAGCGGGTTTAGTCACAGAAAACTCCTGGTGGGCAGTGCATGCAAGAGAACTCCGACGTGCAAGTGTGAAGACCAAGACGAATACAAAAGTCGATTTGTCCCTAAGTAATCAAATCTGTGTTCAGACATCAGCCCTTTGAAGGATTTTTAGACTAATGCAATAAAGTTATTTGTGCTATTTAGTATTGGAGTTCCCCTTCAGTTTTGTTTTTCTAGTTAGCTTCAGAACTAAAAGTGCTTTGAGAAAACGTTGTTGTCGGTTGGACAATGTCTGTGGTTCTTTTACAACTGTTTTTGTAACGGAGTCAAGATGCATTCAAACTATGCATGTGTCAAATCAAGCTGCTGTTTCGACAAATTGCCATTTGAGACAGACACTTCAGTGAATGTCTAGGTGTGCTTCCAGAAATGAAACCTCATGAGACCACTGTGTAATAGAAAACATGTTTTTCTTATTTGTGTCACAGGACCAGATTGGTCTGGCCTAAAGCGACCCTGGTTTGTTTACACTCCTGTGTGGCTGTAAATGACCTCTTGCTGTCTGTAAGCATTTTGATACTGGT
The DNA here is from genome assembly GCF_963930695.1 of Labrus bergylta. Classification (NCBI taxonomy): domain Eukaryota; kingdom Metazoa; phylum Chordata; class Actinopteri; order Labriformes; family Labridae; genus Labrus; species Labrus bergylta. The sequence continues at coordinate 10,065,198 of NC_089212.1, read as the reverse complement.
GCCACTGAGGTTATGGGACAGGTTATGGGAAGCTTTGAGACATATGAAGCTCACAGGGAAGTCTGTGCACAGATTCTTTCTCTCCAGGATATGACCTTAGGATGACCTGTCGTCCCTCATCCGGACCTGAATCAGCATTTTGAATTCCCCTTGGCATCCTCTCTGTAAAAACCCAGCATTTAGACCTGAGACTTAACCCTCTTAATTGCCTTTGGGTAATTCTTCATTCAACAGTCATCATTAAACCTACTTAACGTTATTTTTGATGGACTGTTGTGAAATAGCTGTTGTTTATTTGAAAACTGCAGAAAATAATAGGCATGGGAATTACTTACTTTTTATTTATGCTAGAGTCAGGAATCTAAGATGTCCACTGCCCAACATTATGTTTCTAGTTTGAGAAAAACATGTCAGAATCACAAGAACGTACACACACGCACACGCACACGCACACGCACACACACACACACACACACACACACACACACACACACACACACACACACACACACACACACACACACACACACACACACACACACACACACACACACACACACACACACACAAACAAAACATTTGGATAGGAAAACTACAAAGGAGAAAAGGTGGCTTTAAGCACACATTGCTTTTTTAATTATATTATATATATTATAATTCATTCTATGGGTTTGCATTTTCCCAGATTTCCAAAAATCTAGCATTCAACAATGATGACCAACTCCATGTGAGTGAAATATTATTATCTACCAGCCATAGCTCATGGCAAATACAACTAAATGCTCATTTATTTAAATGCCATTCTGAAATGCACCATTAGAGCCTGGTGTAAATAACAGTGGATAATTAGTAAGTAGTTAATTAATAGCACAGTCTTGTTCTATCCGGTTGAAAGTAATTGTACTCCTTTTGATGTACATAAGGTTGTAGCTGCTCTCTACTTGTTTGCTAACTTTTATTAAAATGAACCATAGGGCTAAGTGATTTCTTCCTTGCCTCCTCGTTATGCAGTGCTTGTTATGATTGGCAGATTATCAACAGGGGGCTAAAGCCAACAGAGTAAATTCATTTTGAGTTCTAAGGCTATATTTTAGCCTCTGCTACCAACTTCTGGGGCACATTTGATAGAATGTGTAAGAAAAGTAACTTATTGACACTTGAATATATTTTTACAGGTGTAAATTTTAGTTTAGCTTTCAAGTTTCTAAAATGCAACATGCCTATTAATGAATAATTTTCAATGAATTCAAAAATTGTCCTGGAGGAGCTGCTACAGCTTGGCTGAAATGCTACAGTATAAAAAGGTGGCTGTTCAGTGGCAGTTGGATGCATGGGAAGGACTTTGAATGCTCTGATGCTGCCACCAACTGGTTACAGAGGAGAATGAAAATGTCTTAAGGGTTGTTGTTTTTTTTTTATCATTCTTAAATAAATGTTAAAAAGGGCTTTTGGCTTATGATATTCTATTTGAGAGTTTATTCAATATATATTGTCTGTGTAAATTGACCAATTGACTTGACTAACAAATAATGAGACCAAGCTAAGAAATTTGCTTAGCATGTAAATAAGCACTCTGGTTGGCTCTGGCTTTTCTGTTTCGACTTACCCTTTTATGCATGTTTAAACAAAGCAGGTGTGCAGAGATGTTTGTCTTAAAGGGTTTTTGATGCCTACAAGTGACTTTAGAGTTGAGGTCTTATTTTCTTTGTCAGGTTCTCAGGGGTATGGTTATTTTAGGATGTTGCTTTTAGGGCAAAGTTATTATTTTTTTATAAAATGAATCCAATAAAGGTCTTTTTTGCGTTTATTGGATATGACAGCTGAAGGGAGACAGGAAATGTTGGGAGGAAAGAGTAGGGGAAGACATGCAGCAAAGGGCCGAGGTTGGATTTCGAACCCACGTTAGCTGCAATGAGGCACTCGACTTAACCTCTAAGCTATCGGCACTCCCATTTAGGAAGTTTAAACTTAATGACGTTATATTATTTCCTTCCCAACATTATCAAATCTGTCTGTTAAGTGATTTACACACTCTCTGATGAGGACACGTATGTCTGGGTGGGTCTCAGTTGGATTTATTTTAGAAGGTGAGAGTTTTGTCTCCATTGTCTTTTTTTCCCTCAAGAGATTACATTGTCCTCAGATGATATTTTAATCTCTTTATCAAAAACCTAAACACTATGTAAATTACTAAAAAAAAATCTTTAAATACTGTATGTCTGTTGCTTCTGCCATAAAGCCCTTGCAAGACCACCTCTTGGGGAAGTGTATTCTGTGGCATGATCAGGGCCTGCGACTGGAAACCTAAGTGCGGATCATGTAAATGTGTTAAGGCTGTAGTTGCACCACAGTAATGCCCCAATCTTTATGCTGGAGTATGGCTGCAGATTAGAGTAACTCCACCAACCCCTCAGTCCATGTATTCGCTTCGTATCAGCCAGTAAATTCCTCATTGTTACTACCGCCATTCCAGCTCCACAGGGAGTCTTTCTGAGCTAGCTTCTCCATCTCATTCCCACTCTCCCCTTCCTGGTGCTCTGTAAGAAGAGAGAAAGACAGTGTTATTGTGTCTGCTCACACACACACACACACACACACACACACACACACACACACACACACACACACACACAGTGAAAGGCTTATGCTGGACAACCTGCTGTGCTACCCCTAGTATAATGTGTCTGCTGCTCCAAGGAGACTGACTGTGAAGGAGTTCAGTATAGAGCCTGTAGGGAGACGTTATAATCCCATGTGGGATCAAAAGCAAGGTGCAGCCAACGCTTGTACACGCAAATCATCACGTCTGTGGATCAGAGAGAAATTGAACAGCACAGATAGTCATCCAGTGCCCCCTCAAAGTGATGTATGTCTTTCAGTATCTCTGCTGTCACTGATAATAACCGGGATTTACTCTCAGAGGACAAGAATGGAAAGTTAAAGAAAGAGGATGACAAGGAGAGGAGGAAGTTGTTGACAAACTGAGACACTCAAAAGAGGAGATGACTTGTGGGCCACCATAGCTCTCAGCATAATGTGGTGAAATGATTTACAAAAAGAGTTATTAGATGCCGTCTGTCAAACCTCTTCTATTTTGTTACAATCATGTATTTACTTCCAAACAGATCATTTAGCTCTCTGAAACAATAGAATGAAGTAAAGTAAAAAACAATCTTTTCTGTCATGAACATATTTCTGAAGGTATTAATCATTGCAGTTCTTTTATGGACATTTTTGTCATGCTCTGTATCACTCGCTTCTTTGTTTTCAGACATAACGGCAGATGAGCTGTGTATCATGTCAGCCAGAGTTGGTTGTGTGGTTGAGTGGGTCAGAGCCTCATACGTAAAGCAGCAAAGGGCAGGCTTGACCTCTACATTGCAATCATGAAGTCTTATTGGGTCAGTGATTATGTTTTGATGAAGAGTGAGCCATTGGGGCGTCATTTGCTAAGTGCACTGACTATTAACTAATCATGCGTGCACGCGCACACACATCTGCTGCCCTCAGCCTTATTTCCATCTCTCTAGAGGGACCCAGTTAACCTGTCGGTGCATTCGAGAATAATGATAGGCTGCTGAAAGGTTAGGGAGCTCTAATTGAGTTGTAAAATGATTGTTGGGGAGGTGATGACATTTCCCATTTCAAAGGGATATGCTGACATGCTAGGCCAAGTAAAGGGTAATGTGTAAGGCTTTTGTGCCGCCTACCAAAACAAAGTCAGCTTTTGTTTTCCTACTGTTTATTCTAGTATCACATAAAGAGAAATTGACTTCAAAACCAACAATTGTGTCCAGTATTTCTTAATTAATGTGTTTTTTATTGTTAAATCCCTTATTGGCTTTCTAAAACATCAACATACAGTTGCAAATGACAAGTTAACAGTGCAAAGGCTTTAAATGTCTTGTCCATAACCTAAATCTAATTGATTAACAAATCATTAGATATCCAATCTTTTTATTTACAAGATTTATAAGACATAAAAAACAACCTTAAACTCCTCAGTAAAACCTAGGGCTGGTCACTACTATGTTAACATTAAAAGAAATCGACTCTTCTCTGACATGTGGCTATTAAAATGGGAATTGCAGTCCAAATTCATAACAGTGGAGAGAGCTGTCTCCACCTGGCCCTAACCTCCCTAGAGTGGATGCATACCTGCAGTGCCATGTCGCGAATACGGAAGCTTCAGTGTTTAGCCAGCTCTGCATCGGTCTGAAAACTTCTGTGTTTTAACATCTCCATTTTTCAAAAGCATCTCCAATATTTATACTAGTTTTAGCACGTTTCTGGTTGTGGAGCTTTTTATAAAAAAGCAGAGGCTTTTTAGGTCTGGTAGAATCAGTTATATCTGAACCAGTTCTCTTGCCCACTTCCATTGCTGCAAGACCTGTTGGTTTGCCGTGATAGCTGGTCACATATCTTGCAACCGTGTGGGGGTGCCTTAAAAACCACTTACTTGTGGTCAAAACAAATACATGTACAGACCATTCCGAACAGAAATTCAGCTTGGTGGACATACTGGCTGCTGCATTGTTGTCAGAGAGGCCAGCACTTTGACATAGCATGTTTCCTTAATGTTTGATGCAATAGTAAGTTCATTTTAGGATTTAATTCACTAGATTTCTCTGACATAATGCTCCTCTAATGCAACTTCTCTGTTATTTTCATTGCTGTAATGTGCTTCCCTCATTATAACAAAAACTACTAGTATCACTGAATTTCCTTTGCTCTTTTTTCCTCAGAAAATTCTCCAAAACCTGCCTGAGAAAATCTACAACCGATGGCAGTTTCACAGTATAGGTATGTTTATCGCCGACCAAATTAAATATTTGGCACTTCCTTGAATTCTGCGCTTTGTCTCTCTGTCACACCTTAAAGCTAGTTATGTGCTGTGTATGTTTCTTTCCTCCTTATGGTTCTGTAACCTCTGAGATACACTTCAGGACAAAAACTTGCTCCACTGCCATGCCTAAGCCTTCCATAAGGAAGAGAAAATAATTAGTCGTAGAAGGGGATGCAAATGGGAAATGCAAATGAGCTCTTCATTTGAAATGCAAATAAGTAATTGAATTATGCTGGCATGATTTCTGTCCTACACAAAAAGGAAAACCCTCGCAAGAAGTGATAACCCCAATTATCACTGTTGTTTGTCAGCCGTTGGCAGCAGTGATTCCGGTCTAGATTACTGTTGTAGATTGGCCTTAACCTCAGGCTTATAATTTCAAATATGAAAACTCCTCGGGGGTTGGTTGCCCCAGACATTTTGTCAGTCATGGACAACAAATTATTAGAGCCGCAAGGCTTCCTCTTGGTCTTTCTCTGAGCTCAGACTTTTCTTCTGCGATCATCAGTACTTGTGGCACTGGTCAAGAGGCTGTGCCATCACAGTGTACTTCTGCTGTGAGAAGAATTTGACAGTAGGCTTGATTGCTTCTTGACATACCTAAGGTCTAATTGAATTCCTAAGAAAACTTTTCTTTCACATTATTTCTATCTTATTGTACCTCTGGAAGCATTTTTGAAAGGTTTTGAGTAGCTTGTTAAAAATTTATTTTGGCTGGTAGGATATGTCAGGAAGCACATTAATGGTTTGTAGTGTCCTTCTCCAGTAGCTAAGTGCATATTGCAAAGTAACTGACATCTGACACTGATCATTAAAAGCTGAAGAAAAGCACTTACACATTTTCTTCCTTCTAATTCCTTATTTCCTGAGCTATGAAAGGTTTTCATACCTTAATACCTTTTACACCTTAATGTTTCCAAGAAAAAAACAAGTATTGATTTAATCTGAGTAGGAAAATGATAAAGGAACCACAAAGCCCACTTATAAACTCCAACACTCAAATCCATCAGACAAACATTCCTCCTTTACTTTAAATCCCTGTAAACACACAGCCTACAACGTCCTTATAAGAACAATTCTGTCTGCAGGCTGTCAAGTTTAGACACAGACTAATTCACAGACACGCAGACCTCTTCCGCCCAAGGTATTTAACAGTCAGAGCAATGTCTCATTTGATTACAGCGGAACCAAAATTGCCTTCATGAATGCACATCACTGCCAACTGGTGTTAATTTTCATCAGGGATATGTGAAGCCTTGCCACTCACCCCACTTGTTTGTCAGAGCAAACCATCAAGTCCAATTGTCTGTAGGAGGGATGATAAGCGAATCCTTCACTGTCAGCTTTGTGCTGCTTGTTGTGTTTTTGCTTGTTGTGTAGAAGACTTGCGTTGTATATGTGGTTTGTGAAAGCTTTTTTCAGTTAGGCTTTTTATTCCTTCTTTCAGGTTCTATTCTAAAAAAGCTTCTACACACTGGAAATTCATTCAAAGTAAGTGCTGTTCATTGACACACGATATGGTAAATCACTGTCATCAATCCCATGAGGCCCGATAATAATAATCGAAATGCTGCAAAATCTGGAAATCCCAAATCATATTGAGCTTTAAAGACTGATTTCATGAATTATTATGTTGTTGAAGTTTCCTGTTTTTTGTTTATATTCTCTATTTTTTTGCTTAGATCCGCTGTGAGGGAATCCGTCTCTTCCTGCTGTGGCTGCAGGCCCTGAGGGACAACTGTGCTGAGGAGCAGTTCCTTATCTTTGCCTGTCTGGTGCCAGGATTCCCCGCTGTGCTCTCCTCTAGAGGGCCCTGCACTCTTGACACTATCATTTACAACCCATTCTCCAACCCCGCTGATGGTGACTATGATGCTCTTCCTTTTGATGGCATAAATTCTGAGAACTGTTCTAGATGTCCTTTATGACCACTCTCATCAGAACACAGAGTCTTGGTTTCCTACACCTAACTGCGGTCTTTGTATCTTTTGATCTGAACAGCAAAGGTTGTGCCTGAGGAGATTACTCCACTGCTTCCAGCTGTGGTAGGAGAAAAGGTTGCAGATGACCAGACCTGTTACATCCTTGAAACCCTTCTCAAGTACATGGTCATCCAGGTAATTAATAATGCTAGGAAGGGAATGCACATATATTTGTCACAAAAATCATCAATGTGGTTATCACAACATAATTTATGTTGAATTAAAGCCTTTTTCAGTACGTGGGGAATGCAGGGGCACTGGTTATGCTGGGATACAAAAAAGGAATTAATGTTTGTTGGTAATGGTCATAATTCTTACTGATCAGTGGTTGAGTTGTCAAATCTAGTCACAACACATCATTCAGTCTACATGACCTCTAATTATTTCAGTAAATTTTTGTTTGAATTGCTATGAACCTCCTGAGGCCCTGTGTGCACATATAACAACATTACATTTTAGCTCTACTGCACCATAATAATTAGTAATTGTAAACTTGGACCTGTTGGTATCATTCATTGGCACGTTGTCTGCCATCTTGTGGTCACAAAAGCAAATTACACTTTTTCAGTGTGCATTCATGATGGTAACAACTTTCACTAAAAGCTTTGCAGCTGGTCCCATCAGAAAAACTCATCCAGCAACAAAGTCCCTTCAGATTTACGAGTATGATTCTTATTAATGTATTTGTGTTTGTTTCTTGATATGGAATACAACTTTGACTCATTTTATCAAAAGCAACAAGCTGAACATAAACATGAAGTATAAGTAAACCTGATTTATTGACTGGCACTATACCTGACATGATGAGTGATACCTTGCCTGCTGACTTACTAATGGACACCATACTTCACATGATGACTGATACCGTAATGACTTACTGACTTGAATTATACCTTACTAACTGGCACCTTACCTTATTGAGTGACACATAGCTATGACTCCTAGTCATTTGTGTCGTTCCTGCAGACACAAATTCAGTTCAGGAGATTTGTTATATTGTTGACTTATTTAGTTTTAGAATGGCCATCTTTAGGCTTTAAAATAAACACGTTTTCTGTGAGACAACTTCTTCCTTATTTTGTCTTTTGCTTTTAGTTTAATACTTTGTTACACAATGGTGGCTTTACCATGTTATACAGAAAAATAAACCAAATGTCCCTACCTCAGGACATCATTTTTGTGAAAACTACCACCTGTTTAAAGACAGTGTGTATTTTTATAATGATCAGGTTGTACTTATCACAAATTGATTGGAGGAATTCAACAGTTACTAAACTACCCTAGCGGATGGGCTCTCCCTCAAAAACAAACATCCCCATAAAAGTGCTGAAAAGAGAAGCTGACTTGTGTGTTACATGGAGCACTCAGGTAGTTTGTAATCCTTTTCTTGTACAACAATAAGGTAAAAAACTAAAAGCCATATCAGTTGTTAAGTGGTTTAGAGTCTGTTTATTCTTGCACATAGCCCTGTACTCTTTGTTTGTGCAACCTTGAAACTATTGTGTTGCCAACACTATACCGCCACTGTGGGAGTGATGCTGGAATCATCTCCTCTCCCTGCCTGACCTTGTCTGTTTCTGTACTCTGTTTGCCAGGCGTCCAGTTTAGAATGGAAGAACAAAGAAAACCAGGACACTGGCTTCAGGTTTCTCTTCAGCCTTTTCAAGAAGTACTACCTTCCACATCTATTCCCCTCCTTCACCAAGCATACAAATCTCTACAAGCCTTTATTAGGTAAGTTGTCATATAGTATATAGGTATATATTTGCCTTTCTGCCAAAGCCTCTTCAACAGAATTTTCTATATTTGGTTTAGTTCTACTAAGGTGTATAACCTGTAATCAAACTCAAGAGTGGCTATTTGTGAGGTGAAAGCTCTACTTAGTAAAATAGAAATACAATGTATTAAAATAATCTGACATTTGACTCTAATACAGCTTTGACTGTTAGCAGAATATGTGTTCCCCGTGCTTAATGGTGAAAAGTAATGGGTTATCAATTCAATTCATAAAACTTTATTTGTCCCCGGGGGGCAATTCGAATATTCTACAGTGTTACTTTTCTCACGCTTTAATGTGCATTTGTGGTATACCCTTTGGCCCCAGAAACGTGCTTGCTGCGTGAAATTAAAAGGCAAAATTAAAAACTGCACGGGACTCCAATACAACACAAACAAAAAATGTATGGTTTAACAAGTGAGCAATAGAAAAACATTGCTGTACAAAATGTTATCTGCTTGTTCAGTTTCCAAAGCTATGTTAAGTGAACACATTTTGTAGCACCTCAACAGCAAAATATCCAGTCCTCCAATTTCAGCTTGTTCCCATGCTCTTCTTCTGATGCCCTCTTTCAATTGTCTTTCTCTAATCATCCTCCACTTTGCCCCCATTGTTTTGCTCAATTAGACCTACCCCACCACAGACCAAAACCCTTGTACGTGCCAGTGACACGAAACAATGAAAGCACCTTCTGCACCAGAGATCAGTACCTGGCACCCCGTGTGGCCTTCATCACCTGGCTGGTCACCTTCTTCCTGGAGAAGAAGTATGTCAGCAGCGCTGTCGCGGTGCAGGGCACCAAGAACGGCACTGAGGTCATTCCCAAACTCATCCAGGTGAGCATGATGTGGCAGTGAGTTTAGAGTTTATACATTTTAACATCTGAGAACACTTATTTAAACTTGCATATATCAACTTTAATTCCTTTGAAAATAACACAATATACAACACAAATTGGAATATTTTATTGTCATGGCGAGTATAGATGTTTGTTCCCCATACAGATGTCCATAGACACAGTCAATTTTTAGTGTAGTGACCGACCAATTATTTGATAGTATGGAAGCAGCCCCATTGCGCACGCACTCTTTGGTATTGAAACAGGTTTTTACTTTTTTTTTTTTTTTTTTACATGTAAACGTACTGATTGTGTCTCCTTGATGCCCAGACTGTCACTGCAGGCAGTAGCAGCCAGGATAAGGATAGGACATCAGATGGGGATCCTACTGGGCCAGCGGGGGAGCCTGAGAAGAGCCACTCCAACAGCAGCACGCTGTCAGACCGACGGCCAAGTGATTCCAGTTTGTGTAGCATTGAGGAGGAGCACCGTTATGTCTATGATATGGTGCATGCAATCCTGCTGTCCACCAGGGACAATGTGAATTTTGTCAACGAGGTCTTCCACCAGGTACATTATGGTCACCAAGCCATATTTCTTTTTTTCATATTTGAAAAAAGAGTGACATTCATTCATGATATGAATGCTGGCTGGATGCTGATGTTGCGATAACATGTACTGTGTTGCCCTCTGCTGGCCGTTTGTTAACATTACTTTAAAGTCCTACCAGGCTAACATTTCAAACTTTAAACAATGCTGTTATAGATAAGTTTTGAAGTCAATATTCCCTCTCCTTAGGCCTTCCTGCTGCCATCCTGTGAGGCATCAGCAACCAGGAAGGTGATCAAAGTGTACAGGAAGTGGATCCTGCAGGAGAAGCCCAGCTTTATGACAGAGCCTGACAAAAACACCCAGAAAGATGAAGTGGACGACAGCTCTAGACAGATACTTAGCCTGGAGGCAAACAGCATGCATGCACAGGTGAAACCCATTGAACTAAAAAAAAAAAGTTTTGGAGTAAGAGGGTCGTAGAGGTTTAGCAATGTAACTTTTTTGAACTAGTTCCTTTAGTGCACGCTTTTAAGGAATCCTAGTTTGGAAATTAAAAATGTACATACAATAAACAAGTTGAAATCTTTTGTGAGTCACACAAAGCACCTTTAACAGATTGCAAAGGGACACATTTGTAGGGGTTGTATTTCATTGGAAAAGGGTCATTCTTAAAACCTTAACTCACATGAACTCCTGGCAATGTCCCAAAGTTTTCAGGGTGAGCTGGATGTGCAAAAGCATACATATTTTGCACTAATTTTTTCTGGGTTTTTTTCCCGCCAGTCCGGTTGGAAAATTTCCACTAGAAGTATTTCTATGTTAAGTGTTTTTTCTCTTAAGCCTAGTCACCTACGTAGGCGGGTATTTTTAAAATTGTAGGTATTTCAGGTCGTTTTGGCTTTTTGTATAGACACAAACTGCATTTTAGGTCACTGAAACAAATCTTTTGGAAAACTCCTTCCATGGTGAAGACTTTCAGAAATTCTGTTAAAGGTGTTTAAGTGTAGACAGGGACAACAGAGTTTTTGGCTTGTAGCATCACACTGTAAGCAGATATCTCCTCCGTTTGGTGTCATTGTGCGATGCTGGCACTTTACATGACTAGCTTTGGTGTTAACATTGCTAACTATACTTTTTACATGCTTACACATACATACACAGTTGCTTTCCCACTATGTTGACGAGCAGATGCGCATAAATGGCCAACTTTGTAAATGAAATGTTCATTGCAGAGAAATGGCGGGGAAAAAATTGCATGTCAAGGACATCCTTTTTGTCTTGGCATGCTTATGACGGCCATATACCTTTGAGAACTTAGCGTGTGTGCACAGGATTATTTTTTAAAACGAAGGAGGAAAACCTCTGTTTAAAAAAAAAAAACCTGCCTATGTGTGGACTAGTGTCTTTGCTAATGTCTACTGACCAATCACCTTTCGTCTACCAGGTAATAGAGAGTCACGGCCACAAGCGGTCCTCTAGCTGGGGGAGGACTTACTCGTTCAGCAGCGCCATCAGTCGTGGCTTTCTCACAGAGGAGCAGAACAGGGACGTCAAAGCTGGTATCCAGCCCACACTACAGGTCTGTACAAGTGGTCAGAGGTGTGTTTATATCCTGTGACGACAGCACTCTGTGATTACAATTTCACTGTGTACATGACACATTAATGTACATTTTCTCTCTGTTGTTACCTTGTCTTACTCAGTCTTTGTGTCTTGCTGTTTGCTCCTTCTTCTGTTTGTTCATGCACCTATATTTGAAGGTGTTCTTGACCAATTCATCCAATGTGTTCCTGTTGGAGCCGTGCCAGGATGTACCAAAACTACTGGACAACCAGGTTGAAGTGTGCAAGGGTGTTCTCAGCATCTATAGGCACATGATCATGGAGCACACGATGAACACACAGACATGGTCAGTGACATGAGGAAATACACATGACAGATTTTCCCAGTTATTCCTTCATGTTTCCTAAATGTCATGGGAGGGAGGGAATTATATGATCATTCTCTATCACTATCTTTTTGTCTTGATTGACTCTGTTCTTATTTGCTATCTGTGTTGAACAGGGAACAGTTGCTGCAGGTACTGCTGAGGATCACAGAGGCGGTGATGAAGAGGCCACAGGAAAACCAAAGAAAAGACAGCTTTGCTGAAAGTTTAGCCTCGATACTCTTTAGGGTAGGTTTAGTTTTTCTTGGTTAATGACCAGCACAATTTGTTATTGGGTGTTGACATTCAGCAATAAATGGAACACTAACCTGGAATTCTTAACTGTAACATTGTCTGTCAAATGTAACGCATCTTTTCCTGTCTCATCTTGCATGCAGACCATCATTGTGGCGTGGGTGCGGGCCAACCTGTGCGTATTCATCTCCCGGGAACTATGGGACGAGCTGCTGGCAGTGCTGTCCTCTCTTACCTGCTGGGAGGAGCTGGTGACAGAGTGGGCCAGCATCATGGATTCGCTGACGGCTGTGCTGGCACGCTCCATTTATGGCCTGGACATGGCCAACTTGCCTCTGGACAAACTCAGCGAACAGAAGGAGAAGAAGCAGAGAGGACGTGGTGAGGGGGAGAAGTTAGGGAAGAAATTGAGATGTTGATATTTGGGTAAACCAAGGTTTAAATATGACCTCTTGAAAGATCCTAGTAACTTTACAGTTGAGCTGTTACGTTAGGACTTGCTCTAAAGAACTAAAAGAATATAGAAAAAAATGAAATAAGAAAACTTGAATACCATTACCATAGAAATCCTTAAAATTCCCACAGTGAATTGTCTTGCATTTTCTTAGAGGTTAATGGTGCTAAATCTAATCGATAGCTGATTGTGAATACAAAATGTGTGCAAAAGCCTTTGCAATGAGACAGTCTTTTATTTTTGCAGGAGTGATTCAGGACTCCCAGAAGGCAGCAGCTGTAGCGCGTTCCTTCTCACTGAGTTGGCGGAATCAAGGGGAGCAGAGCGGGCCAGGAGTCCAGGAGCCCATGAGGATTCGTTCCGCCACTACATCGGGAGCTCCAGGTGTAGAGAAAGCACGTAACAATGTTCGACAGAAGGCCTCCGGTAAATACTTGTAATATTATTGATTACAGTGTTTTGTTGTAGGTCCCCATAGCAAAAAATGAAATACAATGGGGTGACTTTTATAAGACAGGCACTATTCTATACACATGCTGTGTTAATCTTTTGCTTTGTGTAAGCCAACAAAACAGAGCTGATAAGCCTCAGGAGCACAGCCTCAGACCACCGGTTTTATTGACTGTGTGTGTAAGCCTTCAGACAGGTCCATGTGTACCCTAGTCCAGGTGTCATTGAAAGGCCCAACACCAAAGACAAAGAGGCCAGCAGATGGCCCCCATTGTTCCCCTCACATGTCACTGGCCAATGTCAACATGTTTCTATGTCAGCTCAATTGCAGTCATACAGCACAATCCCCCCTGACAACATGTCAAAGGCCAGCTTTGGACACTCATTGTCATTAGCTCAGTTTGGACACTGCAAACACGCCTTATCTGATGGCAATGTGGCAAGCTAATTATAAGTTGAGCTAGAAGGCAGTTGAGAGGTAACTAGCTGCAGTGCTTGTCTTGCTCGTCTTAATTTTGTCTAGACAGAATCTTAATATGGAGGATAAAAGACAGAGATGAACCCGTTGCGTTCCCTGCCCTTCCGCCCGTCCAATTACCACCAACACACTAAAATGATGAGCTTGTTGAGCTAGGAGCAGATGTGTTTGTGCCTGAAGGATGAAGTCTTAGAAGGGATTTGTGTACATGTTTGTGTGTGTGCTGACACATTTATTATGCGTTTTGTGTGTGCATGTTAATGCACCTATTCTGTTAGTCTGCTTATTTGTATCCTCATGCAAGCCAAGATGGACATTAAACACTACCGCTTCAAATTCCCTTCCCTTTCTTTGGCCTAATTGGATTTCTCCCACATTGATCTTCAAAGGCCTGGCAGCCCTCCTCCCTAGTCCTCAAGAAAAGCCCACACATCAATTGAACGGCAGTTTTTGATAGTTTCATTAAGAGTGTAATTAATGCTCATTAATATGCATAAATGGTAAGCAGTGGCAGGCTGTAGCAGAGACGATGTATCTCTCTTGCTGAAAGGCATAATTAAAGTGTGTTGAAAACAGAGAATAGAACTGTCCTCTTTCATTGCTCTCTTTGAGATTAAGTCTGAAGTACCAGCCAGATACAATGACAATGCCTCGGCAATGACAACTGTCAAAACTTGGCTGCACTTGTTCATGCAAATACAAACTAATATTGTTGTGAACTTGTTGAAAGAAAGAAGCTGGATGTATTATTATGGTACAAATGAGGGATTTCTAACAACAGAGAACCAGCCCATCTCTCACTCTGCCACTGAGGTGTGATCTATTTTATTATGTTATTTTGTGTGAGCCAACATGGACAGAGAAGACAGTGCCAGTCTAGTTTTGAGCCCTCCAGATCAGATTGATGGACGGTTTCATTTTTACTGACCAATATATACAAATTTAAGATTCCCATCATATGCCACCATTTACCAGCAAGGGATGAATACAGCACTTCAGCTAGCCAGCTAGCTAGTTGCTGTTTTTAACCACATTTCATTTGTTTATTTTTTTTACCCGTAAAATTTGACCCTGTTATAAGTGCATAAACATGTAACATCTGAGTTAGAGTTAAGTTTGATGTTTAGATCAATGATGTTAGAGTAACGTAAAGATCCAAACAGTGTAAGAGAAACATCGACACAACTATGAGAACAACAACATATGAAGAAGCATCATCATTAGTATGATGTCTCGCAGCTCAATCGAGGGACATTCAATATCTCGTGTTTATCTGCTGGACAACAACTATCGGCCAAAAGGGGGTAGATACTGACTAATGTAAACTCCAACAAGTGTCTGTTAGAGGATACACCTTGCACATATACACAACATGTGAAACATACAGAAAAAATACCTTCATTCTCATGTTTGTGAATTTGCAGCTTCCACGACTTCAAATGTGTTTTGTTTTTTTATTGTCAGTCATATTCAGATTTGAATGAATACTGAGTTGACCTTGTTCAGGTCAAAATCTGGTTCTGCTCTCATGTACTCTGCTTGTATTGATTACGGTCTTCTTCCCCTTTCATCTTTTCTCTTATCACTTCTTTGTTCTCTTTTGTCTTTTTTTTTTTTTCTGATGGAAGCTAAGCGAAGCCAGTCAATCAGCAACTGTGTCCATCTATGCGAGGCTTTGCCAACTGCTAAAAGTGTTCCTATGCTGCTCCACACTGTGAGCTCTTTCTTACCTGGTATCTCTTCTGGTAACTCTGCTTGCTCTCATAGACTCTCAGGTAAATGTATTCTGAGAGCTGCATGTGTGTTTGTGTGTTGATGACCTACGCCCTTCCTTTCTGTGCATCTGTCACTATCTGTTATATTCAAACCATTTCTGTGTCTGTTGTAATGGGTTTAGCACAAAGAGGATCGTGCTTTAATGGGAACTTAAGGCTTTCTTGTTTTTACTTACAGTTAAAACAGTTTAAAAACAGTATGTCTGCATCATTACTGCATGTGTGCAAGTCTTACACTCTCCTATTTTTAAGAAATTTGTCAATGCTCACGTCACAGAAACCGTGTCTTTAAATCCATAAAATAACAAATGCCATATTTTGTTGTGTTTACATTTATTGTGTTCGTGTTTTGTTTTGTTTTGGGTCTTGTGACTCCGCCTAACCAACTGCACTTCTTTTCTGTTGTCTGTCAGATGTGGAAGAGTGTCAGCTGTCAGAATGTGGAGGAGAGGAGGAGCTTGGAGGTGGAGAAAGTCCTCTGCCACGTAGCAGCAGCACCTCAGACATCACCCAACAAGTGTCTGACACTTTACCAGGTAGAATCTGGGCACTCCAGTTGACGTCTTTACATGTCAAATGAAACATTAATATAGCTCTCTACATCCCTTTATTCATGTCTTTATTGAATTGTTTTGCTCCTATAAAGGGAAAAGGGAAACAGGGCATGAGAATTTGATCTATGGCTTTTATTCATCTGTTGTATTTGTCTATTTCACTGGATCCATTTATCACACATAACATTTGCCATACAATAAAATGTAAGAAAGAAGTAGTAACGTTCAGCATTGTTTGAAGCAACTACAATGACAGATAGAAGAAAGAAAGAAATTCATGAAGAAAATACACATGTTGCTTTTTGTAGAAGCTGCTGTAAGATAACTCTCTTTTATTAATATAATCCCTTGTTGCACCTCAGCCCAGAAGAGAGAGTACTCCCCTACTTCATGTGGCTCTGATAGCAGGACATCTGAGGGAAGGAGAGAGAGTAGTGAGCCACCAGTGGTAAGGAGAATCATCTTTTGTAAAGTATTACTTTGATGTAACAGGAGTTCCACATACAAGGAAGTCTTCTTTAATATTTGTTTCTCTATTCTCAGATCCTCATCCGGCAGAGCAGCAGTCCAGCCGAGACAGAGTGCAATTCTGAGGGACACACAAACTACTCTAGACCCAAACTCAGAGAGAAAAGTTAGAGAATACATTAAGATGTGATCACTGTAATATCTGCATAGCTGTGTTTTAAAATTGATGTGAGGAATTATAGCTTTTAAATGTAAATATACAAGTTAAACCCAGCATTGTAGTATCATAAAAAAACCTACTCTTTGCATGGATTCATAATCCATACACAGCCAGACCATTCCTTCTCATAATTCTCTAGTTGAACTTCTTCCACTTTTAATGTTGTTTATCCACCACATTCATCCAACATTTGTAGGTGAGAGTATAAGCAGTGAGACGTCCAACGGCTACCTCAACGAGGCCGAAGGTACCTGGCAAGCCTTTGATGATGAGGCTGACACTCAGTCCACACAGTCAGCTCACATGGACGTGACATCTGACCCCCAGAGCCAGGGTAGTTTGCTTCTCAGCCACAATGAGGCTCTCGCAGGTAATAGAACTGTTAAAAAAAAAAAAAAAACCCACAATGAGCAATTTGGCTATTTCAACACCTTTTTTTTCCTACAATAAATTACTTTTAGAATCTAATACAGTCGACAAAAATATGTTTTGGAACTACTTCATCACTTCTCAGGATAAATAAGTTGACCGTAACTTTAAAATAGTTGTATTGTGTTGTTGTCTGGAGCAGCATTATTACAGGGTTAGCTATAGAACTGTGGAATTCAGTCCCATTGGGCCATTAAGAAAGTAAACGTGTCATTACTGTCTTTTTCTGTTTTTCATTACTTATTGGTTCGGTGTCTGTGAAATGATTTTATCCAGCAACAACACTAGAAATGGTATTACTTATAGAGCAATCCGTTGTAAGCATTTAGCACTCAGGAAAATTAACTTGAAATAGTCCTCTAAGTTTTTCATGGCTGTGTACTGATCCAGCTGGGTCATAGTTCTTACTATAACCTTGCCCTTGAGGGATTAGTCATTTGCAGACAGACTGTCCCACTCAGGGAAATGAACCTGCTTGTAAGTATCTGATACAATACCTCTCTAGCCAAGCAGTGTAATTGTTTAAAGCTCCGGACAGCTTGTGTGTCAGTCTTGCGTTTAAGTTTTTCAAAGAAAAAGTGGCCTGTGCTCCCCAGTTTGATCTGACAGAACAATTGTAAGTGGCAGTTATTTTTATTCTTACAATACTCACAATATGATTTATTATCAGACATTAGTTTTGTTAAACTCTTAATTTTTAGTGTCACCCTCCTTCCTCCTCACTGTCATTTTACCCTTCCCAGCCTTCTGTGAACTTTCTGTTCCCCGTTGGGATCATCATGAAGTTGTCACCCTTTTCCATGATCCCTTCCTCAAACCCAGTTTTATTCTTTTCCCCTTGTTGTTTTTTTTAGGTCCTGAGTGTTCCCTTTCTCCCCACTCTGCATCCTTGTCCTACCACCACCACAACCACTACCACTACCCCCAGATCCCGCCCTCCTCACCGGCCCTGCTGGTGCACACAGAGTGCCCTCTGGATGACAACATGCATCAGTCTGTCTTACACATGCCACATCACTTGGGTACTGCTCCCCAGCTGCTACTCATTATATAGATCACATAGTCCTCATTTGCATCTCCATGTTTTTCAGCCTAACCTTTATTTCCTTTGCTTCAAGACACTCATTTCCATGTTTGCTCGTGTTTTTCATTTCCCCAGATAATCCTGTTCAGTTTCTTGATTGAATTAGGGAAATTGCCTTTTCTGGTTCTCCTTAAAAACAAACATGCATTCCTGCTTATTCTCTTTTTAGTTGAACCTAACATTTGATTAAAAAGCTGAGCCTTAACTCCCTTTACTCCTACGTGTTCTTCTGCTGCTCACTAGGTGGCAATGTCCTCCTACAAATCAACCTTATTTGGCTGATGCATGTGATTTGTGCCTTATTCCAAAAGTGTTCAAGTGCTTTGATAAGTTTCATTAGACAATGATAGTACTTGGACACAGTTGAAAATAATGCACAAGGTAAATAACAGGAATTGGTCAACAAGTGCTCAAAACATTGACTGGATGGTTTGAGGGTTTAGTTATCTTCCAATAGTTACAGACAAGCAACGAAATATATAGAAGAAGATGTGTTCTGCATTTGTTGACCGAATCCCATAAACTCTATGAAATTGCATTTTGTTCAATTTTAACAGGTGCCAATATATATTTTGGGTGCTACCTGGTAAATCATTCTCTAACTCAAACCTCCACAAACTCTGTTTCTGACTCTGCAGACAGCAGTGAGTGTCTTGCTGATGATGTCAGCATCATTGCGGGTGGGACCCTGACTGGTTGGCATGCTGACTCTGCCTTTGTCCTGTGGAGGAGGATTTTGGGTATCCTTGGAGATGTGAACAGCATTCGATGCCCTAAAATCCATGCCAAGGTCTTTTCCTGTCTTTATGAGCTCTGGCACAAGCTGGCAAAGGTATGAGTAAGAGCTTAAAAAAACTCTGCTTGTTTAGAGTTGTATTTCATTTAGAAAATATGATATGATACAAAAGTACCCTTTGTTTCAATGTGTTTGTGTTCTCATTATCTCCCTGTTTATGTAAGAAAACAGTTTCTATGAAAATGTAAATAGAATTTCAAACCAAAGGTCAACAGAATTTTCTCCTGTACTTTCTCACATAAATGCTTAGAGATCATGCATGGTGGTTTTGTTAATTGCCTCAATGAACATGTGCTTACAGATCCGGGACAATCTTGGGATCAGTGTGGACAACCAGTCCTCTCCACCTCAGCCTGCCTTCATCCCTCCTCTTCGAATGCTGGCCT
Organism: Labrus bergylta; assembly: GCF_963930695.1. Lineage (NCBI taxonomy): Eukaryota > Metazoa > Chordata > Actinopteri > Labriformes > Labridae > Labrus > Labrus bergylta. Next base: position 10,045,927 of record NC_089212.1, on the reverse strand, counting down.
CCTGGCTATTTAGGGTATTAAAAACACACAGACACAGCAGACAACACTCACAGTAATTGAATTCTTGGGGAATAAGAATAATAATGTGCTACAAGCCATCCAGGTACTGAGGGTACGATTTTAAGTGTGGTAATGTTAAGTAGTATAAGGCATCCAGAAATAATTAATATAAAACTAAAATAAAAAATAATAATAAAAAAAAAGGTCTGGTAATATGTTTGAAGTAGCTGTTTGACTATGTGGTAGGTGTTTCCCTGGGAGACGCCTTTAATGCTCAAGAAGGAATTTGATTACATGAAATTAAATAGAACAAAATGAAAATGGTAAGCTGAAACATAGGAAGACGCTGTGACTGAACACACAATACATCTGTCAACATCTTATTGTATTATTCCAGGAAAAAAATCTGAAATATTCAATTAAAACTCAGAAATGTCGAATTTCCTTTATTGTTGGAAAAAGGCTGCTGTGTTGACATTAGATTCTCATTGGTTACAACTGATACCAAGTTTGACACATTTCTACCGCGGGAAAAACAATCCACAAACTTCTCCCATCATCCCTTCAACATTAAATGCAGATGTTGAACATTTCAAAGTACTGAACTCTTCATTATAAGAACACTTAACGTTTCTCCACCCTCCACAGGCAACCATGCTGCCTGCTGAGTACAAGGCTGGTAAGCTGCAGGCCTACAAGCTGATCTGTGAGATGATGACCAGGCAACAGGATGTTCTCCCCAACAGCGATTTTTTGGTACACCTCTACCACATCATTCACAAGGGCGTCACCAGCGACGACCAGGTACAGTCAGCCAATAGGGGGCACCTTCATGATAAATGCCAGTTGTTATTTTTTTCACCACTAGATGGAACACCAGACAAACTCTTGTGATGTATATACATCTGTGTTTTTTTTTCCCTGTGTGAAGTGACTGCACTGATTCCTAATCAACTATTACTTCTTAATGTTCATAAAATATACTTGCGTTTAATAATCTACAACTAAATGGGTCCAATGAAAGATTTTTATTTACATGTAAAAGAAGTTCAGTAAGGTGCAATGCAAAGTAACTATGTTGAGTCCTTGATGCAGCTAGTGATTTTGAAAACTGTGTGCCAACCAGTGGTGATGAAGAATGCTTCTATGTTTTGGCATCTTCCACCTGCTTCAGCCACACCCTTCGTTGTATTTAAATCTGGCCAGGCTCCATTTCTTCCAGACCAAGCCGAGTAAAGATGAATGGAGTCTCCAAAAACAAAGGATTGGGATAAATGTGTGTGTGGTTGGGGAGGGAGTGGGGGGGGGGGGGGGTGTTTTGGAAGCAACTGTGTGCTGTGTGTGTATGTATATGCCCTCCTGGCTTGGTTTCTATTGCGTCTTGGCAGTGCGACAAGCTTATTAGAATGTTTTCCATGTCGTTAAATAATGTTTTGAGCCCCTGCCGCGTATACGTGATTAATTAAGGATTGACGTCTGTCGCGCTCCGTTAGACTGACACGTCGGCCAGGGGCCCAGAGTAGGCTGGCCTGCCTTCCTGCCTGCCTGCCTGCATGTGTGTATGCAAGTGTGTGATGGAGCGGGAGGGGAGACTGGGGAACATAGTGTAGAGTAGAGCAATGAGGGGGGCACATTGAGGGACCCGGCAACATTCTCCAGCTTTTGTTGTGGCTCTGTATAATGCGTCGGGGGGGCCAGAGCCAGGCTGGCCACTGAAGCATGCTCAAATTGGCCGGAGAAAAGAGTCCTCACGCCACACAATAGAGGACAGCCGCACGCCTGCTTAACATAAGAAAGTGGCTCTTACACTCCCCCTCCTCCTTCCTCTCTGCCTTTACTCACAACCCCCAACTGAGCAAAAAGATATATATTTTTTTTCTGAATCCTGCAAACAAGTTTATGTATTTATATACACATGTTTTTTTAGATGAAATTATTTTTTCATGCACTAATTTAGATTAAGTGACAACATCAATCCAGGCAATGCAAATAATGACATTATAAAATGTTTAGAGTCAAGTTTAGATTTTTATTCACAGCTTGTATTTTTATCTGAGAGTATTCTAGCTTACAGATGGCAATTTTGTCTTTAAACTTTAGGTATTTCTCTTTAGGTGTTTCTCGTGGCATCAAATTTACATCAACCAGTTTTGTTTAATAGACAATTGAGGGAATCCCAGTATAAAAACCCTTACCACTAAATTCAGTTTAGCTTAGAGAAAAATGACACTTCCTGTGGAGAGATTCTTCTTCTAACTGACAGAGTGCCAAGGTCAGGGCTATTGTCCTGGTTGTTCCCTGGTCACTGGTCTCACAAAGGCATGACCGTAGCACAATAGCAGTAATCTATCTAATAGGTCTACTGTCTGGACTGCAGTAGTTTATAGCAAATATTGAAAAGTATAGTGCACACAAACAAAGCCTTTTTGTGCACAACTTTGGATTGCATAGGCGTTAGTAAACACAATATATTAGCCACATGTTATTAACTTCTAATATTTATTTATGGACAAGTAGACTGATATTTTCCTTAGCTCTGTTTTGAGAACAAAGCTGGCTTCTCCTTGACTTACTCTATCTTGTCACTGCTAAATAGAAGTCTTTGATCATTCATATAATGTCAGATTACATTGAGACAGTTGAACTCTAAATCAAAAATGTGGCCGTAGATTATAACTCCACCCTCACAGATGTGCAGGTGGGTTATCTCCTTATATACTCCTGTGTATCTCCTTTCAAAAAAGCCTGTGAAGGGAAACCCCCAGATACTTATCGTATATTGATAACAGTGTCGTTGAATTGCAACAGAAAGTCTTACCAACACTTAACTGGAAACATCCATATGTAATAAAAAAGAGAAAAAGAAAGAAAGAGGGACCAAAAAAATGCAATGTTGTGCAGAGTGATGTCATACTGGACTGAACCCCGTCACCCCAGGGACAAGCAGGTGGGCAGCATGTGCTTTCTTGGAGATGAGGCCAAATGAAAAGGCCTGAGGTGGCTCTATTCAGAGTTACATTAATGCACCTTTTGTTGATGCGGGGGCCTTTCCTACTGCCAACACAGAGCCACACGCCGAGCTCAATTCCCATCACTATACACACACCTCAAACCAGGTTCCCTCTACTTACACATACAATGGAAAACGCTCTGTTTTCTTTTTGTGGCTTCCTCTAAAATGCTCACTTCAGGCAATCAAGCAACAGTTTGTTACATGTTAATTACCTCTGACTGCACTGCACATTATGTTTCAGAGGTCAATTACCAACAAAATGAGGGTAGAATGGGCCCTCAATCCTAAAGCTCTTCCCTGCAATTTTCCACATTCGGTGCATCGTGTTAGTTTGACTTCGTTTTGCTGCTTTAGCCTGTTTATTTTATTCCTCTGTTGTTCACTTGTATTTCCTGTTTACTAAAGCGGGATAATAACGCTACAGATAGATAAATGAGACAGTGCGCCTGCATGTGTGTGTGTTTGTATGTGTCTGTGATTGAGAGAAAGAGATTGTGTGTTTGTATGTTTCTGTTCAGCTAGAAACAGGCTGATGTTTGAACTGTCCAATTTACACAAGTTTATGGTCAAGAAGGCAGGTGTTTCCTGCTTGGACCTTGCCTTTGTACACAAATGTACAGGCGCATGTCTCAGATAAGAGATATAACAATGTTTAATGTTTTATGTTCTGTTTTACTATGTAGTTGCATTCTTATATATACATATATATATATATATATATATATACATATTTATATATATGCATATAATTTCCTGGTTGACTTCATTTGAATTGTATATTTTGTCTTTTTTTTCCTATTATCCAAAAATCAAAACTGTGTTTTTGTAATTCAAAGGAACTCTGCCTCTCAGCTGCAGCTTGCTTTACCATCTGACCGTAGCGTGGAGAAACTGTTGACAGCTTTTCATGCTCTTGTCTAGCATGGTGTTACACTGTACATACTTGAGCAGTTTGTGCAGAGCCCTCTGCAGTACAGCATATGTCAATGTTGAATGAGCACCCATCTGCCACTCAGCCACCCGTACCTCAGCAAAACAATACCTTGTCTCTGGCTTTAATTACAGGTTTGCTTGTGTGTGGATAAACAAGTGACTCATGAAAGTTGGGGTCTTTTGTTCTGCCTCTTATTCTCTGTGAACTATCCATCTGCTGCCCCTCTCTCTCTCTTTCGCTCCCTCTCTCGTCTTTTCGTTCCCACTCTGATTTTCTTCTGTCCTTTGGTGACATGTACAGTTGAGTGCCTTACTCTCCTAAACTGTCTCAGAATGCTAAGCCTACCTGTTGGAGAAAAAGCTTTTTCCCTGCAATGATTCTCACATGGTGGCTTACAAAAAAAATATTTCTGCCTTGACTCCAACCACGCTAACAAGTTCCTTTGCTCATACCAATTATTATTCATTATTCATTTCCAGTTGAAAGTAATGATAGCAGTTTATTCCTGAATTCATGTATTAGGTCAAGTCAGTTGCTGATAGCTAATAACATAAATATAAATGTGTGTGTGTGTGTGTGTGTGTGTGTGTGTGTGTGTGTGTGTGTGTGTGTGTGTGTGTGTGTGTGTGTGTGTGTGTGTGTGTGTGTGTGTGTGTGCGTGTGCGTGTGCGTGTGCGTGCATTTTGTCATCAGGATATTTTGAACACCATGGTCCGTTCCTGCTCTCCTCGTTTCTTCTTCCTCGGTCTGCCAGGCTTCACTATGCTTGTTGGAGATTTCATCACTGCTGCCGCCTGTGTTCTCAGCTCGGGCTCATCAGAGGTATACACACACTTCAGATTTATATGTGAACCAATCTAGAGTCATGCAACTTCAAAAACAACAAAAGTTGACAAATGTGTCAAAGTTTTCAAGAAATCCACTTTAGTGCATGACAACAAAGAATAAAACATTTTGCAAAGTATAGAAATCCTGGTAGCGTTAAATCCTCTGTTAATGTCAGATTTATTCACCAACTCATGACTGATAGTTCTATCAACAAACAATGTTCCATTGAAAGTTGTTATATTTTTCAGCTTTGAAATTGAAAGGCTCAATTTGTATTGTGAATTCTAGTTATAATTTAAGAGAGTTTGACGCACAAAAAAACTTCCACCCATACTTTCATTGTCGGACTGGATATCTCTGACTTCAAATAATAGCACCGAGCGTTGTTCTATATTAAGATGCAAATGCTCCTCCTGAGAAACTTAAGTAGTTTTTTTGTACAGTTGAGCTACATCTATCCAAAATTCATATTGTGCTGTACTTCCTAAATGATATGCCAATAAATAAAACATGGTTGACCTGTATTGAAGACATACAGTTCAGTTAATTGCAGATAAAAACTGGTTTTAACTGGTATTAAAAGCAGAGCGTCTTTTTTAAATCTCCTCTGAGGAACTTTGGCTTTGTGTTGATCTTTACAAACGTGTTGTGTTTTTTCCTTTTTACAACCAAATTCAAAACTTATTCAGAGACCTTATCTGGAAAATGTTAATAGAAGCTTATCCTGTAAAACATGATGTACTATCTGCTTTAACATGGAGTCCACAAGACATCAGTCATTTTGTTGTCCAATGCCTACCGTGTGTCAAAGATTCTGCTTAACATCAGCAAAATAGTGAATGAACTCTCGGTTAATTCTGTGAGATTGTCCCTCCAATCCTTTCTCCCAAGATAGTGACCTTCCTGTTTCCAGGAAGTGGGTTTTGTTGATATAGCATGAGGGAATTAATGATAGCATGTTGGCTTTTCACCCCCCTCTCATCTCTGTCAGGCTCCAAGGATGGAGGCTCAGACAATCCTGGGCTCCCTGGTGTGTTTCCCCAATCTTTACCTCCAGATTCCTATACTGCAGCGTGTGCCTGGCTCTGATGACATTGTTGCAGGCAATGAGGATATCAAGGTAGATGGTCGCATGAGTCTTACTGGATGTAAGCAGTAATGACGTTTTAAAAATCAAAAACTAGTCACTGCAATGGTGATTTGTAATTTTTAGAAAGATATCAGTCAGTCAAGCATGTTTGAGACATTAGGAAGTCTTTAACTCATGATAAGAGGTATCAAGTTTTAACAAATATTAAGAGTTTATAGCCTTTATTGAAAACAATTTTCAAACTTGAGTTGTCTTTGCTTGTTTAGGATTATTTGGTCAACATCCTGCTAGAGACTGCAACAAAGGAACACTGTGAAGGGGCAAGGTATGTGTCCAGTATTGGTGGAATTTGGTGGAAGTAAAAAGTAATCACAAATTATTTTTCCCAGGATTATTATGTGTAAACTTGTTAAACAAATTCACAAAGTGTTTAGTGTAACTCTGCATAATATAAAGACTACACAGAGCACATCCAATTCTGTATGATGGGAATGTGCTTAACTTGTAATGAAGTTTTAAATCTATCATTGAAACTCTGGGATGCATTTGTTTATTAAACAAAGGGATTTCTTTTTATGTCCTTTGCTTTTCTCAATACATTTTGTACAATTCAGGAATTGTATTATTCATAATGTTAGTGTTATATTATGTGTTCTTTAGGTGCATTGCAGTATGTAGTCTGGGTCTGTGGACGTGTGAGGAGCTGATGCAAAAAAACATCCACCACCAGGTTAAAGATGCCATCAATGTTCTGGGAGTAACACTAAAGGTCAGTGACCCTTTGGGAAAGTGAGCCTGAGTTATAAGCTCGCATTTGCAGTTTGAGATCTGCTAACTCAAGTGTACCATGTGATCAGTGAAACACAACTGCACTCTCTCAAAGCGCTTACTGCATGGTCTGTGTTGGCCATTGTAAAAGCAGCAAAATATTTTGAATAGAATGAATCACTGTTCGCCCAATTATCATAAAACAATAGTTGCAGAAGTGTTGTGTTCGTCAGTCATTTTTGTTTTACATTAAAGCCACTTTAGGGCTTAACTCTCGCAAAAATGACAGTTGATCACATATAAAGACTGAAGAACAATTTCAATATAGTGAGCCGAAAAAGGTGTGTGAATCAAAGTCGTGCAGTGATGTGACCCACTTGTAAAAACCCACTTTTTCTCCTGAGTGAAAAGATGCAGAGAGTCATGGGAGGCTGTTTTTTTTGTTTTTTTTTCATGGAAAAGGGTTTTGGGCGGTGGCGTAATTTTCATGCTACTTGCAGTAGATGTGGGCCAATTTAAGCAGCTACATCTCCCAGCTTCCTGCTCGAGTAAACCCCCCCCCCCCCCCCACCACCACCTCCCCCCCTCCCCTCTAATGGAGCAGTAATCACTCCCCTGTACAACTTGACACACAGACTCAGCCAGCCCAAAAATAGAGGGTACAGGCTGGGTGGGGGATCTAGGGGGAAGAGTGCCACTGAGAGTCTCTTTTCTAAAAGCAGGTGCTGAACTCTCAGGGCCCCTTTTTGTGTTTGGCCATTTCTGCACTCCCCACATTGTCTGCCCTTGTTACATGTTGAGAGGCATTCAGCTGGAAGAAATGGGAAATTCTATTTCTCCACAAAGAATTTCAAATCACTGAAGAAATCCACATTTGAAAGAAAATTGTCAACAGTTCAAATCTTTCCTCCAATAAGCCTGGAGAAAATGAGCCATGGTTTGAAGTGAAAATGAAATTATGCTGATTATATACACATTAGGTAAATTACTCAAAATTCTCTCATAGTCAGTCTGTGCCTAAACTTTTTCTTCAACAAGCAATGTCTCTCTGCCTTGTCTAGAATATTTGTGCATTTGGATGACAAAAATCAGACAACAGTGGGGGGGCATTGTTCAATTTTTAAGTATCACTCAGTGGGGACTATTGAAGATACAGAAACAGTGAAGCCTGTGAATAGGAAAATAATCTGTGTCCAGAACCCATATCACAGAAAAGATTTAAATAAAGATGTTTTTGAGCTTATGAGTCTATGTGTGCAGTGTTGTCTAATTTAGAAATATGTCACTAGGTGTCTCCTTGTAAAGACTGCATCAGACAGGCAGTATAACATCAACTGTGTCATACAAATAGTGTTAAAGTTACTTCTTGAAGACAGCATTATAGTCATTGCCTATCAGGTAGCTACTTAATATTATTTAAAGGTCACATATAATACTCCTTTTCAACAATCTTAAATAGGCTTCAGATGTCCCAAAAACATGTATATGAGTTAAAATTCCCCTCTGATCCTGTATTCGATCATGCCTTTAAACCCCTCTATTTGAGCCCTGCTCAGAACAGGCTGTTTCTGTGGCTGTGACTTTAAATGCAAACGAGCTGGGTTTGACCACGCCCCTCTGGAAGCACTTTGGTGGCTCGGGCTTTCACGCTCCATGCCCTTTTGTTTACGGTGAGAAGCCGCATAGGAGTACAGATTTCTTCTTGACCTTACAACTTACAAATTACAACGTCATTGTAATTTTGGAACCAGAGAGAACTACTCTCAATTAAAAACGAATCCTTGTAAATAAGGGACGAAGAACATCTGATGAGTGGCTACAGAAGTTAACACAAGAAAAGCTTCTCTCAATCATTCATTAATAATATAAAAGCTTTCTTCTGCCCTTTAATGTTCACATTAGCTATAAATAAAAAACATTGGTTCAACAGCCACATTTTTTCTCTAAATGTATTCTCTGTCCTTTTACAGCTATTTGTTTTTATATATATAATTCAGTTCTAGTTTTTTCTGCTTCTTTGTGCAGTTTGGAAACAAAGCAGTAGCTCAGGTAGCCTGTGACGTGTTTCAGCTGCTCATCTCTCACTGGGAACATCTCCAGCGATTGGAGTCATCTCTGCCGAAGAAAATCATTGAGGTAATACACACAAACACATGTTCACACAGTTGAAATGTTAGTACCCATTAGGGAACTGTGAGAACAAACTACATGTAGGTTAAGTAACATCCCCAAAATGTCACTTTAGGTCTTTAAATGAAAGTCTTGCATGAGCTATTACTCATCCATAAACATACTCTAACTCCTGTGGCATCAAATCCATTTTAGCATCGATCGTGACTCAGCTGATGAATAGAAGTGTGTCATCAAATTATCTTTCGCCTTGTTTTGTCCCAACACAGATCTTTGTGGCCACAATAGCCTTTTTGTTGCCGAGCGCAGAGCACTCAACAGTGGAAGCTGACAAAAAGGTACATATTTGAAAGGAGGGGACATGGAATAGCTGACATCTAAAGGCCTTTGATCTATCATGTTGGAATGGTACATTTGCAGAGGAATGTTTCTACTGATGTGATTTTCTCTTTTCCTTCTCTTGTTTGCATGTATTTTGTCTTTGCCATTCTTATCTATAGCCATTTTCACAGATGTACTCCTGATAATTTCAAGCAGACTGCAATTGAAATCTTCCTGACTTACTTGTTCATACATGCCCCTCATAGTGGGAGACTTTCTGTGTCGATGTTTTCCTTTTCTTTCTTGCTGTACTAAGGTATCCATTTTTTTTACTTAAACTTGAAAAAAGAAGCTGAAAAAATGACTCCTCTCTTCTTGCTCATTGTCAGTTGATGGTGTCCCTGCTGCTCTGCCTGTTGGAGTGGTGCATGGCTGTCCCACTAAGCTTGCTCCTGGAACCGATCACAATGCCTTGGCTGGAGGACCACACATCCCACAAAGCCCCACTGCTGGACTACATCTACAGGGTGGGTAGCCTCACTGGATCCTCCGCTGTAACATTTTGCAGACCTGATGGATGGCCTCTTACCAAAGTCCTCTGAAACACAAGATCTGTCTCGGCCCACAGACAATAACTTCAGCTTTGACACCTTCACTCCACCCCCAACCCCACCACATGGGCTGGCTATTTTAATTGGACTCACCTCCATCATGACCTCATGAATATGCCTCATTTCACATTATAGTATTGGCAGCATAGAGGCAGCCACCCAAAGTTGACTCATTCTGATGGTATTTCATCAAATGTAGTAAAACTCTTAGAATTTAGTTTGTTGTAGCATACACTTGTTTTATTCAGGCCAAATATTCTGTATTCAAGCAATTTCCCTGTGTCTTCAACCCTTTATTTTATGGTCTGACCCTGAGGATGAGGGCCAAGCTTCAGACACGAATGAATGAGGTATTATTCATTCCCTCCTGTCTGGGCAGATGCGGTCAACGGCAGATCTTTGTAAGGATGTCACCCCTGATAAGAAATGGTCCAATTATTCAAACAGAACCCTTTGTCCACGTGATAAGCTCTGGCTATAAATGCTTGCCCTGAACATTTGAATGGAATATGTCTTAATATGAGAGCGACTGCAGCTGCTATGAAAGCAAAGACAATTAGGCATGATTGGTTGTCTATCAGCACACAAAGGCATGGCCCCAGTGAGTTTCATTGGAAAAAATAAATTAAGCAAGGCATTACAAGGTGTGACAAAATTATTGCTTTATCAAGCAATAAAAACTGTATACATTTCTACAGATCCACTGGCTGCTTATCATTCTCTACACAGATAAGCTGCACCAATGAAACAATCTCCTTTTTATTCCATCACTGGCCAGTGTCACTGACAAGGTAGCAGGAAGCTTTCATTTGTTGTTTCAACTTTCTTTAATTACAGTCTTATATTTAAAAATTAATTCCATCTGAGGTGATCAAACACTAGCACAAAACATGTACTAAAAGTAGAAAGGGTGGTGTCATGCCATTTTGTTCTTGAAAGTAAGGTTGTTTTGTTGTCCAAGAGCAAGTAGATTGTTTAAAGTGCAATATTATACAAAACTTCATTGGTCCACTGGAGTTCTGCTCAAGTGTCTCCATCTGCTTTCTCCGCCTGCCTTAGCAGCCAGCTGCACCCCCCCCCCCCCCCCCCCCTTGTGTGCATGTGCATGAGTGTGTAAGGGAGAGAGGGTATGTGTGTTTTTGAGAGAAGCAGAGAAGATATAGGTGCATTTGTGCATGTGTGCACCTGCATGATTCTGTTTGCATTTTTCCTATTTGACTTACATGTGTACATAGGCACGCTCATATATCCATACAACCTGTGCTGGGCTAAGCACAGTATGCATGTTTCACTGTGTTACATTACAGAAACTGTTGCTATGAGAAGTGCGGTCACTTCGTTGTCAAGCACAGCTTTCGGTTTTCCCCCTCCCCTTCTGTCTCTCCACCTCTCCATAGAGGAACCTCTTTGGTGCTTTGGCATAGCAGCTGTTTGGTTCAGGTCTTTTCAGCATCAAGCCTCCAATCCCTCCCCCGTGCACCCAGAGGTCTGCTTGGTGGAATCATCCACATACTGTCTACGTTGCCTCACACAATACTGTTTCAGATGTCAGGGCCAGCATGCTTTTCTCAGCGTGTCTTTGCCAAGTATGAGCGTATGTGTGTACTGAATGGGATTAGCCTTTGCATGGCTTTACCCAAGTTTCACTACTCTGAATGAGAGGCCCCCTCATTTACATACATTAGGCATATATTTTACCCATTCATATAGAGGAACGTAAATTCCACTCAGATAATACAGTGTACAGGTGTGTTTGTGTGCATGTTTGTAGTACGAGCTGAGCACAAGGATAAAGTCTTAATTAAATCAAACAGTGTAAACCTGTCCAATGGCTGTAATCAACTGCCCCAGTGTGTCTTATCTAGCCCTGCCAACGGATGCTCTGCCATCTGTTATGTAGATCGATACACTCACATCACAGGAGAAATGGATTAGTGACAATAAAGACCCTCTTTTCTCTCCCTTTCTCTCCCCTTCCTCCTATGCCTTCTGATGTAAATAGACCATATATTCCCCTTTCATGTGCTCCTGGATCTTGTCAATCTAGAACAGGCCTGTAAGGGTGTCACTGTGCATCGTCTAACCAGACACCACTATATCTAACAAGAAGGTGTTGTTGCACGTCATAGCTCAAGTTCTGTCATCAAAGAGTATTTCAATGTAATAATGTAAAAGATCAATGTAGGCATCTTTCTCCTGGATATAATCTCTAAATCATGTCCCTTTTCTACTGTTCTGTAGGTGTTGCACTGCTGTGTGGCCGGCTCCAACTTGCACACCCAACAGAGCCACTACCTCCTAAGCCTGTCAGACTTGTCAACTGACTATGATCTTATGTTGGGTCAGGTTAAGAGTTTTGAGCCGCCACCTTCCCAGACAACCAGCACTGACTTTGGGAGCCTGCTCACTGTAGCTGAGGGTAAGTTCATAAAGCAGTTCTCATCTCCATTTTTATTCTTGCTATGTGGAGGATTTCACTTGCCGGCAACTTAAATGACGCTTCATCGTTCATGTTAGTATGTCCATATTTGAGCAAACACGCGTGAGACAGTAAAAGCTTTGTTGACGGTTAGTTGACAGATGTCACAATCTAGCTCATCCTCAGATGACTGACATTGATCACACTTCGACATCCGTATAATTATAGATTCATTCTACACTTCTGAGGCACCACATACACGTATATTTAGCCCCTAAAAAAGATTAAAGGGAAAAGGAAACTCAAAGCCCATCCATTTGGAGACTCCATTAAATGTCAATATTTTATTAAAAGTATGAAAAGAAAATCAACCATCACAGGGAATGGAATGTTCACATTAGTACTCAGCCCTAGAGAGAAGACCCATTATAGGGTTTTGATAAAAATCTGATCCTTTTTTTCTTTCTTTTTTTGTGACCTTGTGATTCCATTAGTCAATGTATTCCCCTCTCCCCTACTATGTACTGAATTTCTAAAAAGTTGTTATTATTCAAATATACAGAGGACCTCTCTGCTGGAACAATGCTAGAAATGTGAACAGTAGCTTTTGCCAGGAAATTTCACCACACCTCTGTTCTTTTGGTGCACAGCTGCACAGAGTCTTAGAAATAACAAAACACTATCAAAAGGGCAAACCAAAGAGTGCCGGCCTAGTTATATTCATGTCCCCACCTCATATTGATCAAGTCACATCAAAGGGCCAGCACATCTCTAATGCAGCTTGGCCTGCTTTCTAAAGAGCTTTCTCCACTTTGATGGGGGATGATGGTATTGATAGGACTGGCACAAGAGTGCATCTTCTTGTCTTTTTCCCCCACATCACTGCAGAATAATGCACGGCACGCCTTTCACTTGGTAGTAAAAACCTGTGCATTTACATAAATACAATTCAATAAGTAGAGTCCTGTTAAGCAGTCTGTAAAGAAGGTGGTTCTCATTAGCACTCAGCCAGTTCAGATGCTTGGCCATTGTAAGAAGACTCAATGGGCTTTTCAAAGTTGTCTCTCATGATTAGATATTACCTACTAAGAGGTGTGCTCACCAAGCTTTTGTGATGGATGAATAAAGTTCCCCTATTAGTAATCATAAATTAGATTAGGCATGTCGACACACAAATGTGAGGCTTTTCAAATATGGTTAGTAAAGTCTGACATGTTATTTAAGATGGCGGCAGGAGCAGTTTTTTTATTCTAAGTCCATCAGTCACTTTTTACCAATGATCACATTTTAGTGGTCTTACTCTTACATGTCTTCAATTCAGAGACAAAGTCTTTATTTTTATACACCTCTCCTCATCTTCCACCAGAAAAGCGACGTCGGAACATGGAGCTGATACCGTTGACAGCGCGGATGGTCATGACACACCTCGTGAACCATCTGGGCCATCATCCACTGAGTGGTGGTCCTGCTCTTCTCCATAGTCTAGTGAGCGAAAATCATGACAACCCATACGTGGAGTCTTCAGAGCTCTCCTCTGAGGTCTTCAAAAGTCCCAACCTGCAGCTGTTTGTCTTCAATGAAAGCACGCTGGTGTCCTACCTGCAGATTCCTTCTGAGACCCCTACTGTTGGACAGCCCCCCCAACCTTCCTCCCAAGTGCGGGTCATTGTCCGGGACATATCGGGCAAATATTCATGGGATGGCTCAATCCTTTACTGCACCACCAATGAAGACTCTGATGACGTGGGAGTTTTTAATGAAGTTGATATCCCTGTATCAACTACCACAGCTGTCAGTCAAAGCGGGAACCAGCAGAACTCTCCAACAAAGGGGCTGTACAAAAGTAAATGCTCAGTGTCAGACTGCTTTGAGGAGGAAGAAGTAGATATTCTGGATAGGCTTTTGGAGGACCTGGGCCACAGCAGCCCAGAATGCTTGCCCCAGCCACAACTTAGGCTCAACCAGCCTGCCCCCTCACCCCATGGTATGAACCTGGAGCAAGAGAGTGCCATCCTGGAGGCCATTCTGCGTCAGACTCAGAGGGAGGAGGAGCAAGTGAAGAGGTGGGATGCTGACGTAAGCTTTCGGGCTGCCTGCCAGAAGGAACCATCCCACCAGGAACCAAAAGCTCCTTTCTACTTCTGTCGCCTGCTGCTTAATGACCTTGGCATGAATTCTTGGGACCGCAGGTACCTACCAACTAAAATTGGCTACGATCATTTGCCTTATCTGCACATAAGAGGAGTAAAGTGATAAAACAGGCAAAAAATAGTATTTAAAAAGTCATACAGAGTTATTTTGTGTATTTATATTCACTGTTGTCTTTATCATTTGTAAAACACATTTTAAATGTAGCAGAATTACCAGAGAAGAAGTGTAACAAAATTGTTTGAACATCGTAAGTCTATACTTGAACCCAAGTTACTTCCTTAATTTCCCAAGTATCGCAGCTGTTTACTCATTACTCAAAGACTGAAAAGCTGAAGTTAAAAGCACACTGGAGTCTGCAGTGTTCTAATCTCCTCTCCACAGGGTAAAGGTGCCCAGCTGTTTTCACTAAGGTCTTCCTCTCAGAGCCACATCTTTGCAGTGCTTCCCCGAAAATTAAAAGCTTACACCTCTTAATGGTGATGTTGCAACGTGCACACAGCTTGTAGGAGATTGCTTTTTGCACCTGTGCCCACTATGCCCCTGTTAATCTTGACTCCCCAAAAAATGTATTGTAGATAATGCTACTTTTTCAAACAGTTTTCATTGTTGCCACAATACCCATTTCCTGAATTGTGTTTTATGTACAGAATTGGTATTATCATGTCTTAAAAAGCACTCTCTCTCAAACAGGAAAAGTTTCCATTTGTTGAAGAAAAACTCTAAACTCTTGAGAGAACTGAAGAACTTGGATTCCAGACAGTGGTAATTATTTATGTTATATCATGTTCATAATGTGTCCTGTGTCCGTCTTGTGATTTCTGTACATTCTCCTCCTGATCAAAGCCTTGGAAGTCTCCAGCTATCTCTCCTCCTGCCCACTCTTTCAGTTTCTCTCTATGTCCAATCAGTAAGTACTCAACATATCACAAATGACAAGACCTTATTCAAGAAAGTCTTGAGGATTGGACCTTATTCTCACAGATGGTCAGACTTGGTTTGGGCAATTACAAACTGTGTGCAAGCATGCAAAGTGTCCTCCATCTACTCCAGCATGATGTACTGCCATGGAAACAGGGAAAGTAGAGGGGGACTGCTACCTTTTTTAATCTTACTGAAGCTAGAGAGATAATTGAAAAATGTAAGAATTTTTAGTCGCATTCTGTTGTCCTGATTTTATTCATCTCAATTACACTTGCACACAATATTACCTTGCCAAGTAAGGTGTAGTGTTTTGAGTCATTGCATTTTCATGTCAAAGCTTTTTTAAGTGGCTGTCATTTATAAAATTAGCCCCCATTTTATTGTTCTGTTTTGATCATTTTTACTTTTTGTTTTGATCTGAAGCCGAGAGACTCACAAGATTGCAGTCTTTTACATCGGAGAGGGACAAGAGGACAAGTGCTCCATTTTGTCGAACAGCGCCGGCAGCCAGGCGTATGAAGACTTTGTGTCTGGACTGGGATGGGAGGTGAAGACAACCACACCCTCAAATGCACCCAAACAAGCTCTCAGTGTCCACAGTTGGCTCTCATTATTTCCACACAGGTATTCAGGCACACTCGGAACATACTAAATTCTACTTGTATTCCTCAGGTGGACCTGGCCACACATTGTGGCTTTATGGGTGGCCTACAGAGGAATGGCAGCACAGGTTTAACAGCTCCTTATTATGCTACCTCCACTGTGGAAGCTATCTTCCATGTCTCCACTCGTATGCCATCTGATTCTGATGACTGCCTCACCAAAAAGGTAAGAAGTCCTGTTTGTATTTATTATCTCTTTAACATCTTTAATTTTATATTCAGACAACTGCTACTTGTTTATGACATTTGAGTTATTATAAATTGTACTGAAAATTGCCCACCCAAAGTTATCAGGGTTAATCAAGGTAAGAGAGAAATTACTACTTTTCCTGATTGACGCAGTCAAATGGCTACACAGTCCTGCCTGACCATAGCAGTATGTTGATGTAGCTTTCAGCTTTGTGTTAAGCTGTGATCAGGAGGTGTGACTTCAGAGTGCGGGCATTGATTAGTGACCCCAGCCAGGCAGGCCTGAGGAGTAGAGAGTTGCAGGCGCGTGAGTGAAGAGAGGGCATGTGCCGTGGTGGTAATGACTGTGATTCTGCTAGCCCATGCACCCCTCCCTGCGGGCTGTGACCAGGGCCTGGATTCAGCCATTAGCTCTCCCTGCTAGGGCAGGCGCCGGCCGGATGCCGGCAGGATCCTTTTATCCAATTCCTGCTGCCGCCACAGGAGCGATCGATTGGGTTCTGCAGTGGGATTCTGAGCTGTAGTGCACCAGGAGCAGTTAGCACAAAGAAATGAGCTGCAAGGCCCCTGCCCGTGCTGCCAATCTTCTCATACAGAACCCTGCTGAGGAGGGAAATTCATCAGGCTCTCATCATATCCAGCCCCCCTCCAATCCTCTACAGATCTTCACTTCTCCATCTCATAAATAACCCCCTACATCTACAAAACCTATCTGGAACTACTCCTTAGAGACTGTCAAAATTAGACTGAGTAAAGATTTGGACGTCAGTCCTCCAGAAAGGTGCAGGAGGGGCTGCCATGCCAAGAGAGGAGTGTGCTGCAACTCCATTTCTATTCATTTCACCTGGAATTTCTGTCATTTCTGATGCTCACCTTGCACAGATCCACACACCAGCCATAGGCAACAAATAAATTGGCAGTCTGACTGCATGCACGAATGTTCATGAAAAAAAGATTTTGGGGCAGACAGAAGAGAAAGTGGTATGAAGAATTGGAAAGTGTTTTTTTCTGTGGGATGTTTCCCTGTTGTTAAAATGACACTTTTAGTCCAGCAGTCACCCTTTGCTGCCTGTAACCAAAGAGGCATACTGTGAGGGAGCAATGGATGGGGCAATTCTCGCTTGGCAGATTGCCTGTTCGTAGACGATTGTAGGGGAACGGCTAAACCAAAAAGACAAGACGGAAAACCATGAATTCCTCAATCCAATTGTGGGTTTTAGGGCAGTGCAGGCTGCAGCAGTAGCAGCTGGCTTCAGTAATTTGGTTATAGAAGTGACCTGCAGGGTTGGGGTCAGGCTGTGTAGACTGCATACGTGTATGTGCATCTTTGAAAGAGAGAGGGAGCTAGATAAATGTCTTGGCTATCACATTCACCCTCTGGCACTAAAGCTTAACTGGGCTGCTGCAGGTTGTTTTTTATAAGGGGGCTCTTGTGTTCTGGGGTCCTCTGGTCTCCTGTCTCCATGTGTGTGAAGCCCATTTGCTGAGTGGGAGGTCAAATAGGGCTAATTGGACAAGAGCCTTTGACTTGAATCACATTTTATTAAAGAAGTCTCAAACATGTGGATGTTAGTAACAAGGGAGTAAATAAATTGGTGCAGGAGATGATTGTCTTGAGCATAAGCATCCTCATTAAACTTTGATTAAGATCATCCAAATGCTAATATCTTAACCCAAATTAACATGTTGATTGTCTAGTGCAAATGCATATTCAACATTTTCTTTGAAATTGTCCCAGTGACTGACCTGCTTGGTACCTGCTGATCCTTGGACAGACAGACTGCACTGGCAGGCTTCGGTAATCAGCATGCCGTGGATTTGTTTAAGATTACGGTATTACCATAATTAAGGGCTTATAATAGAATGTGCTAATTGCATTTTTGGTGGCGAGGGCATGCTTCTTAATGGCTAATTAGGCCCACCGTACATTGGCGGATGTTTTCTTCTGAGTAGAGGCTCACTTTTCAGTGTCCATGATACCCCAGAAAACATCGCTGGACTACAAGCTTATAAGCTTATAAGTGATCTACCTAGGGAATATTATGTAGCCGTGTCCTTCCATTTTACTTTGGTAAGAGGAAAGCTGTTTACCTATTTCAAACTAGCATCAGCAATTTCCTGTCGTTTAAGTGTATTTTCCTTCCTTGCCTAGTTTCATTTGTGTCTGTGAATAGGGTGGGAATTGGAAGCAATTTAATCTCTGATGGGTAAAGTTAATTGGATTTGAATTATTTGGTTTTAAAATGCTCAATTTCGTGCATTTTGTGTTTGCAATTTGAATTTATAATGAAAAGGCTATAAAAATAGTCAAAACCAGTGCCTGGACATGTATTTTAACCATTGTTTTCAAACTAGGTTTGATTTAAATTACCAACTCAGCTTTTCCTTCCACCTGCTACATTTGTGTTTCATCCTTTTAATACATCAACAGTGCTTGCATCGAAAGAAACATGGTAAAATGCTTTTTGATGTACGTACTGACAAATTTCACTAACTGCATTTTTATATATATTTATGTATTGGCAACTTATCAATTAGCAGTATATTGTAGTACATTGTAGAAGTATCAGGCAACACCTTCTTTATACCTCTTAAACCTCAGTTCACTCCAGAGATGATCAGGGCTGCCTGGAAAACCAATAAACATGCCCTAATCTCACTAAATTTGTGTTCTAGTCATCATCACCATAGCAATGGAAATTACCTGCACTGGCCAGCCTCTTGATTAGGTTGATTTTGTTTGTTTGGCAGCTGCGTCACCTGGGAAATGATGAGGTGCACATAGTGTGGTCAGAGCACACCAGGGACTACCGACGTGGCATCATCCCAACTGACTTTGGCGACGTGCTGATAGTCATCTACCCAATGAAGAACCACATGTTTTTTATTCAGATCATGAAGAAACCACAGGTAAGTCATGACAGCCAGTAGATTTTACTCAGACTGTTGGCAACTAGAGGGTTATAGGAAGGGTGAACTAACGTGTATTACCAATAAGTTACTTTAATTGGCTTTTTATTCAATTTTATTTGAATTCTTATTATTTATTTTTTTCTACCTTATTTCCAAGAACCATAAAGGCTAGATCCAACACTGCACTTATTTTAAGTCCTTTTTCTGGAAGCAGCTCCTTTCTCATATTTCTTATTCACTTTTTGCAGCGTATTGTCTTGTTTTCTCCTCTTGTGGTTTTAATGTAAATAGTCTGAAGTGTCCCCTGTCCCTGCAATGCATAATTACCCACACTGTGGGTCTGTGCTTTAGAAGTGGTTACTATCCTCCTTTTGCTAGCTTTAATCTTCGATCCTCATGGGAGCCACTTTTACATAACAATTCTGCAACAAAGTGTAAAGAAGCTCCTTCGATACTCCGCCTCTGTTTTTTAACACTGAACCCCAAAAGGTTGTAATAATAGTTTTATAAAAAACTTGATTGAGCACTGTCATTATGTGAATGGAGATCACACCACTGACTTGAAAATTCTACCATGTTAACTTGTTGCAACTCCACAAACTTGTAAAGTTAATTCAAGTTGTTACTTTACACAGTGTCAAAAAAAGTTTTCTGGCTTGTGATTAACTTCATTGGTCTGTATCATTTCTGGTTAAATCCACTCTGTGCTTAATTTGACTGGTTATTATTCAAGCTGAACTACCAAGTTGTAGACAGCAGGACCTTTTGGAGAGACTTTGACATTCACGTCAACTTCCAGGTCAACGACCATTGAGCTTCAGTGATTAAGGGCCCGATTCCAATATGCATGAACAGGCGCGTGTACCCACACACACACTCACGGGCTGCTGCTAAAATGCATATTGCCCCTTTGTATTTGTTCGGTAGAGCATTGTTTAGTATTGATTGTCATTTTAATTTCATTTACCTAACATTGATTTGCATTATATATGTGTGGTTGTCATGCAAAGTTAAGTAAAAATCCAATTTCAACTTGAACCCTTGGCCCAAACAGATGGATAAACGGTAAAAAGAAAAGAAAAGAAACACACAATCAGAAGAATCAACCTCTTTACAATAAAAGGAGCCTAAACAAAACAACTTTGGATCAATTTGAAAGGTTTGATGTGTCCTTATTTTTTCTGTATTTTTTCTTAACTTCCCCAGGTTCCTTTCTTTGGGCCTCTGTTTAATGGCGCCATTATTACTGGGAAGCTGCTGCCAAGCCTGGTGCGGGCCACCTGTATCAATGCCAGTAGAGCTGTCAAGTCCCGACTGACACTCTACCAGAGC
Organism: Labrus bergylta; assembly: GCF_963930695.1. Classification (NCBI taxonomy): domain Eukaryota; kingdom Metazoa; phylum Chordata; class Actinopteri; order Labriformes; family Labridae; genus Labrus; species Labrus bergylta. The sequence continues at coordinate 10,025,645 of NC_089212.1, read as the reverse complement.
TTGTATCCTTCACTTACAATGCCTTCTGCTTCATTTTGTGTTTGCTACCCTATACAGGAATTACTTTTTGACAGAAAAATGCAATTTAAAAAAAAAGTCAACCACTGGTTACATTACAGCTGAGCCCATTAAGGCTTTGAGCTCACATTTAGAGCCATTTTTTTAAATGGTTCCATTAAATGTTTAACACAACTGATCTTTAATTTTCAGCACCACCAGTGGCTCATTTGGGTAAATTCATTGAGACATGTGGCGTGGTTGTCACGTCAGCCAGCGTCCTCAGCTGAGTGCTGACGCTGATCTTTATGGGCTGGCTGATTTACATACAGCTATTAGGCTGAGGCTGTTTCACAGCCTGGAGCATCATGGGAGGTTATGTGGAGCTGTTTTGAGCAGAGGCACTGATAATGTGTCATCATCTATCACTACTGTTTTATGGAGCGCAAGGAGAGCCAAAATGAAACATCGTCAACAAATACAAGTGCATACATGCACAATCACACAAACAAATATACACCCTAACTCTCATCTCTCCACCCATCCATCCAACGGTGTGCCGTTAAGAGCATGACTCCAGCTGTAGTTGTCAGTTGGTTTAAAGGGAGTGTAATCACCAATGGAGATGAATTAGCATGTGAATGCCAGCAGCAAAGAGTTGGGGGGTAAGAGGAGGGGCAGAGTCAGGATGGCCCCTGGAGGGGGAAATCTGATATCCCACATCGCCCCGCTCCTTCTCGGACAGCATGTACAGCAACGCCTCACCAGAACCACGCTGCCCCTCTGGTTGTTGCTATAGGAACCTCCCTCAAGGAAGTTCAATTTGGTTGACAGAGTATGTACTGGATTTAAGAAATTTACATTTGTAAAAACTGGTTTTAAACTGTATCTAAAACATGATAGCATTGTCTGTTACAACCAAAGAAGCTTTCTGTCTTTAATTACACAGGGGTGTATGGTGTTTACAGTTGTGTGTGCAAGTATGTATGTGCCTGTATGCTTTTCACAGTGCATCACATACACTGCCCCCCCCCTCCCCCCCCTCCCCCCCCACCACCACCGTGTATCAGGCCCTGTCTGTGTGTCCCTGAGGGCATCCTGAGTGACAGATGTCTGTTACCCGACGCCAAGTGAATTAGCCCAGTGTGACTCTCAGTGCCAGAGGGGGGGCAGAGACAGGGCTGCTCGTCTCTGTGAGCCTCAGGGGGCGGGGGGGGGGGGGGGGTTTGGACAGTACTGGACTTGTGGTGGGCCACAAAAGCCTTACCTGGCATTCCTTAGCAGAGGAGCAGACAACACAAAGGCATGATCTATGAGAGGAGATAAGCGCTGCCTCTGGACTTCTGGCACTGATAGGCAGCCAGGCCTCACACACTCCAAGAGAGGAGATGAATAAATGTGCCAGCCAAAGCTCGCTGCCAGCATTAGTATCTGTTTCTTTCCCGCTGTTTGTCTACCTAAGTAGAGAGGTTGTAAGGATAGACATACTATGTCAACTATTTAAAGTATTGTTGTGAGTACTCTGTTAGGTGAAAACTTCAAAGTTAAGAGAATTGTTATCAAAGAATTTCCTGACTGAGAAAAAATCCAGCGGAGGCATGAACCTGAAACAAAACAGAATCTTTGTGGCAGGTGGTGTTGTTTGCACCAGCCTTTCGAACTCTTCACTCTCCAGTTGTCATTCTTCCAGCTTATGGGGGTATTTATCTGTCACAGGATGGAACAATGACCCAACCTTTTTTATGTGTGTGTGAGGATTTTTCGTGCTTTATGAAAATCCTCATCCTCAGTATACCCCTTCACAATGCCTCAACAATCCACAGTCTGCTCTCTGCCTGTGAGGCCACTCTCCAAGGTAATTAGTTGAATATTTCTTCAAAGAAGGCTATATGACCCCTGTGTGTCCAGATAAAAGGCCAGTATGGCACTGTGGCTCCTTCTCCCGCTCTGTCACAAGGCTCGAGAGGACTCCAGCAGTTTGCTGCAACAATCAGAGTATCGCTCAGGCTAATAGGATTTGATATTGAAAAATGACCGCTCTGAACATTTAAAAAAAATACATGTACAGATAGGCTATGAGTGTAGGCCATTTTCCTCATCACATATTCTTTCTCTATCTCCCTTTTCTTCGTCTCTGATTTCAGTTTAGTTTAATTTAAGCTTTTTTAGACTGTCTCCATCTCTCATTGTCAGTTTGAATTTGTGTCAATTCCTTCTGTCAAGATTTCACCATGGCCTCATGGACATCATATCACAAGCCTTTCACAGACAACTCATAATGTATCATCTATTATTTACGTGCCGGATGGAAAATGCGGCTGGTCTGGCTTTGTTCTAAGTGCAGCTAGTCCACTCTTCACTTCCACATTTTAAATTTTAACCACAAAATGTTCAAGCTAAACCAATTTTATATTTTATCCAACCACCATTCCAATTACCGATTCATCAGCAACAAAGTAGAATAATTGAATAATTGTTTCTCTATTAATGGTACTTATCGCTGCATGCAAAATAACATATTGACTTAAAGGAGACAGTGAGTTTGTTTGTGTCGCCCAAACTCAGCCTCTCTCTGGATTTGTTTACTGTCTGCTGTAAGATGAATGATGAAGATCCTTCATATTGTCACTGACCTAATGTATTTATCCACAAGCTGGGATTCATCTTTCTCTTCATATACACTTGAGTTTGATGTGGCTTCCATCACTCTTAGGGGATATTGTTAAGTGGTGTGTGTGTGTGTGTGTGTTTTTTTTTTGGAGAGGCTGCAAGTTTCTAATAGGTGAGACAGTGAGGAACTGACCTTGATTCAGAGACACAGCCTCCCTACTGGATGGAATCAATAGTTTTTGCACACTGCCCTTAGTCCCAATCCTCTGTACTGACACACACACACAAATCCATCTCCAGGCTACAATCAATAACCATAATCTGTTTCTGCCCATCGGCAGTCATGCGAGCCAGGCTTTTAGGTATTGTATATGTGTGTGTGTGTGTGTGTGTGTGAGAGAGTTGTGCAGTAGCAAAAAAAAAAAAAGAGAGAGCCTAAATCTTTTTAGGGGAACCCAGAAAGTTGCTGAATGACATCCATGTTTTGATGCTTATGTGAGCATCTCTACAGTCCCCCACCTTCCCCGTTCACCAAAACGAGATGTACATAACTTCAATGGATGTCTGCTGAAAAACCAATGGACGTTATATATATATGACATCCTGTGTTCAGTCTTTTGTGTGCTGTAAAGCCCCCCCCACCCCACCCACCCCATAATTATTGCAGTCACTGCATTGACAATGACACATTCTCACACCCCTTCTGAGCAACTTATTGTCCCACTCTCACTGTGTCTTTGTTGAAGAGCAATGTGTTCTTTTGTATACTGTAAGATTCTTTACCTAGCAGAGATGAAAGTGCGCCTGTATGCATGATAGGATGTCATGAATAGGATCTGCCATGTTAGTGTTGTCTCACATGAATTATTTAGCATCACTGATAGGTCTAATTTGCCAGCTGTTGTGCCATAACTGTCGGCAGTCTCATAGATAATACTCAGCAGCCTATATCAGTGTGGAACACAGTGCTTGACTGGGCACAGTGAGACGCCAAACCTGACATTATTTGCTGGATTCACGTAATGGTCTGAGCTGCTTTGAGTAAAACTAGCCAACTTCCTGTTTATGTAAAACATGGCTGACCACATAAGGGTGGAAAATATGTTGCAAATAATACCAAGTAAATCTTCAATTGAGGCTAAAGAAATCACCATACTTGTCGCACTAAAGTGTATTTGTATTACTAACTCAACCTTTTAGTTGGGGGTTGGTGAGGAGGCCAATTCTGACTTTGAGTGTACTTTCTTGAAGTGGCCTGGTTTGGGTGAAGGCTGGCATTGGCTTTGATGGAGCGGGTGTGAGTTCACACAGTATTTTAGGGGCTACACAGAGAGAAGGGGGTGTTGTCCCTGGCCCCCCTCCTCACCGAATGTTTTAACCTAATCCCATTATCAGTGTAGCGCACTGCCTCCCATCTTTTTCCCCTCCTTATCCCTACCCCCTCCCGCCCTTCTCTCCAGCTGACCAGCTGTTCCTGCAGGGATTCACGACAATGTCGATGTGTTCAGATCACTGAGTACCCCCAGTCTACCCCACCAACCCCCCAAACTCGCATAGAAATACACACAGCGCAGTCCGTGCACAACCAAAGCAATTGCCTGTCCCAGTGCTTGGGCTCAGGAAGGCCGAGAGGGAGGAGGGTGTTAGTTGGGGAAGAAGGGGGTAGCTCCAGGGGTGAGGAGAGGGTGAGGAGGGGGAAAGCACAGGCCTGTCAAACCAAGAGCCCTGACTCAGGAGGCAGTTCAGCTCGGATGGCATATGGCGTCTAGCTTCATACAACATGCAAAAGTATTCTCTCTCTTTGCCCCCCCCCCCCCCCTCTGTCTCCCTCCCCTGCTGCTCATGCAGAATGACTCATAGCATTACTCATTTTTTTTCTCCATCCCCCACCCCCCAACATCAGTTCCTCCTCCTCCTTGCCACCCAGCCTGTAACAAAAGGCGTCCGCTGCATGGCACCAACACCCTGAAAGCCCTGGAGGCCCAGCCCATCCCTGCCTGCACTCTGAGGTCTGAGCCGTATGGGCGCTGCCCCTTTTAAACACAGGTAGAGCAGGCGTGGAACCAGACGGCCAACAGCAGGGACCCAGAGCCCCGCCTGGGGAAGTGTACACACACTGCTGGTGTCAAACTGTTGTGCCTGTTAGTGAAATTGTGAATTTGTGTACCTATATAGAAGCTGCTTCCATTCTAATGCCTCTGCCATTACAAAGGCTATTATTTATTAATTAAAAAAAATTAAACCACAATGATAAAAAAGGAACTTTTTTATTTATTTTTTCTTAAATTGACCTTTAAATGTTGTTTAACCATGCTGTGTCACATTGTGGCCACTTAGGAAAAATCTGCCATTTCTTCCAATTATAAGCTCATTAGATTCGATTCCTACAGGTATATCAGCAGAGTTGACAGTGTGACTGTCATTCCCTTTTTTGTATTTTGCATACACATGAACAAAGAAGACTTGTAATTGAGTGATGATCCAAAATTGGTTGTGCATATATTTAAGGGATGACTGAGGTTTTTGGTTTGATATCAACACTCATCAGTACCAGAACCTTTGTACGAGGTTGTACATAAAAACATTAATAGCCATGCTTAGTTTCAACAAGAAATTACATTCCTTAAGTGGCTTTCTTGCTTATGGATCATTGGTCTCTGTCCATCTGCCAAAATACCCTAAAATAAGTGTCACCACTGGATTAGAACCAACTAAGAAGCAATGTGATTGATATGTGGTGGTGCTGTTTGAAACATGCGGGTAAAAACTGTCTGTCTGCTTTAAGTGATAAGCATCCAGCTAGCCATTCCATCTGTTCCCCCTAGTCCTGTTTAATTAATGAACTTTCTTTCTCCGCCCCGTAGCCAACCAGCTCTACACTAAAGGAAAAGCTGTTGGCTCTTCAGGTTATCCAAATGGGTGCATGTGTTCTTGCCCCCCCCCCCCCCCCCCCCCCCCTCCTCAATGGGTGCGTTCTCATTGATTAGTTATGTTTTTTTTTCCGCCTCTTTTGTCTAGGGTTCTTGAAGGGAGGGTTAATGAGCTTCCTGGTAAACTGAATCGCTTGGAATCTGGAGATACATGGGAATAATGTTGTCTTTTTTTGTGTTGTTGTTGTTGTTGTTGTTGTTGTTTGATGGACTTGGCAGAGATTTGAAGCCTGGTGCCACCGTGTGTGTGTTTGGGTTTATACATCGATGATAATGTGTGTTTGTTGTGAATGTGTATGAGGCGGGGTATATTGTATTTCTGCTGGTCCATTATTCTTCTTTAGAGGCAGGGAATCTGGAACTCTCTTTAACAGTCATCTCTGTCACGATTCATCTTTCAGCCATCTCAGCAAAACTCTTGTCCTGTCCTCCTTTAAACACCAACTATTCCCCTTCTTTTATGTCCCCTCTTCCTTCCATGTCTCTTGTTACAAGGCAGTGGACAGGCCTTTGTCCAGCTGAGGCTGCCCTCTTTTGTTTGTGCGGCCTTTTTTATCCTTGTGCTAATCGCCATGGTCGTGTGCCTGAGTTAGACCCCATATTTCACGCTCAGCTCTCCTTTGTTTGACACACCGCCCCTGATAAGAATCCCAATTCTAGGGCCCCTCTGATATTGAAATCCAACAGCGGTGTAGAGAGAGCCTTCAATCATCCATTATCTGTGCTCCAGTGATTACCATTCAATCTCCCAGAGTCCATGCTCCTCATCACCGGCCCCAGAGCTGAGGCCATCCCCTGAAAGAAACTGCAAGCCTTAACGGCAGTGTCACATGCAAGCATATCCATAGATATTTCCGACGCTGTCTCGAGACAGCCTCGCATTTAATGCTGCTGGGAAATGTCACTGAAATGTCACTCATCATTCTCCACCGGAATCTCTTGGTCTCTGATGTGGCCCTAGGTTTTTCAGGACTCTTGTGCAGACATCTTCTGACATTATTGGGTCCCTTTGTCCCTAAATGGCCATGAATTTTCTATTTTTTTCATGGCACTAGTGTTGCTCTTATTCTTTCTACATATGGCTGCCTTGCTTATATTGTCACAGACTTAATTGGCTGTTTTAAGAAAGTATTAGTTGATTATTTATAAGTTGCACATTAATGCCTCTTTAAATGGTTCAAAGGCAGTGCCTGCTCTTCTGTTGGCCTGTGTCCATTGTTCTCTTTTAGAGGATGTCCTTGTGCCTTGCAACATTTGCATTTTTGCACTAAATGGAATTTTCTGCATTGACAAACAAGGCAAGGCAAACAAAGCCCTAACAAAACAAAATAATTTAAGTATGCATCTCTGTGCATTGTCTGCCTCTTCTTACAGTGAGAGCAGCCTTTGATGTGTTAATATGAGCAGTCTCTGTATTTTATTTTCAAGTGGTGGTTGTGGCTAGAAGAGATCTACTTGGACGAATCTTCCCGTGTCTTATACCAGGCTGTAATAATATTGAGTTTGATGTCAGACGAAGAGTTAGTATTTGATTGGCGGTTGCAGACACAGAAACAACATAATGTAATGAGATCCTCTTATCTAAAAAATCTATATGTATCTTTTTTCATTGTACATATTAGAATTTAGTCTTATACAACGCATGATTAAAATTATTATGTCCACAGCATTCATACGGCTTAGTCTTATTATTATGACTATAATGTAAGAATGGCTTTGTGCTGCAGACGTCCACTTATCCCACACTCTCTATTTAGATACACAATAGTCCTCAGTACCTTTGTTTAATGTAGTGTACACATCTTCATTAGTTATGTATAGCTTCTAATTACTATTGATGAGACTCTGGCTGATTGGGGTACAAATCTATAGCTTTTGTTATTCTAATGAGTATTATTTATCCTTAGATCTTCAAGCCAGGGGGCTTTGGAATTGGGCTTTATGCAGACAGATATAGCCAGGCCGCTCTAGCTACACCCACTTGTTTTTGTATCTGCCGACTTTGACAAAATCCAGTTTGCCTCCCCCCACATCATCACAAGTCTGTGTGGATGTATAGCACTTCCCGCTCCTCCATCTGTTTTTGTCCACCCATGAAAAGGTCCATTATAATCTGCAGGATGCACAGTTGACGTGCTGCTAGCTCCGTTTGAGCCAATCAAGGGAGCACACTGAACTTAGACTACAAATCCAAGAGGCCCCAACCCCTCCCTCGAGGTCACTTTTATTATCCGGGGCTCTCTGCTAGAGATCTTGTGTTGAACAAGTTTTTATAACAACATTGTCTCTATCATTCCTTTTCCACTACAAAAGCTTCAATTCTGAATGGAGCTCTATGTATGCCCACTGGATGATGGCAGACTCCTTGTTAACCCTGGAGTGACTAGCTAATGTCATTGAAGGAGGGCCACCTGGCTGTGAGACTGTACAGTCAGCTGCCACCGAAGGGCCAGAATATGAGACAACCAGGTGTTGGGCTCCAGCCCCCCTAATTGTTGCCATGTAATAGCCTGCTTGACTGCACAATATAGCCCAGGGGCGAGGATTAGGAAAAAAGATGTTGCCAATTCAGAAGTCCATTTTTTTCATTGTGTCAAGATTTTGTCTGCATGTTTATTTGTTTTCATATGTGTATGTATATACATATATGTACATGTATATACTGTGTGTATATATATATATATATATATATATATATATATATATATACAGTGTACATATGTACATTTCTGTATATATGTATAAATATATATTCCTTCAAAATGAAAAAACTTTTATATCTAAAAAAACTTTTATCTTGAATTTTTCACTTTTAAAACAATTACAACAAATGTATCTGATTTCTGCAAATGTCATTTTCAAACTAGTACATATGCCATTTTAATCACAATGGTATTTATTGAAAAATGTCCTAAATCAAAAAAGGAGGGCAAATTAAAATCCCCTTGCCCTCAGTAACTATAACCCTTTCTGTGCTTTCACCACAGCTGTGATCATGTGTAACCTAATATGCACTAGCACTAATCATTACCATTCCCACTAAATGCCTGTCATTTTGCATAAAGCCAGGCAGACTAATTGGCCCGATGAACCTTTCATAGAGGGGGCAATAAAGGAACAAGAGACTGTGCAGCATGTCTCAGTGGAGAAGCAGCCTGAGATGCTTGGCGTTAAGGCATCACAGTTATTCTGTTGCACATGCCACAAACATCATTAAAATTGCAAAAGCCTCTGTTCATTTTGTTTTAATATTTCATCAGTGCTTGTCTGAACGGTGTTAACGTATGGTTAAAATCAGAGCCATTTGGCATGACCCAGAGTTGGCCCTTATCCTTGAGTAACTTAAGTGTCACTGTTTTTCAGATGTCCCAAATAGATTATAGAACATCAGGGCGCTGGTTGTGCTTCTTTGAGCTGGGAACAGGTGGGCAGAAACTGATTTAGGGTCTGTATCCTGATAATTATTATCACAGTATAAATTTCATCATTAAACTTTGAGGAAAGAAAGGTGAAATGCCTCAAAAGCAATCAGATGGATCTCGATCAAAGTCAAGGTCCAGGGTGCTCTTTTCTGTTTCATCTTTGACTTTTTATTAAAAGTTCAAATTGAGATCAGATAGATGCTCTTGTTCCCTGTCTCGATTCTGAACAATTCAAATATCAGGAACTGAAGAAAAAAATATGACGCGTATTCACCTCAGATAGCTCATAAGATGCACACCTTTGTCCTGACCTAATAATGTTTCCAGAAGGCTGAGGCATTCATGTCACCCTGGCCATCATCACTGACAAAGGGGACCTTCAGAGAGAACTCTCACCCAGTGACAGAACTGTATCTGTTAATCTTCTTCCCTATGAGCCTTTTTGCTCATCTTATTATGACTTTCTGTTAATGCACGGTGGAGGCCTGTGTGACTGTCTGGCTATAATGGGCCTGTGTTTGATTAATCATGTCGATCCATTGTGTTTCACATCTAAGGCTGCTGTGTTACGACTCATCAATGGAGACCAGAGTCCTTTGAAAAAGAGATTGGTAACAGACTCAGCTCATCTGAATACACAAGCCCAGCAGGCTTTGATGGTCATGTTGTGTTAAACAACAAATTGTGATTATGATGTCACCAGGTAGCTTGTGGCCATACGGTTTCTCTGTGTTGTGAACTTGTTGCTTCATCATTTATATGCTGCAAAGCCCCAACAACCAGTAGGTCTGAACAAAGTTTAGAGGTCAACATTGACTTTCTTGTAGGTGCTTGTCTTTTGATTTGTTGTGGAGCAGCAATCGATTTTAAGTGTCCCCAAGAGGAATGGTGGGTTGCCAGAGATGTGAGAAAATGGGTGACTACTTCAACCAGTCAAGCTCATAAATACACTGCTCATGCCAGCTAGCAGACATCAGATTTTGTCTGCTGCAATGGCAAACCTGCGTGAACTCACTGATAGGCAGTGATGATGTCATATGTTAGGAGTGATGTCAGAGCCATAATTTCCCATGCCGCTGTCTGAATGCCAGATGGACGGTAGAGAGGTGTGGAGGTTGGAGCTTAGAAAGCTCTTGCTGTGAGAAACTCACCCCTCAGGAGGTGTCATTAACCTGGGCTTACTGTTTGACCCGACTCCTTTGGGGCTCCTGAGCTCCTGTTTCCTGGACCTCCTCCTAATTAGGCTACTTGTTAAGACTCTCTGAAAGCAGCTATTTCTCTAGAGCATGTAATGTTGTGTATTTCTATGCACACCCAGAAAATGGACATACAAACACCTCCACTCATCATAATGCATCTGTGACACATTCAGACATTTTCTGTCCTGCTGCTGTGTCTACAGCAAAAAGCTGTTTAATGAGACACCAGGGTTTGAGTAGCTGCCGTATAAAATGTGAATGGGACACACACACCAACACGATACAGTCACCCTACTGGCAGGTTTCTGTCATATACACTTTCACTCCATCCATCTCAATCTGTTGTTCCTTCCCTCTCTGCCATTATTCCAGCAGCCAGCTTTATTGCCACATTCACTCTCTCTTTTTCTCTCTCAATGTCTCTCCATCTAAATGTCTCTGTCTTCCTCCCCGTTTTCCCATAATCACCTCACACCTCTAAGGGCCTCTGCTGAGACGAGCTTCACACCTCAGCTCTCGCTGTGACAACAGGTACCGCTGGCACTCACCGCCTGGCCTCTCTCCAATCAACACCTGCTCGGCTTTATCCCTCTTTCTTCCCATCCTCTTTTCTGTCTCTCTCCTCCCTCTATTCCATCTCCACCTTCTTTCTCCATAGTTCTATCCCTTGTTTTTGTGTCTCTACCAGTGCATTTCCCTGTTCTCATTTCCCAGCCTTTTATTGTCATTTGATGCCACTTTTGTCCTTTCCCATAATGAGTAACAGTTCATCCATATGCAGTCTAATTTGCGTCTCTATAGCAATTCCTCTGGGAGAAGGCACTGTTATCCCCTGTTGTTTTTAAGCAAGATCAACTTACACCAATTTGCTGCCAATACCACTTATGGTAGCCAACAGCAACCTGTATGAAAGTCATTTAAAGGTGTGTCCGACCAATGTTTTCCTTAGATCATTACTCAAATTAAACACCTTTTCCCTCTTAATTCACCACTGATCCGAAGACACAACCTCTGAATATATATAATGGTTGGAAAGTAATTGTGTTATCCAGTAACATGCATAGAGTGTGTACATGTTCTTCAACAATTAATAATGAAAAACATAATGACAGCTTTTTTTTTTACCCTGCTTACACTAGCAACCAAGCACCCCAACATCCCTTCCTCTTAACAGGGCAATTATGTGACTGCTTGGAGTCAATGGTGCTGTGAGCTACTCCTGAGCTCCTCTCCTCATCAAGGTCAAGCTGATTGGCCCAGGTTAATGGGCAGATGTGGGGCTAAGAGAGGAGGGGGTCAAGCACCTAGTGGCACCCTCCACCTCATCTATAAACTGTCCCTCTTCACTACAAGAGCCCCTTTTGCCAGCAGTGCTTCTACAAACAGGATTAACCTTGGCTGCTGTTGGGGAGGCCCAGTAATGGTTTCCCCCCTTGCAAAAGGATTCTTTAGTTTTCATTAAAGTCTCTCACAGACTTTTGTCAGCATTCCCCCATAACCAGTGTTGGTAACTGGGATATATAGCGCTGGACTTCATTTAAATGTTCCTCAAGTAAAACTTCACTGATGCGGTTTGATGGTCAGTCATATATCCTCTTCAAGGATGAGGTAAAGCCTACAGTTATAATGAAAAAGTTTTTTTTTTTTTTTGTTAAGGAAACTTACATAATGTTAGTATGTGAATGAGCCCTCCTCTTCAAACCTGTCTGATCTCCTTGTAATTGTTTTTTGCCATCCCACACTGTCCCAAACAGGGTTCCTGTCTGATTTTTCCTATTAGCCCAGCTTCCTCTGCAGTAACTTCTCTGCTGACAGTCTGACTCAGATGAAGCTTTAACAGTAAATCCAAATTCAAATCTCATGTTTTCAAGCTAACTTTCAGTTAGTTTATTATTATTGGTCACTTAAAGCTTTAGGTGTTCCCAATTTATAGATAATATTCTCATCCTATATTTACATTCTCCATTTTTTTATGATTTTTGTCACTTGTATGTTTGACATGGAATAGTGCATGACTTTCAGTTTTGTACCAGGGATCGCTCCTCTGTGAGTGTTCTGTTGGTGTCTTCCCTTTCTACCGACAGTTTTTCCTTGTTGAAATGATCTGTGTGAGGTTGATAGATGCTGCACAGATTTCCAAGCATATTGTAATGTATCATAGTGGGCTATGTGAAGACATTTTACTTCACTTGCCTGCTTTCTAGCCCTCTTGTTAGTCAGGGATCTAAGCTTTAGAGACAGAAGTCAAAATAATAAAAGCATCCTTGACAAAAGGGCAGGCAGGAGTCACCCTCACTTTTTTTCGTCCTCTGACTTCTGTGACTTCGAAGTGGACAGAATGGAGATTAAGTAGTGAAATGTCAGTATGGAGCTTCTCAAGACCCCTACTAATGCTCCTTTGCATAATCTAGACCTTCACCCTCTGCCCTGCCTTCAACAGATAATCAACAGATTATCCATGTGTGTGAGAGTCTCTGGGTCTCTTTCTGTCTGTATATTTAGTTCTTTATTTGTGCAATAGTTACTTAAGGAAGGTTAAGATTACTAAGAATATGTCTCAGTATATTCTTATTTTGTAATAATAATGCATCAAACAGGTTCTTGCCTTAACATTTTGGTTTGAAGCCTTCCAGTCCCTGTTGCTCAAACCATGCATATTACATGATACTACAACCAATGCAATTCACTGTTTGAGGTTTCCAGTGTTGCTCCTTGAATCCTTGGATTTCCATTTGGTAAGCTCCAGATGGCTTGTCACACAGGGGTCATGTGGTTCTTAAACTATTTTAATAAGAACCTTTTTAAGAATCTATTCTATGTCTTAACACAGCACTGGTCTAACTGAAGCTCTTGAATATCCCTGTTGGATTTTACGTTAGAAGTGTGGGACATTGGATTGACAAATAGGAAACGTTTCTTTCCTAACTATAGCAGAAGATAGTTATCTTGCAAAGAGTTAAATGAGGTCAATCTTTACTAAACCTTTGTTATCATATTAATTGAGTTTAACAGGTTTGCATATTTCCCATTACACTAAGTGCCTTTATCTTAAGGTGGATTGACGGAAGTCATGAAATGTCCCTATCTCCTGTGTGTGTGTGTTTAAAGATGTGGAGTGTGTCAGAGGCCAGTGATGGCGTGAGGCCCTTTGTCAGCAGGGACACTGAGAAGCACAAAGACGATTGCTGGATGGTATGGATGCTGCTCTCTAGAGAGACACCAGTTCAAAGGTCAACAAAAGCTCTTTTAAGGAATGGTGTGTGGTTGGGGTGTGTGTGTGTGTGTGTGTGTGTGTGTGTGTGTGTGTGTGTGTGTGTGTGTGTGTGTGTGTGTGTGTGTGTGTGTGTGTGTGTGTGTGTGTGTGTGTGTGTGTGTGTGTGTGTGTGTGTGTGTGTGTGTGTGTGTGTGTAAACACCAATGTGTGAGCATGTGTATGTGTCTAGATTGTGGGTGGGGTTATGCAAGGCTCAAAATGGATCCCAGTGGACAGGCGGGTCCCTGTGGACGGAGAGAAGAAGGGAGAGAGATGATGATGAGGGTTGGTGGTGGTTGGACGATGGGGTCCAGCAGGGATTGAGCAGCCTGCTAATGAAGAGCCATCTGAGGCCTCCATTCACCTTGAACATGGGCCACTGCAGCTGCCCTGACCTTGGCTTTGATCCATAAAGATGCTTGACCCCACCATTCCCCAAAAGTACTACACCCCCCCCCCCCCCCCCCCGCCATCTGGACAGCAGGCATGCATATGTATACATACATGCACAGATACATATGCATGTACACGCAGGCTGACTCATACACATACACACATATGTTGTTTTATTCTGTCTTGTGATGTTTGTTCAGCAACATACAGCATTGTTTTGTTTTGGCAAGTTAGCAGCATAATTGACCTGTAAAATTGTTGACTGCTGTACTGTATGTGTTTTGGATAAGCAACTACTCACACACCACATGCCAACCACAAGTCCCTTTCTTTGTCTTCACTTGTGACAGAAGAGGGAGAGGGCAAGCAAGGAACAGGCTGTTATCCATTTAAAAAACATTAGCCCAAATGTGTAAATGTTGTAGTTAATAGTCTGGATCTGAGATTTTTTTCTCCTCCCTACCTCCCTAACCACAACCTAAATGTCTCTACAGTCATACTGACTAAACTTATTTTACATCAACTCGCTCACTGACATTTCTTTCCTCATTAGAACCCCAGTGGTTGTCATGCTCCTTAGATATTGCATTTATTTCTCTCTCTTCTCTCTAATAAGAAGTCAGCAGTGTGGAACATAGGGGTTCCTTGGAAATTCCCAAAGTGGTGCAAAACACTCTCCTCCCACACACCGGCTTGTCTTGCATGTCTACCCAGTTTAGCTGTAAATGACAGTTATGTCATGGGTGACTTAAGTTGCTTTCCATCTGTGGAAATGTAGACCTGCCTGCATTTTTCTTTTCATCTATGCCATCACAAGCTTTATGAGAATTGTTCATATCTCTGAATACAGTGACGCTTTATTCAACACAGTAAGGGAGTTCACCAGAAATAATTTTAGAACACACAATATTTGTATTTTAACCATTTGTATTTTGTTGTTGAAGCTTGACCAAGAAACAAACACTGAAGCACCTGTCAGAAGCAGAAGCTGCCGTTTATTTTTCACAAAAGTAGGTCAGTGTCAGCAGGTTTGGTGTCCATGACATGGACATGGTCTTTGCGTCACTTATGTCGACATGTCCCTTGATTAAGTTACTGCATGGAGGCAGCATCTGTGCATATGCAAGGGAACAAGCTGTGCCCATGGCTTAGTAATTAGAGAAAAAGAGGAAGATGAGGGAGTGTGTGAGGGATAGAAAATACAAGATTACCCCTCACTGTGCATCAGGTCTGATCTCTGTGCAGCAATTTTTTTACCCACAGATAGCATCGTACATTTACTTAAGTGAGCTGATTATGGCTCTCGCTTTCACTCATCTCCAAAATACCTTTTATTAGTCTACCTTCCTCGCTGCCTGTCTTTCTCTCTGGCAGGCTGTCGTATGTTTTCCCTCATCTCGATAATTCTAAACCATCTCCCTTCATTTTATTTTTTGAAGTTTTTTTTTCTCACCCACTCTAATCCATTTGTCTTACTTGGATAGAGGGCAGCGGAAGGAAGTAGTGGAGGAGAGGCGTGTGTCAGAGTCAGAGAGAGCGTCTGCTCCAGCTGGAGTCAATATTTGCTTTAGGAATCTCAATAACAGGCCTCCAGTCATCTGCATCTCTGATAATGGACAGCCATATGGCTCTGTTGACCCACGCTGTGCCGAGGTTCTCTTTCTCTCTCCTCGTTCTTTGTCTTTATTTGTCAGTTTTCTTTTAACGTCTCTCATTTCTTTTCATTAAGTCCTTCCATTTAATTTATTTTGTCTTCTACTTATTACCTATTTGGGCACATTTTGTTCTTTTACAAACATCCCTTCTCTCTGTCTGTCATCCATAAAAGCCTGGATATGACCCACCACACAGAGATGTGACCCAAGTTTCCATGGCAGCAGAGACTAGGATGCCCACTCTTTGTCCAATACTGTTTCGAGCAAGTGACAGAAAACAGTGACGTTGCATACCCAGCTATGACTGGAAGGCAGATATAGAACTGGGGAAGAAAGTGCAGATTTTTCCCTCAAGTCATACTACTCTGTATCTCTCTGATGGAGATGTTTGTCCTTTAGAGAGCAGTTAGTTAGTTAGTTAAATACAATTATGTGATTAACAGGGTTTTATACAGTTTTGGTCATATGTTTTTTCCTTCTCAAGATTGTGAATATGAGCTTTTACTTTATTTTTTTCATTCAATACTTTTATTTAGCATCAAACTGCTAAAAAAAAAAATTAAAAAGTCCCGCAGTTTTTTTTACACAGTAGTCAGCTATTTCTGTCTGAGCCACACATTCAGCTACATTTACTAGTATTTTGATAACATTGGTACATTAATAACATTGGAACAGAAACTCACTTCCATTTAGTCCAGCTTACTTCGTATCTTCCTTTATTACGTTTTCCTTTGTCTTATTCTGCTCTCTGACCATCTCCGTCTGTCCCTGTGAGCAGCTTGGCCATGGAACCCCCTAGTGCCTCCCGGCTCAGGTGCCCGTCACCCCAGCTTTGCCACGGTTCCCTCAAAGCCATTGGTCATGGCTGCCTTGGCCCCCGCTGTGGCGGCATGTGCCCACTGCAGGCCCCCTGCCCAGTCACTGTCTCGTCCTATCTATCTAACCCAGACCGGAGCCTCTCGGCCCAGTCCAGCCTATCTGAGCTCAGCCTGGTTCAGCCTTGGCCTCAGCAGCAGACCAGTGCCACTCCACCCTGGCAGTCATAATGAGATATGGGGGAGGGGGGCCTCTGTGCTGAGAGACTAGAGTTGTCTGTGTAAAAGTGACAATACTTGTTTGTCTAGCAATGTGTTGGCTGTTGTCTATCAAGAAAAATGGCCACAACAGATAGTTGTTTGAATAATCGGGCTCATTGTCATACATACACACATACAGTTAATCTCACAGGAGCTTTGTATCATTATGCCATTACATAAACCCTTTCACCCCAATTTTTTCCTGCCCCATATTTCATCCACCTTCTGTCTACATTCCACAACAGACTTTGCACCATATATTTCTGGTAATGACGTGATAATTGCCATCAAAATGTTCTCTACCATCACCCGACCGCCATTTTACAGGTTTGTTTATTTATTTAATTATTTAAGCCTTCCCATTTCAAATCCGGACATCCATCCTGCATGCTGGCTGCCCAGGCTCCAGTCGCTGCTTGTCACTCTGAATTTCAAATGGCTCCAATTTTCCCCCTGATGGCACGGAGAAGTGGCAGGCAGCACATCGGGGAGGGTGGTCCTAGACATGCTGCCTGCAGCAGGGGTTCTATTAGAGAGAAGAGAGGGCTGAGAGGGGAGGACAGGAGAGGTTTGGAGCAACACGCCAGTAGTCATGTATTCTTTCTCTCTTTTTTATGATTATTTTGGAGACTGCTTTCTCATTTGGGGATGTGTGGCATGGCTGATTGTTCCATCTCTGCTTCTGGCTGGGTCGCTGATGATGGAGCTACCCAGCCTGCCAAAGCTCTCTTGCTCTCAGCTCACTCTCAACATGCATGTATACGTAGTGCAGCTCTGAAAAAAATTGGATTTTTAACTGTTGCAGTCATTTGGTCCTAACTGACACATTGTGCCATTATTGAGTGTAAGCACACAAAAGGTTACAAATTGTCCTGCCATGTTTTGTTTCTCCAACATGCCATTTTTTTCTTAACAAGAGCTTTCCAGCTATGAGGAGCGAGCACTCTACTTGGAGGCCATTGTTCAGAACCATAGAGAGGTCATGACCTTTGAAGACTTCGCCTCACAGGTCTTCTCCCCCTCTCCTGGCTATCCAATGAGTGGAACAGGTGAGAAATGAACTACACTGCACCTCTATCATCCTTAATGTCATTTCTCTTCCATCACTTTAACCTCTTTTCTTTCTCTCCTTTTCTCTGTTGCTCACATGTAAGCATTTCTCTCCCATGCCCTCTTTTGCCCTCCTTGGTCATCTTTTCTTACCTCCTCCTCCTTAATAACCAACACACCTGTTTGTACCCCTTGCCTCCTCTCCTCTTCATTCCCTCCACTGTTCTTCTACGCCTACGCTCACTGTTGAATATCAAACGAGGGGCCCGGCGCTTAACATTATCTGACTGACTTCAAACACACTGCTTCTTCCACTTCCTCAAACCCCACTCACGCTACTTTGTTCATCTCTTGTTTCAAACTGCATCTTTCCATGCAATTACTTTTCTATGAATATGAGCAGCCCTGTTAAATGACTTTACAGAGTGCATTTGTGTCTGTGTGTGTACACTCGTGTGCGTGTCTCCATGAGCTCATTCAACAACACTTAAGAGACCCCACTGACAAACAGCAGCATACGGATGTCAGCACAGCACTCTTATCAGTCCATGATGAATAGAATGGAAAACGTGTCTTATCTTGTTCTTCCTACTTGTAGCAGCTCTGATCGATCTGCAACAGCACTGAAATCAATACAGGATTGCACTTTTCCACTCTATCGGATCCCGACACACACTCTGTTTTGACATGGAAAGCACTCCTCAAAACCACACCATTGTGTCATTTTCAAATCTGTTAGTGCATACATCCTTTAAGGGTTCTTTATTATTTCATCATGTATGATGGCATGTGCAAAATACATGTCTGACTTTTTTAAAGTGTGTGTGTGTCTGTGTGAAGCTCAGGCTTTTAAAGACAAGAGATGGTCAGAGACATTACCATGTTAAAGCTTGTCTCTCCTGCACATGTGTAAAATCTCTCCTGACTGACCTCGAGTCACCTCCTCTCAGCCTCAGCACCAAACCAGCCTAAAGAGAAATACTAATGAAAGAAATAGGTTGAGGAGCTGTTATAAGAAAATGACAGAGAAAGAAAATGTAGCTGAAGTTGTTGGCTATTTCAACCAGGAGTTCCTTTATGACTAGACAGAGACGTTACAGTATCAAGGCTTAAGAATAATGTTTCATAGCATCAGATGTGGGGTGGCTTGTAAGGTGTCACCCTAACTGTAGCAGAAAGTTGTCCTGAACAGCATTTTCAAGAGTCAGTTTATATAATAAACAGATTATTGCGCTTGTATGTGTTTGTTGGTCCATTTATAAACACTTTATTTGTTATTCTGCAGCCATAAAACCAGGGCTACTTGGGTTCCCTCTGAATTATAAGAAACCTAAAAAGAAACAAATAAACCAACACTGTAACGTTCACTTTTTTTACTCTCAAATTATAGTTTAATCTGGAAATTTGCTCTTAAGAAAAAATATTTAATACTGAATGTGAAAACTAGGTAAATATGTCAGTCATACGCCTCATAAAGATCCCAAACTAGCATCATCAAAACTGTTCCAATTACAGAGCAACAAAACATACAATATTACTATTGTCGATGATTTGTGTAATTTACAAGACTACATGTGCAATGTGTTTTCATAAAATGCAACAATGTATGATATATCTAGCATGCTTCATTCAAAATGTCCAGTTTAAGTACACAGGAGCATCAGTGCAATGATGGTTGGCTGACACTGCTCCTCATTCTCACCCTTCATCAAAGTGCTACTGCACATCCATGCTCTCTGTGACTGACCCAGTGTGTGTGTGTGTGTGTGTGTGTGTGTGTGTGTCATTGGGAGGCGGAGGAGGGGAGGGGGGAGGGGGTGGGGGTGGGGGATGAGAGTTTGTCCATCCATGTGTCTGTCCATTTCACCCTGTTCTGGCTCTCATTGCTGCCACTAACATGTCATCCATACTCCATGACAGCGTGCAGGCGTTGGCCGGGGATGGTTTGGGACATGGAGTACCCCTGGGCCAAACTGGACTGTAAGACTCTGCCTGCTTCCTCAACATTAGGCATGACTCCCAGCCACAGCCCACCAACATCATCGATTTATTCAGTCAAACAGCTCAGGGCTGCACTTCATATAGACATTTTGTAAAAGCAACGCAAGCCTCAGATTTATATGAACAGTCTGCATGTAACTGTGTAAATGTAGAGGGCAACACTACTTAGCAGTAAGGTATCTAACCTCAGCTCTATCCTGTTGATTGTTCAACTCCTTACCATATTGGCTTGCCAGTATCATAAGCAGCCCTGAATGCAACTTCACTCACATCCAGTCATGGCCTCCTGCATGAGCTTGTCCATCTGTCGTAAGAATCCATCCACAGTGCCCTGCTCTTTGTATGTTACACCTCCACTGCTTTGCTCTTTTTTTTTTGTCATTTTGTGTTAACCTTTTTAACTTTTCAAAATGAGTTACTGGGCATGAGAAAGTAATACTTCCATCTCATTGGTAGAACAACTTGAAAGCTCCCATGACCCTTGAGAACCCCAGGATGTTTGACTCTCACCTTAACCCTCTCTTGCAGTAACACTGGGGATAAATGTTTCTCAGCCTGTCGTTGCCATGTGACCTACCCACCATTCCTACCTTTGGTTTCAAAAAACGTACTTTTTGAAATCTGTGAATTGAACAGATTGTCATCTTCAGAAAAAAAAAAAAAAAAAGCAACTTGTTGATCTACTCACCAACAAAATCAGTTAACCTTGTCTGACTTTTAACCTTCCAGTGACAACTAACATGGACGCCACACAAGCTGTTTGAATGTCTCTCCACTCCAACCCTCCAATTTTGGACTTTTCAGCAGCGGTGTGTTGTGTTCTGCTGCAGTGTGGTATGGTGTATGTCCACTAGTCTCTCACACGATACTCTACTCTGTTTTTCCCTTTTAGATTAAAAATATCTTAAAGGTCCAAATACTGTTAATGGCGAAGGTAAGAGTCAGAACCGGAAGCTTGTTTCCGTCCAGAGGACTACCTACCTCTCGCTCGTTCACACAACATGGCTGTTATCCCCCACCTCTCTTTTTTTCATACAGCACTAACCTCGCTTTATTTACTCAGTGCTCTGACAAAGGGAATGGAAAAGAGAAACCAGGCTGTTTATTTTGGGGTGTCCTACTGTTTAGGCCTTGCTAATAATTGAAAGTGATGCACGGAGGGGACAATTAGCACCTGACTAAGTATCAGCATGAACAATACGGCTACACTTCTGGCCCTCGCTTCTGCATGTGGCGCGCCTTTATCTCTTCTCCCAGCAAACACTTTTTTCTTTTCTTTCTTTGCCCCCCCCCCCTCCTACATCCCTCCACCCCTCTCATTTCCTCCTGTTGGAGTGTGCCTGTTTGCCTGGGGCAGACTGAGACTAACACCTGCCGCACTGGAAGACGTCTTTGTCATCGTAAGCCTTGTTTGAACTGCTGCAGAGAGGGCCAATGGGATGGCAGGGCCATTTAAAGACTCTTCTATTTTTATTTTTTCTTAGTCTTTACCTGTTTTGTTCCCTCTTTTTAAATTAACCTGAGCCCAACGTGGTTTGGGCTGAGTAAGGAGAGGGCATGCTTGGAAATAATAACATAATAAAGACATTATTTTTCATTCAGTAATTTACGATGAAAACTATTGTCACACAAGCCCATACGGTGAAGAACATCATTTATAGAAACCGATTCAGCAACAGTCATTACGTGCCACAGTGGGAGTGATGGCTGTTTAGTGCAGCATGTTTTAATGGCTGTAAAACGAAAAGGGAAGTCTGTTGAGTAGCTGGTGAACAGGACCTCGTGATTGTTTGTGTATATTAGCTCTAATATGTGGTTGCCTTCTTCCTTTCTATCCTCAATCTTTACAGCACATGTAGCTTGAGTGGATAAAAGCCAAGTGTTTATAAAACAACAACTCTACTGAAGGAATGAGTGGAGGAATACGGGAATGCAGCATTTCTTCTGTCCATAAGGCCAGCCCACGTTTTAGCTCTTCCCTTTTTTATTTTCATATGCAGATTTGAGAATACGCGCTCGGACCCCCTTGACTCCCCTCAAGCCCTTCACAATACACACCCCAATGTGTCATCTATAGCCCAGCCCTCCTCTCCCTGCGAGCTGCGGCCCTGGATGCTGCCGGTGTCCACTGTGCTGCTGCGTGTCTGTTACTCCAGCCATCTGCCATTCCTTTTAGCCGCTGCAACTTGAGATGCTTCAGAAAAATGGCAGGAAATAAAAGGACAGGAAAGAAAATAGGCGACCAGATGCCACCTCGACAAAGCAGAAAAGTTGTTTAAACTAGAGGCATTGAGTGAGGGGGGGAGGGGGCTGGTCAAGGGCGCACTGAGCCACATTCACAATCCTTGATTGTCCTTGCCAGCATTTGATGCTCACCTCCCAGCGTATTACTATTTGCGATCCCGTAATCATGGATGGGAAGTTTTTGAAAAGCACAATATTCGACAATGGGAACGCTCCACATGTTCACAACAAGAAAATAATGTGTAATTCTATATTCATTCAAAGCATTCTGCTGTCACACAACAAAATGAATACTTTTTAATGCCCTCAGCTACAAGGTTACCACTCACTTTTATGTTTTATAAGCATCTAAGAAATGTGTTGGGTGGGAGAGGTAGCTTCTCTTTGACCAAACTCTGCTTTCCTACAGCATGTGAATAAGGCATGTCATTCTGAACATATGGTTTGATTTTCACTTTTTACTCTAATCATTAAAGGAGGAAAACTCAAATCCTTATACTCAAATGTTGGTGAAAATCCTATGAAGTGGGTTATTTGATTTTGGGAGAAGCATATGCATGACAAAGCATGCTGGGATAAACAGCCATCACACAAAGGCCGATAAGCCACAATCATGTCTGACCTTCTCTGCATTGTTTTTTTATTTTCTATAAACACATTTCCCCTCCCATTTCTTGCCCCAGGCTCCTTCACCGGCAGCGTGAGCACCGAAGCTGGAAATACCATAGGAACGACGGACTCTGTCGACCAGGTGTCTCCCACAATGCCCCGTGCCACAAAGAACCGGGTTTCGGGAAAACTGCGCCGATCAGCCAGCGCTATTAGCAAATCCTCCAACTGAGCTCTTCAATCCGTCCCCCTTTTTCCTCAATGCAGCCTTTAATCTTTCTCGAAAGAACCTCACACACCCAGCCGTGACTGCAAGAGTCGTCTTTTTATGTTTGTTTGTTTGTTTGTTTGTTTGTTTGCCGTGTCTCGTTTCTCTTTGTTTGATTTTGTGTCATGTTAAACATGCAACTGGAGCATATTGCAATTTTTAATTTAAGTGGCGATCATTGATATTGTTGATACATTTCCATTTATTGTGTTTGACTACTAAATCTGAATAGACATGTGACTAAGCTATTTATGTTCAATCTAGTGGTTTCAGCTTGATGATCTGCAGCATAGGAAGACTGTACTGAGAAGTCTTAAAGCAAATGTCATTTTTGTGTTTTATTTTCTTGTGCAGTGTCGATGCACTTAGAGAATAAAGTTCTTACTTACTAGGGGGGGGGGGACTGCTTTACCCTGTTTCTACATCTCAACACTTCATGTGGGGAAGCACTGAATGACACTGCTGTGAATGGCATCATGCAAAAACTGCACATGAGATTGGTATCCATTTATAAATGAGTCTGCCTTTTTACCTCCTTCTGCACCTGTCGCAATCTTTCTGTGTCAAAGATACCAGTCAGTCAGTGACAGGATAATGATGCCCTGCTCGGTAGCACCAGTTGGGACAATGTTTGTGGATCATCTCCTTTCGGTGAAGAGGGGATAAAATCTAATGCATGGGGAAACCTCCCCAGAATGATTTGTACTCACTGCACTACTACATAGACTTCCTGTGCAGCGTGTCCATGTAGTATGTACCCAGAGTCTTTTAAATTGTTTTGAACCAGGAGTGGACAATCAATGATGTCTATCTAACTTGTTTTTCTTTTTTTAACTCTAGATTTCCTTTTTAAATGAATTCCGATGGATTGTGTCACGATTTGATTTATGCAACATTGCTGGAATGAGAAAAAACTGCGTTTGTAATTGTTTTCTGATGTCGTTAACATGGGCTCTAGTCCGGTAATTGAATAAGTTCCTCCTGTCTCTTTCCTCTGCTATCAGTTTCCTTGTCGTTTGGATCCGAGACATCGACATTCCAACGTTTCCGACCGACGTTTTTGCACTCACTGTCATTGATTAACTACCATTGAATGTTTTCTCTTTGTTCCTGGATGTAAATTGCTTTAAGTTTTATTTGTTGATGTATATAGAAAGGACTATTTGATGAATTATTTTGCTGTCAAGTTGTTTTATGTGTGTGTTCATGTGCTGTTTAGAGGAAATATACCGCCAGAGCCTCAGGTGAATCTTAAGTCCATGCACTGGTGTTTGTGTGTCGAGTGTGAGTGTGTATGTATGTGTGAGTTCCTGAGGGAGCTTCTTTCTCACAGTGCCTGTGAAATGTCTGTCCTCTAAGATGCTGTCCCACACCACCTCTAGTCCCTATATATCTGATTTTAGTTTCTCTTCTTCATTGTCTGAGAATAATCATGGCCACCCTGCATCTCATCTCCTTGTAATCGCTCTAATACAAACTGTTCCTCCCTGCGATTCTAATGATCTGCGTCTCATGCTTCCCACGACAAGAAAAACAACAACAGATGGATTTGGAATGGTGGCAACGGCTGTTTAGTCTTTACTATACGTGGTGTGCTACTCCGTATTTTTCTGTGAATGGAATCAAGTGGCACCAACTCCCCCCTCTTTCCCATGATTCTCTCTTTTCCCATGTCGCCTTCTGAGGCCTCCAGTAGGGGTTGCAGGGGGAGAGGGTGGTTGGTTTAGACGGCATGCCAGAGCTGAACTCTCAACGGCCTTCCTAGCAACAACCAGACCGGCACTCTCACTTCTTCAACCTGCCTGCTCATGTTGTCATGGTAGCCAGGTGTTCCCCACACACACACACACACACACACACACACACACACACACACACTCACACTCACACACCCTCTGAGGGCTCCACCCAAGCTGCAACACTATCCCCATCTGTTGCACGACTATGCCTTACTTTCCCCATGCTCTCCTGTCATTCCAGCTCATTATCTCACCTCCTTTTGTTTGTTCATTCCTGGAGCAGAAAATGGGGAATCCAAACAGCAGGAGTATTGACAGATCTTTATTTTTCTTGTGCTTTTGTTTATTTGAAGAATGTATAGCTATTTAAGCCTGGATCACATCTATGGTTTTTTTTAATTTTCCCCAAAGCCACTTGAAGGAACCTCGTAGGATGCTGATCTAAAGATTGTAGGTTATAGATGATGTCTGTTGAAGGGGTCTGTGCTCCCCCTTTGGTGGCTTAGTTGCTGGAGATGTTAGTTTTGGACCAAGATAAAGATTGTGTGTCTTATATACGTGAAGAAAATGAGCTAGTGTTAGTTCTAGTATGTTTTTTTCTTCTCTTCTCATTTTAGAAATCCTTGTACATTGTGTCAAATTTGAGGGCTTCAGCCACCTCTGAATAGAAATATATTAATTAATGCCTGTAATATAATCTTTGTATAAGAGAAAGAGGGGAAAAAAAGCTTGAAGATTTCACCATTACCTGTCAACATATCAAACTGTTTTTAATGACCGAAGTCCTGCTATCTTTATTAGAAATGTGAAAATTGAAACATTTCATTAAATCAATTTGAAGTTCTACGTTTCTTTGTAGTTTTTCTGCCTCAACAGCAACAACATCATGTCAGCTTATTGTGTAACCTCAGATTTTGAAGAGTAGTGGTTGTGGGTTTTGTGTGTTTGTGTGTGTGTGCAGACATGATGGTGCTGTTACCATGGGCTTCCTGACCCTGGCACCACTAGCAGCAGCAGGGGTAACCTGACCCTCCTCCCATCTGTCTCCCCTGCTGTTCAGCCCCGCTTAGGGGAGGCCGGCATAATGGATCCTTGACAGGAGGTACAGGTGCAATGGTTGCAGCACCTACAGGTGACCTGTCTAGCCTGGGTCACATGAAGGCACAAGAAAGCACTTGACCGTAATTGGAGCCTTAAAACTGTATGTGTGAGAAAGGAGCCTAATGTTGCCTCATTTTCACAGCTCAGAATAGACTCTCAGATAGTTTACAGCAGAACAAACAGGAGCTGGGTGTCCTAACCACTCAGAGGCTGATAAGCAGATTGTATTATTATATGTGTTACACTGATGGCTGTAGTCTATATTCACACTTAAGATAGCTCTCTGTTTTGATGTTCTGTCACCTTAAGGTGGAGTGACATTTATGTATAAATTAAAAAGTGTGTGTTTTCTGGGATAAAACAGGTGTTGAGTATTAAAGGGGAACAATCCTAGCAAAAGAAAAAGAGTTTGTAGTTCAAAATAGTCTAAATGTGTTATCTGGTTTCAATTATGTTAGAGAGATAAGATGAGTTCTTACCTTAATATTCACAGTCTATGGTTCTAACACTGATTCTGTACTGGGGTCATCTCCAGCTGACAGCAAGTGTCTGCAACTCTGAAGTGGCACAGTTTGAAGCTTCTTGCTAAATTACAGCTGACTTAATGCTTTATAGGTTCTGGAGGTCAGATGTGAAGCCAACTGAGCCCTGATGTGTCCTAAATCAGTAGAAAACCAACACAAATCGAACTGTACGAGTCTTGTAAAGCAGACAGATGTTTTACTGCTTCAGAGGTGAGCTCTGATCCAGCACCTCTTTGTCCTCCTGTCGGGTCCTGACACGGTAATAAGTAGGGAATTTATGATTAGGCCCTAAGTGCCTGTCTGTGGCAACCAAACGGCGTCTATTGAGCCACTGTAGCAATGATTTATCACTAATCAGTCTGATAAACGAGGAATCGAAGGCCAAGGGGGCTTCTAGAGTTTTTTTTTTCCTGTTTTGGTGGGTTAAAATAATCGCATCTTTTTGCACTCTGACCCAGTGTGAGATGGGTCAGTGCAAAGGAGAAAAGAGAACTTACACTCTTTGTGTGCTGACTTTGATGAAACTTTTAGTGTGACGTGTTTACAGGATTTTTTGTATCCCGATTGGCTATGAAAATCAGCATATCATTAGAACCCTCGGTGTGGTTTAGAAGGAAAATCATACCTTCATTTTGTATTAAATAAAAATGTCTGTAGGCCTATTTCATGAAATACCTCCTCAAAAATGTAGTTAATGGAAAACATGTTTATTTGAAATGTAATAGGTTATTGGTGGATACAAAGTAATATCTTTATGTAGTTTTATTTATTTAAATCAGCCCACTGTGTAATCATTTTCAGTCATGAAACTAAGACTAGATGTCTTTTTCAAACTTCTCAAAGTAGGCTGGGTCTTATTTATAGGCGAAGAAAATATATTCTGCATTTTTTAAGTGCCATGTGACAATGATTTACCATCAGCCAAGATTATCTCAAAAAAGGAAACAATTTTAGAAAACGGAATGGACGATCAAAACTTGGATCAACAAGCTGGAAAAAAAAAGAAACTCTACTGTCCAACTTTCTTCCGGTGTAGCCAATGTTAACTTCTGTTGCAAAGTCTGTTATAGGACCACGATACTTTTTAACACTCAGGAGGGGGAAGTGAAACTAGAGACATTATGTCCTTTTGAAAATATTTTATTTCGATAGACAACAACGATATACACATACAATCAAAGCGCTATAAAAGCCAACATTTAAGAAAAATAACTCCTTAAAAAAGATTGCATCTAAGGTAAGAGCTTTACGTTTTTTTTTTCCTTTACAAGAGCTGTGGAGATTAAAGATTAAAACCCGACCCACGACATTTATCACAACTCATACTGTAAAATTGACCCAAAAAACAGAAAAAACATTTTGGCTATACGACATGTAAACTGCCAGAACGATTCACAGAAGAAGAAAAAAAAAACACAACAAACACAACAATAAGTTACATAAAATAATTAGAATAAATAAATAAATAAACATATGATGAAAAATATTGCAACAATCTTCAATAATAATAAAAAATATGTGCCAGCTTTCAAAATTAAAACAGTCTGTTGACTTTTTTTAAGGCAGTTATACAGCAGGATTTGGATGTGTAGGCTATCTCGGACTAGGCTTACTGTATACTAAAGGCATTTGTGGTTCTACTAAACAGGGAACGTTTCACTCACTCTTTTTTTTCCCCACCAGTACAAAGTTGTTTTGTCATTCACAAACTGGCGTAAAGCTACAATGATAGAGCAGTCACGGTCGGTGAATTGAAAAGGCTTTGATGGGGGAAAGGATTTCTGAGATTTTAAAGACATTTCTTAGGTCTAGAAGCTATCATTGAACACATGTGCTGTGCTAGAAAAATACCCTTTAACAGTCAAACTAACGCTTTGTACTCTTTTTTTTTTTTTCATGATAAACTAATTTGAGAAAAAAATCTCAATATAGGCCTATATGTAAGTCAAATATAGAGAGAAGCATTCAACAATCACTGATTGGCATGGAAAAGACACCTCATTAAACACCACTTAAACATCAAACCGTCCTGCCTTTCATTGGCCTAAAGTTATGGCAGTGAGCATCACAGATTCTTTTTCCAACCCTAAAGCCACCTTTTTTTTTTTCTTCTTTTTTTTTTTTTTAATTTCTTTTTTTACTTTTCTCCATTAAAGGCACAAGTTAAGTGTTGTTTTCAGCAGGCGGGGCGCACCGGCATTTGGAGCAGGATCACCTGCCGGTTCTCCGAGGGGTGGCACTTGTTTATGTGCCTGGTGAGCCCTGGCGAGCTGTAGAGGGTGGCGGGGCAGTATTTGCACGGGTAGACCTGGGAGGAGTGCATGAGGCGCAGGTGTCTCTCCTGGCCGGCCCTGCTGTTGAAACTCTCTCCGCACACCGGGCACAGCAGGCAGTCCACCGGACTCAGATTGAGAGGGCTTTGGTTCGAGGCTTCCTCTGAGGATGATGATGATGATGATGATGATGATGATGATGCTGAGGAGGAGGAGAAGGAGGATGAGACCGGAGGCTGTTCTGCCGCGCGGTCGCTGGTTTGAAACCCGTGCTCCCCCAGCACTTTCTTTTGCAGGGTCTGATGTCCCATGATGTGTTTTCTTAGGTATGCCTGTCGCTTAAACCTCTTCCCGCAGAGCTGGCAGTCAAAGGAACCATCTTCAGAGCCCGACT
Source organism: Labrus bergylta (assembly GCF_963930695.1). Classification (NCBI taxonomy): domain Eukaryota; kingdom Metazoa; phylum Chordata; class Actinopteri; order Labriformes; family Labridae; genus Labrus; species Labrus bergylta. The sequence continues at coordinate 9,996,907 of NC_089212.1, read as the reverse complement.
CGGACAGACCTGGACTCGGGGTGTCTCTGTCACTCATGTCTTTGGCTTCATCAGAGACTGACTTGACGCCTAGAGGAGGCATTTTGGCCGTTTCAGGTTTGATGCCCTGTGCGTGGGACATCGCCGGTGCGCCGGTGGTCCGGGGTTTGTGCCAGCGGCGGTGAGAGGCGAGGTTCGCCGGGCAACTGAACATCTTGTCACACTCGGGACACCGGTACTCGACCCTGACGATTCGAGAGCACTTGTGCTGAGCCAGGGAGAAAGGATCCGCGTACGCCTCTTTGCACAGCTGACATACAAACTCCCCTAAAGGCTTTTCCCCTCCGGAGGAGTGAGCCCTCGGCTTCATCTCCACCGGCCCCTCTTTGATTTTGAGACCAAGCACTGGAGAAGTCGTCATCTCGTCTTCGAAGTTGAGTTTTCTGATGGCTTTGGGTTTCTTGGGCGCGGGTTTGGATTTGCGCTCTGGGCCGTCTCCTGCGGGTCTTTTGGCACCGACCCTGTTGCTCGGAGGCGGGAGGCTGCTGGTGGTCCCGCTGCGGCTGCTGTTGCTGGTGCCGATTTTCAGGTCGACCGGTGCGTACAGGAGGTGGTCCAGGCCAGAGAGGGAGGCAGGTGTGGGGAATGACTCGGCAGAAATGGGCGAGCCCAGATTGAAACTTCGCTCAAAATATCCCCTGTCGTGCTCCTTGCTGATGGGCCGGGTGGGGCTGTAGAGGGCTTGGCACACCGCCTCTGGGTTGCCGAACTGCGCCGGCTTCTCTACTCGTGGCACCGGCGCCTCGGCTGCTGTGAAATCCGGTGATGTTGCAGCGTGGTGCCGACCAGACAACACGAACATCGGCGGGGAGGGGTCCGTGTGACTCGGCAAGGCAGCTGGGATGGGATGCTCCTGGTAGTCATCTTCATCTGTCCGAGTCCTGTAGGAAACATGTGCAGATTTCTTGTTTCTTTTCACCAGGAATCCTTTGGGCATCTTGGCGAGTTACAGTGGAAAGGCACTTCGGGGAGGTGGGTAAAGTCTCAAGTATCCAGGTTTGTTAAAAATATGGCAACACTAGAAGCTTATGGGACTTTATCTCCCCAGTATCGATCCTTCTGTTGCTGAAATGTTTTCGTCTCCAAGGCATAGCTCCACTCTTTTTATGCCGGAATGATGCTATTGTTCTCGCCCCCCCCTGTTGCAGCATCCCCGACCAATCAGATGAAACCAAAGTCCCAGTGGATTTGATTGTGGGAGGGCTTAGAGTCTGGGTTTGGTGGATTTCGTTGGAGGATGTGCAGATAGCTTAGCAGATGTACTGGCGGTTTATTACATTAATGTGAGCGCCCGGCCCCTCCCCGACAGAGGCACACGCCGGGACCCTCCTCCTTTTACGGTCTGATGGGCCCCTATACAACTGCACACGTGCCACGGCTTTGTGGCTCTCCTCTGGGGGCCCCGACACTGCCAAAGGAAATGTCCGTCAGTACCGCGATCATCACAATTTAGAATTAAGACAGGGATGAGACAAGCTTTGTTAATATAAACGAAAATATCAGTTACCCTTAAGTTCGGCTGTAATGCTGTTTAAAGTAATCCACTTAAAGAAAACTGTAACACCACGTTTTCTTATTTCAGGGATTCAAAATTTGCCTCCACACAGTTAACAATTTTTTTTTTATCCATACTTCAGCCACTTATACGCACATGAAGCGAGCCTTCTAACCATATAAGTCTGTTTTTATAGACCCTTATTTTATTATGTCTTAAATAAACACTATAGAGGGAGTGTTTCTTTATTTTAGGGCACGTGTCTGTCTCGGTAGTTTAACTCGACATATAAATCAGACATCTCGCTGCATACATAAGTAATAAGAAGGCCCTCTGCTCTTGGAGCACAATAGCCACGTCTGCCCGTGCGTGGATATCCCTGTCTTTTTCTTTTTGGTTTGAAAGGCAAATTGACCTCTTAACTGTGAAACGGGACTCACGGCCAATCTGGCCAACAGCTAGGCGCGTGCTGGGCGGAATCAGACAAAGAGGGCCGCGTTGGAGTCTTGTGTTGTAAAGTTCTGCAAATATATATATATATAAAGCTCAAATAAATCTGCTGTTGTTACCTGATATTGTCTGTAGTTTTTTTATTAAGCCGTCAAATATGGTTCGAGATCTTTATAATTGTTTGGTACTTTCACTGTCCTGAAAAAAGAATTACAGTTTTAAGATCTTTAGGTTTGCATTGGTTTTATTACAAAGTAAAAGAAGTAAAGTTGCTGCGTGTTAAGTAATGTCTGTTATTTATCTTATTAGTTATAGTTATCTGTTCACGTTTTATTTATTCCAACTAAACTCAAATAGGCTACTTCATTGAAGTACTGAGTCTTGTTCTGCACCCTTCTTCCTTGCTTACAAAGACAACATTTTTACGACAAAAATGTGGCCCATTTTCTATACCAGCCCCCCTATGGTTTCTGTGCATACCTCACTTATTGTGTATTTGCCCTTTTTCTCTCTCGTTCTAATGGCTAAATGAAGGCTGCACTGCGCCACTTGGCAGAGTGCATTCTTTTTCCTTTCAGTCGGCAGACCAGGGAGGAATTAATCTCCATCGTCGTACATTGTTCCCCTCATTTGCATAAAGCTGCAGTATGACCAAGTCAAATAATTACACAATCGGAGCTGAGCCGCAGGCCTGCGCGTTCCTTTCAATAGGCCTCTGTCCCCGTGCCTTCTCACCTGCCTCAAAACACACCGTTATTCTGCTTACATAGATAGGCTGCAATGATAGATTTGTGCAAAAAAAAGAAGAAGATTGTTTTAGATTGCTCCTCAAAAAAGATTAAACTGGAACCAAACTTTTCAACATTTTAATAAGTGTATCATAATTCACAAGTGTATACTTTAAAAGTAACCCTGCTTTTTTTAAGGGTAGTCTATGTCAACACATTGTTGTTTTTGTAAAAAAAAACAAAAAAAAAAAAACTGTTTTCCTCTAGCTTCACTGGCTGCTCACACTAGTTTTTTTTATTTTTATGAAACTTTGTTTTAATTTGTGTGGGTTCAGCCTCTCTGTTCTGTTGCTTGTTGTCCTTTCAGTCTGCACATATTAGTCGTGGTTTGTTGGGACTACAAGCTTTGATGGCATTCTAACGAGTTCCTCTTTCCTCCGTGATCATTTTTTTTTTTTGAGGGGCGCGTGGGCCGGGTTGCTGGGCTTGGTTGGAAGAGCGCATGCGCGTGTTTGATCAGTGGCGCGTGCTGCCCTGGCGGACGGGAAGCATAGGCGCCTAATTAGCATACAGCTGCTTTAAGGCTGCATGGCTCAGCTATCCTCCTCAATCTGCTCGCATTCTATGGGATTTTTAAATGTCTCTTTGAGTTTCGTAACCACTGCAGGCCATACTTCCAAATAACTTATAAGAGTAAACCATTAAGCTGAAGATATAAGAATAAGTATTGTTTCAAAATATTGAAACAGTGTGCTGTTCTTCACAATGTGCTAAAATGGACAGGTCTTTCTACAAACAGTCCCTTAACAGCCTTAGCTGCTCCCTTCCTGATAGTTCATAGTTTTACTTTAAAGCCAGAAATATGAGAAGACTTTTTTTCTGATCTTCTGACCTCATAGCTCTCATTGCACCACCTACAGGAGAAGAAATCACTCTGAAAACAGGCAGAGGAACTTCACCTCCATGATACAAAGCTGTTTACTGCATTTCTTTGCATGCATTTGGCTGGGTTATTTCTATCTAACATTTCTCATGTTACCCAGGGAGCTGTGGGATAGTTTGGCTGTTTCACAAAAAATTAGATTATTCTTATTTGCACCATAAATGTAGCCTAGAGAAACATCCTGTACATCCCACATGAATGATTGGCTCCATGTGCTTGGCAAACTCGAGCCAATTTGAAAGAGCAATAGGACATGACTGTAATTGGTGCTCACTACATGGTCACCTTCAATGCATTGTCAATCAATTATTGTAATGGATTAGCTGAGGTCCCATTCTGGCTGTGTGTAATCTGATAGAGGGCTCTTTCAGCACCACGGAGAGAGCCAGCGAGGGACCCAGATTTAATCAGGCCGGCTGTGGACACAGCACAGCCTCGGCTTTAGCCTTTGTCCCTGAAACTCAGAGCAGGCAGGCACCACAAAAAAAGGAACAATGACACAGTAGAACAACAGTGCCAGAGTTTAATGAACTGATTGATTTTTAAATATAGTTCAATACAGTCGGGTCTAAAAGCCATTTCAGCTATTTCTGAATTAAGAGAGAGATCAGCCAAGTTTTCCTCCATTCTTATCTTTCTTCAAGTATATATTCTTTATCTGAAAGGATGTGCATTTTAACACTTTTATTTATAGATGGTTGAAGACAACATTAATTGTTTGTTTCTTCTGCTTTTATGGAACGATGAACTCCTGGGTCCAGAAGCAAGTATCTTCTCCTTTGTGATGCTATTTGTGCTCTTTCTTGTCACCAACGGCCGTATTCATTGACCATTATATGAAGCAGTATGGGCTCAACCTGCTATCCTTTTGAAGTGTCCTTAGATAACTTGTGTTATGATTTGGCACTATGTGAATAATACATGATTAATCGATTGATTGACATTCAAAAGTGGTGAGGTTTATTCATTTAAAATCTTTGAATTTTAGCTAAGTGAAACCTCTTCTATTGTCTGTGTCACATTCCCGATGACAGTTTCTCGATGAGGACCTGGAAGTCCATCAGTTGACAGTCTCAGTCAAGTCAGCAGATGACAATAAAACTGTTGTCTGGCTGCATTTGTAAGGAGTAAATAAAGGTTTGTTTGAGCCTCCAGAAAAAGAAGTCCGACTGTAGCTTCTATCAGGTCACTGGGGAAATTGCTTGTTTGGCCATGAGAGTAACATTGCAGTCACTGTCTAGACTTTAAGTGTACTTTAGAAGGATGCCCACAAGAGCAGGTTATTCTGAAAAGCCCAGTAAAGTGGTATGGCTCTTTACTTAAGCCTAATGGACCTCGGTGTTGACTGGGAATGTCCCTGGTGACATCTGTACTTTTGGTAACGATGCTGATGACCCTGTGCAGACAAGGACAGATGTTTTGTGCTTTTTGAAATAGTGTTTCTGAAAAGCTTCTGTGGAATTGGCAAGTACAATTTTGCAAAGAATGTAAATGTCTATGCTCTCCATGTCAACTATATTCTCTCGTGCATATTTTAGAGTGATTATGATTTATGATTTAATTTACAAGAAAATAAATATAAAATACAATACCAAGAATTGCAAGAGGTTGCTAATCATTTCCGAGAAAACAATAGGTGCTTTGATTGGTTATTTTGAATGTTGTGCACAGACATGTAAACTAAAAGGCTTCAAAGGGACAACAGCAGATTTTCTTTTCCTTGTAAAGAGCCTCTTCTTAAAAAAAAGAGGTCTTCCTGCATATCAGGCATATCACTTGCTGGAGTCCCAGGGGCATGTTTAGCTCTAATTTACTCATCAAAGGCATCAGAGTGTCTCTCGATAATCTCCACAGTCCATTGGTTGTTTGGGGTAGAGTCCCCTGTCAGAAAGCATGCCCTGGAATGTTAAACACTAATTCACCTCTGAGCTGTGGAGGTGGATAAAGTGATTGTTCTATCTGGGAGCTGATTAAAACGGCTCTGGCCTGTTTCTCCCCTCTGCGTTCACCTCTGACGTCCACCACATTCATTTCTGTATTCATGAGCGGAGGAGAAAGCGCAGGCAGAGCGACTGCCGTATTACAGATAATAAGGCCAGCGGGCACCACATTCGCTTCCACAGGTTTCCCCTGCCCCGGCTCATTCAATTACTTCACAAGAGTCCTCTGAGGCACAGCTGCACTATGGGGGTGAAGAGGAGTAAATTGAGGTACATTCATGTAGACACACATACACACACGCACACACCTCACAGACACAAAGAAGTAGAGGGGACACACACGCTGTAGCAAGAGAAGCCAGCATAAAAAGGATCTTACTGACAGGCATTTGGGTTGGTAGTCAATACATTTCTTACACAAGAAGACAACAAAAAGGGTCCATCCTCTGTTGCTCACTGGCTCCCTGAAGATTGTAATGATACTGATAATGACTCCATGTAAGAACAAATGAAATCAGGGCCATTGCTCATGGACTCCATATACGAGGTCACCATTATCTTGATGAACGTGTAGACAGCAGCTGTATCATTGAGGAGCATGAAGGATGGACTCTCACTGGCCTAATGGGCCATATCCTCAATCTATTAACATATGGAGCTACATATCTCTCATTCTCCTCAAAGGCTTTAACTATAAGTAAACTTATCTAGAGTAAAAATCTGTTAAACATAATTGCCCCTTTTATCAGACTTTTTTTCCCCACAATGTTATGATATAAGTTATAACCCTGTGCAGGTTTGTCCACTGGTTGTTGCCCCCTCGGAGTAGACTGGTTGCTGTCCATGGTACTGAAAAGCAGCCCTTTACTTATAAGTGAAAGCTGTCTTTTAGCAAGTAAGGCTCTAAAAAAACAACTGTGTGGAAAACATCGCAACCTGGTTTTGAAGGGAGAAACCCATCAACATTACCTGTTCAATAAAAAGACCTGCGCATCAGCCCTCTTTGGTTTTTTTTTGTTTGTTTTTTTGCAGGATTAAAATAAAATTATGTATTTTATAAATTGTAAAACGTTTTTCTTTGCTTTTTTTCAGATTTTGTTACCTTTGAAGAACAAGGCTGGACTCTCTCTTGCTAATCTAACAGCTGCTTGATCCAGTTAAGAATTTATTTTACAGACTCAAGAATTGTATAAATTTTCTCATTTTTAAACTAGGCAAAGAGTGAATAAGAGGTTTTTTTTAAAGGTTCCCCTATTTATCAAAAGCCAATAGTTTACTTAAGAGTCATCGTAGCCTATGACTAATATACTCTAAGCCTAGTCAGTTAAATATTTCATACACTTCTTTTTTAATAAGATGTAGCCAAAGTACATATAGCCCTGATAGCATCTAGGAAATGTACGAAAAATTCAGGGCTCAAGTATTTAAGAACATAATTGACATATGTACATAAAAAGCCCTTTTTATGACCTTTGACTTTGAACATTGACATTTTCCAAACCAAGAATTCTCTCAACTGGCAAACTCTTCATTAGAGGGCATGGTTTGCATTCTCTTATAATTATGCTGCTTCCTTGATTATTAAATGATCACCCTAATTAGGGAGAATAATAGGGTTAATCAGACTCTGCTCATCACACTTATTATTATTCCTGCAAAAAATGAAGGAAAAAGATACAGTACTTGATTAATTATATCAGCCTTTTCATCAGCTGGGCTACCATTCCCCCTTCTGAAATTAATATCATGTTGTAAATGGAAGGAAGGAGCTGGCCGGACACAGACAGATGAAAGATTTCACTCAAATTAATTAAGCACTAATTATGCGGTGGGAGTTGGGAGCAGTTTGCATAATGAGCTCTATCAAAAGAGATCAGTCATGGAGAGGGTCTGTAGAGTTTCTATACAGCCTTCAGATGATACACAGACATGGCATGAAGGGGGCTACCAGAGAAGTGGGAAGAGGGTTAAAGTACTTGGAGGATTGCGTTGTGAGGTTGAGGAGTGTTTTGTTTGGTTTGTCAACACGCTATGAACCAGAATCTTCCTTGCTTGGCATGTTTGTGCCATTCTAGCTTAAAGATATTACATCTATCCTGGGGCTATCTGTGTCTTTTTTCTCCCTCGGCTTAAGCATCAGATAATGAATTCCCATCTCCAGTGAGAGGCAGTAAGGACAGAATGTCCCCTTTAAATTTGCGCTAATCAAAAACAACCTGCATCCACACTCCATGGAGCTTTAAAGACCCTAATCACCTCTCACTTCAATTCTTGTGGTGCTCAGTTATTGTTGATCAGGGAATAAACTGGACTTTCTCTCTTTTAGACAATGACCAGAGGGATTAAATGGACAGAAACCATATGTCTTAATCGGCTGTTTAATCACAGCCACTGTGTAGTGTATGGAGTTGAGTTACTTGAACTGATTTGTGCCACAGCAGCAATCATGCATAGGCTAATCAGGGTGCATAGCCAGGCAATGCCCTTCAAGGTCTCCGAGTGGAATTACAAAGGCTATGATTAGTTAATCAAATGAAGAACCCAGTGTCCTTTCTTTATTTGTGTATACACCTTATCTAAATGGAAATTGTATAGCTAAGGCACTTCCACAAGGACACATCTACATGTGAATGATCCTCCTTAAGCCCGTAGCATGGAATAGAAAATAAGATCTTTCAAACCCAATCATCGTGTTATGGCATCATAGAGACTTTTACATGTCTGAATGATATTTGTTGTCAATGCTCATGTGAATGATGCAATCACTCAGTCTGATGTGAAGTAAATCAGGAAGCACTAGACAACATCTCTTCAGATACACATGATGACGTGAGGCCAAATGTATCATTTTGAGAGTGACGAAAAAGGGGAAGCAGGCGAGCAGGAAAAGTAAAGCATCTTATCTTATTGATAACATACAAACAAATACAATAAAATCAGAAAACATGTATCTATGTGGGTATGTGTATGCGTGTTGTGTGTGTGTGTGTGTGTGTGTGTGTGTGTGTGTGTGCGTGTGAGCTTATGGTGTATGTGTCTTATTGCCTCATTATAAATGGTAAATGGACTTGTATAGCACATTTCTAGTCTTCTGACTACTCAAAGTGCTTTACCCTGCAGGTCACACCTACACATTTACATCCATTCACACACTTTTTAAAATTTTTTCAGGTTAATATATACGTATGGGAGGGGGGCGTCGGTTTTGTGGTTAATTTGTAACAAATGTTTCATGTCATGTACGTCTTTGTAACCTGCTACTGGATGCTTTGAATTTCCCTCGGGATCAGTAAAGTATCTATCTATCTATCTATCATCTGATGGCAGTGGTTGTATATAGAGTTCATCAGTATTAACATACACCTTCATAGGGTGCTGAAGACGCAGTGGGAGCAACTTGGAGTTAAGGGTCTTGCCAAAGGACACATCAGATAAGTGGCTGCAAGAGCTGGGGATTGAACCAACAACCTTCCGGTTGAGAGACGACCGAGCCACAGCCGCTCCACAGCCAAGTACTTTATATTGATGGCACCCCTAAATGGTAACTAATGGGGTTTATAGGTTTGTTAAGGCCAGATAGGTTTACATAAGTCTTAAGACAATTGGAAATGTTATCAGGATAATTATTTTGCTGACCATATTAACTTTTTATCCATTAGCATAAATGTTTATCTGGAAGAATCAATATATTCCAGCTTCTCCAGCTTGTTGATAAGTGGTCATGATTTATTGATATAGGGCACTCTTTCAAAGGTCTGGACTTCTTTAAGGTTAGCTTGTCAGACGGACCCAAATTTGAATTTTTCACACTTTGATGCACGTTATCCTATAGTAAAAAAAACAAAAAACAAAGACAGATGAAGGTACATGTGTGTGGTTGCCAAATGCTTGCATTATCTCTAAAAATCTAAAATTGAACTTTTATGTGACAAAGGTTTGATATAGCCCTCTTTAACTTTTGAAGAGTCTCTGTAAACACCATATTGATATGCTCCATTTATTTATTACAAACTTAATTACATTCAGATGGAATTGAAACTTATAATGAAGTCATTTTTTGCATCAAAGTAAACCTTTCTCTGACACTCAGCCTTCTGTCAGACATGCTGTTAGACTTTTGTGACTGTTGTTCCTAAGGAGAAAAGAGTTTCCCTCCATTGCTTTGTATAAACTTCCTTCCAGGGGTGGCAGACTTGACCTGCTCACTCCTCTGAGAATCACCTCTATTATTTGTCAGTGACAGCAGCCCTTTGGAGGATGGGGGCCTCACTGAAAGTTACAGGGTCGTGGATGTCCCAATCCATCTCTGTCTGCACAGCGATTGATTGTGATTTAGTGCGTGGGGCAGGAGATGGTGGGCTTCAATTCTGATGAGCGATAGGTGGGAAACCTTTGACTCGCAGCACATGGCAAGCAGAGGCAACGCTATGACGAGGGGTCAGAGGCAGCTGGTGGGGGTAACTGGGGGTTGGATGGAGGCAATAGGGAGATTGCATGGATCACAAGATAGAAGGTGTCAGAGATCCAGGACAAAGCCACCCAACCAACTGCCTTAGTCTATCACTTAGCCCATCCATCACCCATTCGCTTTGTGGTTAGCATACCAGTTACTAGCTAATCACTTCATCATCAGAGATAGTGGAATGACAGTGAGTATAATTGTGGGGCAGGACAGCATCAGGAATATAACTCACAACAAGTAGGCTTTTAACAGCTGGGTTTCTTGACTCCTAACTGAAAAAAGAATGATGTTTGTATCTCGAGTTGAGCCTTGCTTTAAAGGTTTAACTGTTGAGCATACAGACAAGATGTCTTTGTTTGAACATAAGTTAATGGTTACACACAAGTGAATGTTAAAGCTGGCTGGATGCTTTGTAACAATCAGCTGGTTTTACATTCTGAAAGAAACTAACATGACTTATTTTTTGTATTTTTTTGAGGAGATTTTCCCCATATTGTACTCCAAGAATCTCAAAGGAGATATCCATGCTGATTAGGAGAACAAAACAGGTCTAGTGTGAAGAAGATATGCTTGATATGCTGTCAGCTGCTCTTATTTCCCAGTTCTCTTTAATATCACAGGACTCCGGATATGCATAACTTTGAAGTATTTAGCTGGAATAAAAAAAAAAAAGAAAGGGCGAATGCTAAGATATCATGTAATCTTAAAATCTTTATACCCAGGAGCATCGTTGAGAGAGAGAGTATTCCTCTCATTTTTAACTGAGATTTGTTTCCCAGTTCAGGTGCCGAGTAACATACAAGTTGTCCTTGGAAGGATGTTAAGCCCAGCCTCAGCCTTGCTTCAGTGGGCCGCCCAGGCAGCTTAACTCATAATCAACCTGAGAGGCCTCCTCTGGGCCGGATTGAGAAATTAGAGGACAGATGTGAGCTTTGTGGAAATATGAAGAGTTATAAGAAAGTGTATAATACTGTTCTAAACATATTTTGAATATGTTTTTCTTGTGGCTTTCTTTATGCAACATCAGTGTTGTGAAAGCAGCAGTGAACAAAGACAGGCGTATTGTCAATCACAGGAAGATCTGTCAGCCAGGTGAATGCATAGCCAGTAACCTGATCTCCTGTTGACAGAACAGGGACAGGTGCTGCAGCCAAACTAATCCATACATGTATGCCAGACACAGGTCATCCATTAAGGCAGATTGATTCAAAGCTTTAAAAGGCAGCTCCTCAACAATCCCAGACCTTAGCCTTACCTGTGCGGTTTGCATGATAAATGCAGAAATGCGAGATGGCTTGCTGTGCAAAGAGAAAGGAATGTTCCTGTTTACTCATGCTAATGCTGGAAACATTTTGTCACACAAGGGACCAGAGGACAACTCTGGAAATGACGTCTGAATTCTATGAGGAGAAAATTAAATAGCTCGGCAGTTTGTAATCAAAAGATTTATATACACAGAAAAAGTATTTGTCTTTATTTAGATTAAAGTCTCTTGCTACAGGAGAGGGGACCGGGGAGGTTTTTATGTGTCATAGCTTTTATGACCATTTCACATGATAGTCTTTTGTAAGGAGATATATAAACCAGAATTCTCTTTGATTCAGTACTTTTATCAAACCCACTCCTATCAGGCCTCAAATGCCAAATGAAGGTTTACGGGCAGAGGCCAGACATCTGCTGCTCTCTGATTGGTTGACAAGCCAGCAGCAGTCTCACCTGTTATCCACAGCCCAGTGCATAGTAAACACCCTCAGTCAGAGCTGCAGGGAGAAGGAGCCCATCTGGTCAGCAGCATTAACAACCAGCTCTTTAACAATAGTGTCCAGGAAAAGGAGAAGGGCACAACAGGCCATATCTGCCAATAAAAACAGGCTATGCATGACATTTAGCGCCTGATGCGGGGCTTAGCAGTATACAGGTTACCTACTGTCCGCAACAGCCCCTGGCAATAAAACAAAAGGCAATCTCACAGAGCGAGGGGGTCGCTGTGTGTAAAGCCGGTTTCAGCTCTTGATCTCATAATTGGAGTGTAAAGATGCAGGTAGAGCATAATTTTAGAAAGCGTGAAGGGATTCATTTTCAGGGTTCTTTTATATAAACATGTTAAAATAAATATACCGGCAACAGTTTAATTAAACACTACAACTTTCATCCTTCAAAGCCATCTCAAAGGGAGAAGATTTATTTATGTGCAGGCAAAAACTATAACCTGTAATATTTTGTGAACAATATATTTTTTGAGTGTTGAAAATAAGAAAAAGAAACTCATATAGTAAAGAGAAGAGAGCAGTGTAAAAGGTAGCAGTAGTATATAGTAGTTATATGACCAAACAGTGCCACCTTGTGTTCAATTGTTCAAATAAAAAAACCTGAAAGGTTTCAAATTTAAATTACACATAAAAACAAACAAGTAGTTGTAGAGTTTATAAAAATACATTTTCTGTGTGAACACATTTGTCTGATTACAGAAAACTATTATCTACTTTATGAATATTGATCACTTCCTCAAATGTTCCTCATTTTATGGCCTAATGTAGGTTCCTGCGGAGGAAGCTTGCAAACAGCTTAGAAAACAGTGGCATCATTGGCTGAGTAGATATTGGATGTTGCTCTATTTTTATAACTGCCTCCACCTAGCACACAAGGATGGAGACAAAAGTCTCTAAATGAGATCTTGATACAAAGAAGGAAGGGAAGACAGAAAGGTTTGGGAAGGAGTTTGAACAGCAAGCAATGGGCTTTCTACAGCTGCTGGCACTAATGAGGATAATTACCCGAGTAATAACATTAGCCTATCTGAGGGAATGGAGGGGAAGGACAAGTGGTTGTGTTTGTGTGTGCGTGGGTGGGTATGCAAGCGTGTGTGCGTGCATGTTGTTACTGTTTGTATATGTGCATGCATGGCAGAGCGTGTGCCTTTCCTCCTATCTCACTTGCTGTCTCTGCCTCATTCCCTGAATCTCAATATCTCTTTGTTAGCCCACAATAATTGTATTTGGGCCTCATATCCGCCATATCAGATTCGAGTTTGTACAAGGTAATTAGCAGGGGAAGGGAAGCCTCCACACCAGGAGGACAAATGCCCCCATGACATCATTCTGGATCCACTCAGGAGGGGCAGCCTTTTTTTTTTCCCTCTCTCTGTTCCTCTACTTCATCTTTCTTGTCATTGAGCTGTCAAAAAGAGCACTGAACAGGGGCAAAAAAAAAGTGGTAAGCGAAAGTTGATGACATTGAAAAAGAGGAGGGTTGGGCTTACAGAGATAAAAAATGAAGAAGGGAAGAAGGAGAGATAAAGGAGAGAAGGGAGTGAAAAGAGATTTGAGATGAGATGGAGGGCTGTGTTTTCACTGCAGGCCTGTAATCTCCAATCAGCTTTGACTAACAGACAGCAGGGGAAAGTTCCTCGGCGTTAATGCAGCTTGCCATTCAGAAGGAGGCAGTGTATCCAGCTGGGAGTCGAGGGATGAGGGGAGGATTAACTGGCACTCAGGTGGAGAGAGATGAAGAGAATCAGATGGAGACCCTGTGGATGGTCACACCCTCTCCCACTCCCTCCATTACTCTCTTTATTCCCTCAGTGCACGAATGTTCTGAACATTCAAAGAGAATGTTGATGCTGTAAGGTTTTTATTATTTAGTTTATGATGATCATACAAAATATTGTCATACAAGAGTGTTTTATTTGTATGCAAGAGTACAGTAAGAAGGTGATTAAGGTGGATGTGATAACTATTCCTGTAGCTGTAACTGAAAAGAACATTTTGCCCTGTATTTAAGATATGTTGAATTATTCTTTATGTTAGTTCGAAGACTTTTGCCGTATGTCTTTGGCATCTTGTTATAAAAACGGACTTAAATTAATCAAAAAGAGGTTTCTGATGCCAGTTGTTGTCGTCACCACTGCCTCCTTCTGGAAAATCAATGTGCTCAGGTTCCTCCTCAACTTTGTCTTCTATAATCTCCACCTCTGGAAAACACACAAAGGACCATTTGAAAAATAATAACAGCACCATCTTTCAATAAACATCAGTGAATAAAGAAAATAGTTTCCCATTCCACTGAGCTACTTCAGCACAAAAACCAAATGCATCTTTGGACAGTGTACAATTTGCAGTATGACGCTCAAAGATACTCACCCTGCTTCAACACGTCAAGCTTTGCTGATGCAAACGTTTCTCCCAAGGAATTCTGGGAGATGCAAGTGTAGACCCCTGAATCAGAGGTGTGGAGACCCTGTATCTGAAGCCAGGTGGAGACAGAATAGCGCTGGGGACCCCCTCGAGTCTAAAAAAAAAGAAGGTGTAATTCCATCTCAGTACATTCAAATAATTTCTAGATAAGGACTGTAAATAGGGGTTGCAGTGGTTAGTGTGCGCCCCTCATGTATGGAGGCTGTAGTCTTCCAAGCGGGTGGCCCGGGTTTAAATCCAGCCTGTGGCTCCTTTCCCACATGTCATTCCCCACTCTCTCTCTCTCCCTGATTTCCGACTCTATCAACTGTCCCAAATAAATTTTAAAAACTTAACTTGTATTTATAGTGATTCTGGTATGGTCATTATTAATACACTAGTTTTGTTTTTCTCATCTCAGCCTTGACACACAGACAAACATCCATCACCTGCACTCCAGTAGTGTAGTAGTCTAGTATCACTCCTCTACAAAGCTGGAGATCTCATTTAAAAAAGTTAAGAACAGTAAAGTCCAGATTTGAGTGGCAGAGGCTGCGATATCTTGACTTTCGGTCCACAGTGAGGGTCAACTTCCAGAAACAATGGATCCTTAATCTTTAGAATTTTACTTGCTGAAAACTTAACCAGCAACACAGAAACAATCATCTCATGATGAAGTAGAGGCACGCTCAGGGAGCACAGACCTCTCCCAGGAACAATAGTGTGGTCCTCTTTGATATGCAAATCTGCAGGCGCAACAATTTCAGGATATATTTCCAAAGACTATAAAAAAAGATTTCCATTGAATTCATTGCTTTTCCAATAATCTGATCTGCAATTATTGCTTGTTCATAAATCATGTCCTTTTTAATTGCTTTTTCATCATTCAGATCTGGATAAGTACTTAGATAGATTCTTTGTTGGCATACGAACTGCAGCTAATGCAGTGAAGTGTCCCTTTAACTTAAAATAACTTAATCCATTAAGCGGACGGTATCAAAAGCCCTAAAAGTGAAGAGGACTGCGTCAAATGCCACTCATCAATACATACAAAAATAAAACTTTTTGATGAAGGCAACCAAATGAAACTATTATCAAACCTGGACAGACATGTGAGGATCATCTCCTGGCAGGGTGTTTTCAAGACCTTTCTTCCTCCAGCTCAAGTTTGGAAGCGGGTAAGCTGAGACCTCACAGCCAAACAAGGCATCATTCCCAGTGTAGTTTGAGAGGTTTCTGGGCCCCTGCAGGATGTGGGGAACTGTGGCAGATGAAAGAGGATATCCCAAGGTTCAATTTTGAAATCCCAAATGCATTTCCACCTAAACTAAAACATGCATTAAAATCTTCAAATAACTTCAATTAACTGATAAAAGAGTGCAGTCACCAGAAATGCACGGTCCTCTTCCTGTGAGCTTGAGGGTTGTGTTAAGGCGGCTGGCGGCCTCTTTCATTTGACAAACATTTGGATAAGTCCTTCCATCTGAGCCACATACAGGGCTCTTATCCTGACATACACATGCAGGCTCTGGCTCATCCCTGTGGTCTCTCTTTGGTATTTTCCGCTGGCAGACCAGGCCCTCTCCACAGCTTCCATAGAACTTCTGAGCCCCATCTGGGTCACACTGTTGCCCCTCCACGTTAGCACACTGCTCACAGCACCCACAGACATCCTGAACCTGACCTGCAGGGCAGTCATCAGGGACCAGAGGACAGAGGTGATGGTTGCACTCCGCACAGCCATCACCCTCCTCCCACAGCCGCAGCCACCCACGGTGCTGGGGGGGTGAACGGAGGGAAAAAGAGACACAAACGCCTATCCATATACAGACATGCAGGCAAATTTGAGCCATGTTATGGAACTTCATCCTTACAAAAAAAATCAGAAACAAATATCCCGGAGATGTAAAAACATGAAGGCACTAAATTCAATCAAAATGAAACTGTAATAAGTTTAAAAGCCGAGTCTAACTTATAACAAAGACGGCATTCCTGCTTGTTTTCTGTTCTGTCAAACAGTCACATGTTGTTCCTCCTCTGAGCTTTAAGTGTTCCCTTCTGTTCCTGTGTTGTTATTATTACCATGTATCCCTGCTGATTTTTTGTTCCATTTCATTTTCCTCTTTGAGATTTCTTCACCAGCTCCAGATCCATTCTAACAACGAGACAGCCTTTGCAGTGAGGAGAAGACAGAAAACTTCATCTGAAAAGGTATCTGACTAGTCTCATTTTTTACCTTGTCCCAGTTCCTCTCTCTTTCTTCATGTGCCAGAGTCTGGGCAGGGCAGGACTTGCAAATGGGCTTCAGAAATGACACAGGATATACAAGAATCTGCTAAACACACATAATGCAAAACAATATCCCTTTATAAAAAAAAAAATTTGATTAAATGTTCATTTAACATGTATCATTAATCACACAAGGGACTGAATTTATTGTAAACGTTTGTTTTCCTGGTTTGTTTATAAAGTCCTAGGTAGTCTGAATGAGTGAAATGACTTAACACTGTTAAAATGTTGGCTTGAATATTTGAAATATCTTGACTGAACACAAAAAATATTGAAACTATGTCATGTAAGATAAGATGTCAGTCCATTACATTATGGTTTTATTACATTGGGGGTAAATTCTCTTTGTATAGGCTATTTTGAAATAGCAGAATAGGCTTTCAATATTTAGTTGTTAATAAACTGCTATTGCTGTCGCCTATAAATGCTTTACGTAAGAAAATGCTCTTGATTTCCTCTCTCAGTAACGTGGCACTTATTTATTTGCTGGTATGTTTGACATTGCAAACTTGAATACCCGGGACAATCACCTCCCTGTGTGAATCGTCAAAGGCGGGGCTTTGTTAAAGAGCTATCTGACGTCGTGGCATGTGAGGCTGTGACGCACCTGCGCAGAGGACTGAGAGGACTGTTAAGTTAGAGAAGTGTATGGTGTTGATTCGTTTTACTCTTCACATTAAAATACCACACTAAATTATGCGAAGATAAATGAGACGTTTAGGTTTAATTTGAGACCCAACATTGTGTTTCACAACCCTGTGATGCGTTTGTTTAGGTAATATTTCAGGTTTGGAGGTGGTGTGCGGCGAATTTGATGACGATGGGGTTTTATTTTGGAAAAATCACTTACAGGAAATGGTGCGCTAACAGTAAATATTACCTTTAATCCACGTTTTACAGGAAGTAAAACAAGTCTAGAAGGAGAGTCGCGAAACTCCTCAGAATGAATTGACAGGTAAACCTTTATTTTAATCCTCCCCACTCTAACTTCATTCTGCTGGCCAGTTTTGCCGATTGACTCCGAGGGAAACGAGAATTTAAAAAACCTACCGGGAAACTACGTGAGTCATTTTGCTGACTTTCTCAATCATTTAACTCTGAGGTCTCATTTTGACACTTTGACGTGCACAATAACTCACTGGGCTTTACAATGGCCGCAGATATTTGGTGTTCAGTAGAACTGAGAAAAACGCACATTTAATATTTCATTATTATTTCTTATTGTGTAGCCTGGTGTCAAAATGCCAAACATACTGTATAATACAGTTGTGTAATAGACAAAGTAATTGTGATATTGGTTTGTTTCCTGGATTACATTGCAGTACCAATTGAGTTTATAATAAAACAGCTTCTTTTCCAAAGCAGCATACATTCCCATTTCAATTTAGTGTGTTCAAGGTAGTAGTCTTGAAAAGAATAAAAGCTTAAAATGATGTAATTCAATGTTCAACTAAGTGTATTTAGATTAAGAACTAATGTAAGATCTCTAAAAAGATAAGAATAGCTTGCAACAATTAGAAGATGTTGTCCCTGACGTTTCATCCTGCAGGGACTGTTAATTGTTTGGTTTGACAGGTTGAGGCTCGATCCAGCTGACGTGGGACAAAAGGGGTGGGTAACAGATCTGTCCAGCTCAGACAATAGGATATCCTGTTTGTCGAGAACAGGTCTTAAATGTGGCTTCAAGTTATCTGCTTGTTGAGGAACAGAAAAACTTTGCGAGGGGTAGAATAACAACAGAATTTTGAATGGAGGGTTGATTGCATGCAACTGTATTTTGTGTTTTGACAGGTCCAAGAATGGCAGAGAAGGTGCTGGTCACAGGTGGAGCGGGTTACATTGGGAGTCACTGTGTGGTGGAGCTCATAGAAGCAGGCTTCCAGCCGGTTGTAGTGGATAACTTCAGTAACGCTGTAAGAGGTAAGCTCCAAAGCTTGGAACACAAGGTGGATGAATACCTTTGTACTTCCTCATAAACTTGACTGTTTCGATTACGTTTGTTTAGTGAGGAATATTTATACTGTGTGTGTGTGTGTGTGTGTGTGTGTTTGTGTGTGTGTACTTTGTCTTCATGTGACTGGAGGAGAAGGTGATGTTCCAGAGAGCATACTTAGGATTGAGAAGCTCCTGGACACCAGCATTGAGTTTCATGAATTAGATCTTTTGGACAAACCAGGCTTGGAAAAACTCTTTAAAAAGGTCAGAAAGTTACATCAGCTGTTTTGAAATTCATTTGCCTAGTTAGTAATTTTTTTTTTTAGCAATGACTCCTTTTAGTAATTAAAAAAGGAAAATGTGTGGTGTTTTTTATTTTTTTTAACTAAGGAGCATTTATGCTGGCCAACATACAAGTGTTTCAAATTGTTAGTGTAACTTATGACTGTCATACACATGTTAGTATAGAAAGACATTCCACATTAGCCACGACACTCACTGTACATCTATCTATGTTGTAGCATTCGTTCAGTGCAGTGATGCACTTTGCTGGTCTGAAGGCTGTAGGGGAGTCAGTGGAGCAGCCGTTACGCTACTACAGGGTCAACCTCACCGCCTCCATGAACCTGCTTGAGGTCAGTATTCACTTTTGTCATGTGCTCTGGCACCATCTGTGCACCATGAAATGTGTACTTCTCCCCATCTCAGTCATTCCACTGATCATAGTTTGCATGTGTTTCTTAACTGTTTTGCTGATTGTTGACTGTGTGTGTTCGTTGATACTGAGTTGGCTAATTCTAACACTGCACCTTCACTCCTTTGCATTTGTGGAGCCCACCATGTCTACCAAATCATAGATGTTAACTCCTAAGGTGTGGGTGTGCATGCGCTTTGACTGCTATCTCACCAGCCAATGACTGTACGCGTGTGCCGTGTTTGTGTGCATTTTGCATGTGTGTCCCAGGTGATGCAGGCTCACAGGGTGCACAATCTGGTCTTCAGCAGCTCTGCCACAGTGTACGGAGACCCTCAGCACCTTCCCATCGATGAGCAGCACCCTGTTGGTGGCTGCACCAACCCCTATGGCAAGACCAAGTACTTCATTGAGGAGATGATCATGGACCACTGCAAAGCTGAAAAGGTACTGATCAGGAAGAAGAACAGCATTCATATGAACACACAATTACTATTTATTCATGTTGTCTCGTTCCTGCCTCTTTGTGAGCAGGACTGGAACGCGGTGCTGCTACGCTATTTCAACCCAATTGGAGCTCATTCATCTGGCCTGATAGGAGAGGATCCTCAGGGTATCCCTAACAATCTGCTGCCATATGTTGCCCAGGTAGACAAACTCATTGCCAAATTCACTGCTATATCAGACACTGAATGTGCATCCGACAGTGTGTTGTAGTTCTAGATCCCCCTTTTCCAGCTTTTCAAACAGTCCCCTGTGGTCTAAATGAAACATCTGTGCTCTGCTTTGGTCAAAATATAACATGAATCAAGCACCAGAGGAGATTTGTGACCCTGTATAAACCAGCTCTCTCAGAATGCTCCGTTTTGGTGTGTGTGTCTCTTTAAATATAATGAGCCCCCCCCTCCCCTCCCCCCCCCCCCCCTCCTGGTAGACATCACTCCTCTGTAGCAAGACTGAAAATGGAAGATCTGCACAAAAGTTTTGTTTTAGGCTCGGGATGGAGTCCACAACTGGAGATATCAGGGGAGGGGAGGGATTTTTTTTTTTACCAGAATCCAGCTTGTGACATCACAAATTTACAAACAGAGCATTTTTATCTTTGTTGTAAGACTTACGCAGACCACAATCAAAGGACTGGATGGGTTTATTTCACATTATGTGGGTCAGTAGACACTCAGGTTACTCAAATAGATGTTCAGAAACTCTGTAAAAGTGGATTTCTCACAATATGTCCCCTTTAACATGTTTTGCATTGTTCAATTATCCTTCTCAAAGGTTGCCATTGGAAGAAGACAGTGTCTGAGTGTATTTGGGAATGACTACGACACACCTGATGGGACAGGTAATTAAGAAGATCCTTACATGCAGTGCACAGATTAAATGCTTGTTTGGGTAAGGTTCATAAAGTGTCTTTTTATTTTCTAGGTGTGAGAGATTATATCCACGTTGTAGATCTAGCAAAAGGACACATAGCAGCTCTGAAGAAACTGAAGGAAGACTGCGGATGCAAAGTAAGTTTGAGAACAGAACGTAAAGAGTAGAATTTTGAAGCTTCTTTTCTTGTCTACATATATTTATGTTTGCTGGCATTACTGTTTGAAGGTTTACAACCTCGGAACAGGAAGAGGCTACTCAGTGCTCCAGATGGTGAAAGCCATGGAGAAGGCATCAGGGAGACAGGTCAGCAGACACTTTATTATTGTAAAGTAAATAGTCTTTAGTTTA
Organism: Labrus bergylta; assembly: GCF_963930695.1. Taxonomy (NCBI): domain Eukaryota; kingdom Metazoa; phylum Chordata; class Actinopteri; order Labriformes; family Labridae; genus Labrus; species Labrus bergylta. The sequence continues at coordinate 9,976,032 of NC_089212.1, read as the reverse complement.
GGAGATAGTACTTTGTCTCCAATAGGTAACTTGGAGAACTAACCATACTTAATGTGTTCCCTGTGTGTTGAAGAATGACCAAGCTGCTATGAGGAGCCTAAACCTTGTTTTTAATGTGTCCTCGTAAAGATCTCGTACAAAATCTCCCCACGTAGAGGGGGAGATATAGCATCCTGCTATGCTGACCCTTGTCTAGCGGAGAAGGAGCTGAGCTGGAAGGCCAGCTTTGACCTGGAAAGAATGTGTAAGGACATGCTTTAAAAAAAAAACTGGCTTTCAACAGTTTCTTATTTTTCATCAAAAAGTCTGCATGTCTTTCTTTATTCATTTTTTTCACAGCTGCGTTTTGATTCTTACTTCTGTACCTCTGCAGGTGAGGATCTTTGGCGCTGGCAGTCCATGAATCCCACTGGATTTTCCAATGGCACTGCCTCATGATGAATCTCCTGCTTGTGTTACCATCAAATCCTCTCCTAAATCACCGGGCCAAAGGGAACCATATAAGCCTCCACATTTTTGCATATCGCATTATACCTGAAACTTTGAGTGGAGCCAAATGCTTTGTTTTATTATGCTTCATTTTCTATATGTTCCATATTCCCACTGTACTGTTGTAAGAGAAACACGTACACTTTTTGGGGTTTCCCTGTATTATTATTTCAAATTAACAATTCATTTTTCTCTTTGAATGTATAGAGCTGTGAGCCATAACAAAAGAATAAATTGATTTTCTTACTGAAGAAACTGAAACCTGCATTTTGACTCTATTATCAATCAGTCGATCCATTTTTATTTGGGTAGCGCAAATTCATCGCAAATGTTATCTCAAAACACTTGACAAGAGAGCCAGTATAGACTGTTTCACTTGTTATATTATTTACAGAGATAGTGAAACTGGGATGTTTTGAAATTGTTGTGAAATAATAAAGAATGTCAGACTTCAGCACTTTCAACTACACTATGTGATTACCTCATACTGGATTTGGGAGACAAATCAAAATGAAACTTTTTCTCTTCACTAGTTTAATAAGGAAGTTTACGTAGATTTACATTTAAGCAACTAGGCAACAACATGTGTCTTTAAAAATATATTGATATATTGTAAGGAACTCTACCACTATCATATGGTCACTAGATGGTTTGAGTGTCAAATCAAAATGATGTATTAAATGTTTTTCACACTTGGGTCTTCAGTGTTGAATATATTGTGTCCAAACAGTGCATGTAAACGGTGCACTAGGGCTTTAAATGGCTCCTTGAACCCTCGGGCACCCAGTTAATAAACACCCACGTCAGCACAGTGATTCAGTTGCTCTAACCGGGTTTCGGTCTTTAGGGCTGAACAGGAAGTGCCTGAGTGTGGACCCTGGACGAGAAAAAAAGCAGAGAGAAAACGCAAAAAAAAAATAAAACATGGATGTGGTGGCGGACTTGGGGGCGAGTAGACTTTATCGGGCGCCGGGTGAATCGAGTCACCAGTGAGTATCGATGGGTTTTGTCAGGAATATCTCGTGGGGCGTAAGCGGGTCCTGCTGACATCTCACGCCTGGGAAAGAGTCGTTGGGTTTGGGCAGCAGGCAAATCCTCCCCGCTGCTCGCTGCGCTCCGGACCTCCGGCGAGAAGTGGGGGTGGTGGGGAACATGAAAACGGGCGTATTAGCGCGCCTTATCCCGCGTGTAATGCACTATCTATCCATCTGATAGCAGAATGCTCAGTTGCTGTAGGTTTGTGTCTATTTTTTTCTATTGTGTGCTGGATGGAGCCTGAAGTGGGCGTCGCTCCAGGACAGACTGGGTTGCTCTGGTGCGCCGCTGCCCGCTTTTTTCTCGCAGGACTGCAGCACTCCGGTGTCGTTTTTTAGGTCGCTTGATGTCTGAATAAACGGATAGCTCGGGTAAAACATCAGACTCGGTTTCAATGTGACATGAAGAGCAGCATGGAGTGACGCGGGCGGGCGTTTCACCGTGGGTTAACGGGCGCTGTGGAACCTGCCTGTGAGCTTAACCAAATAAACACTGTAGGCTGTACATGCAGAGTCTTCAGTATAATGTTTAAATAGGTTACTTGGGAAGAGGAAGAAGGTGAGGTTGCGGCATATTTTTTTTTACTCTTGAAATGACATGTCCGGCTATGTCAGTTTTATTTTTTCTCCACCCATCAGCCTGACGTGTTTGCAAAATCAGAGATTTGACGCGTGCCTCAGCGTGCCTCAGGGATGATTACAGGTTTTTTTTTTTTTTTTTGTCACCCGCTGCTCTCTGACTGGAGTCGGGTGTAGCCCATTAGAAGAAGGTTATGATTGAAGGCTCGTCCAGCCAATCTTTATGCAGAGTAGGCTCCTAGGGGCGGGCTTCCTGCGGAGCTGGAAGTGGGCCAGTGCAGAAACAAAGGCAGTAGATAATTGTAATTTACTTCAAGAGGGTGTCTGTATAGTAACCATTGGCCGAGGTAAGCTGACTATCATAATGTCAGATGTCCCATGAATCACACTCCTGGAGCACATGCGTCCTTCCAAAATAATATAGGCTAGTATTCAGATGTTGTGTGCGTGTAGAATCAGTCAATTTGTAGCTGTTAATTTAGCTCTGCAAGGAAGAAAGTCACTCCATTTCAGCAATGTGTCTAAAAGAATTGCAAATCATATGTTATGTCATGCTCTTGCACAATACTTTTTTTTCTTTGCTGAAGACAGAAAGTGTGGTTCTGTTATTTTTGTCTCCTGCAGGCAACCTCAGAGATGGTTCAACACTGCTGACATCACCGTGGCTCACCAAAACAACTTGCTCAAGCAACTTAACCAGCAGCGACGCCAAGAGCTTTTCTGTGACTGCAATGTGCTGGTGGAGGGCCAGCTCTTCAGGGCCCACCGCAATGTCTTGTTTGCCAGCAGCGGCTACTTCCGCATGCTGCTGTCCCAGGGGCCGGATGGGCTGTCCGACTCTGTCAACGCTACCTTTGATGTCTTCAGCCCTGAGACTTTCACCGTCATCCTTGATTTCATCTACTCTGGGCAGCTTGACCTCTCCAGTCACAATGTGATTGAGGTGATGTCTGCAGCCAGCTATTTGCAGATGAACAATGTCATCAGCTATTGCAAGAACTTCATAAAATCTTCCTTGGACATCAGTGTAAAAGATGAAGACAGTGAACGATGCCACAGCTTGTCTGAGACCTGCAGTTTCACCAGTGGAACAGGAGAAGAGACCTCAGAGCAGCAGCAGCAGGGCCCCTGCTCTGTCAGCCCACCACCAGCTCTTTGGACCCGGGACAACTCTAGATCCCAATCTGGCTTCATGGGGAAGGAGTCAGACCAAGAGACAATTGCCCAATCCCTAAATACGAACCCAAATAGCCCTACTGATGACATTAATGCAGAAGCAGATGACCTGCAGGACCCTCAGGATCCTCTCTACACTTTGCCAGTCACAGAGCGGCGGCGAGGTAAAGGGGGAACCAAGAGGAGAACACCCTACAGCACCCGCTCAAACCAGCATGAAGACTTGGCCATTGAGGAGGCAAGGTCACAGAAAGCTGAAAAAGCGGAGGAGCTATATGCTACTTTACCGTCTATCGTGGGAGTTATTGGACATTTTAATAAAGGTGAGTTGGAGCGTATGTGGAAATATGGAAGGTTAATAGCACTTCTAGCTTCAGAGAAGTTAGCAAAAGAGTAGAATACTGGCATGAGTGTTGCCATCAATCAAAGATAATTGTTGATATTTGAGGAATCATCAGGAAAGCAAATGCTCTTAATACTTTCTATTCCCCCTTTTCAGACTCCAACCCCATTATGCGCTTCAAGTGCCCCTTCTGCACACACACCGTGAAGAGGAAGGCAGATCTGAAGCGTCATTTGCGCTGTCACACTGGGGAGAGGCCATACCCCTGTCAGGCCTGCAATAAACGCTTTACTCGCCTGGAGCATCTTCGTAGCCATTTTGAAACAGTAGGTTTAGTTACAACAAGAAAATCCTTGCTTGATTCAAATTATGACCTCCATTTTTACATCTCCAGTATAAGTAATGATAATGCTTTCAATCTAGGCTCAGGCAATGGGTTAAATAACAAGAAATGCGTTGGTTTTTTGTGTATCAGTCTTCACAACCATCCGTTATAGCCACACCAATAGTAACCAGGAGTAAACATAGTCACATACAGTTTCATGGTATCAATGTTTTTTTTTTTGTCTTTCTTCTCACAAGATCCATCAAGCCAGGAAGCTGGTGTGCAGGAAGTGTAAATGTCAAGTGACAGAGGAGACCGGTCATGTGGTGTGTGAGGGCACACGACGCTATCGCATGTGCGCCACATGCATCCAGGAAGTGGGTTGTGACGAGATACCCATGGACAGTCTAGAGGGGACAAATGATGAGCCGGCCCTGTTACTGGGGGTGGACGGGGAGGAGGAGGGGGACACCAAGGGCAGCTGGATGGTAACAGATGATGATGACCTGGCTGAAGACTCGGGGGCTGACCTCATCATCCAACAAGTTGACGACAGTGATGAAGATCTGCAATGAAATGGAACCAAAGTGTTTTTGTGTGTCGAAGCAGGCAGGGGTATTGAGTGCCAATATTCTGTGTGTCTGAACTGAAGCCATGTGAGAGAATTTATGCATAGAATATGTGATTCATTGTAAATACACACATTTATCTTATATTTGTTGTCTAAAAATGCAACTGGTTAATCTTTACTTTAAGGTTTGTTCACCTCTGTGACAAAATGGAGTGTTTTTTGTTTAGCTTCATAAAGATATGCAGTATCCAAAGCATGATTATTTGCTCCTATTATAATTATGATTACTCGATCATAAAGTATGTTTTTTGTATGCATGCCTTTGCTACTTTTTGGAACTATGTGCCAGATACTAGCTGACATTTGAGCAAAAAATAGTGACAAGGACAAAATAATGCATCTTTTATTTCCATTCCCACTTTGGGAAAAGTTGAAAACAGACTGTCTATTTCAGTGTTCCATGGTTGCCGTGCTTTTCATGATTATGTTTGACTATGATATGCACTATGATATAAAGCCAATTATAATTTATTTTTTACTTTTTGACACGATAAAGATATTTTTATATGTTCCTGTGTCTGTCTCGTCCTGTTTTTTTTAAGTGAAATTGGATATAAATCAAATCATAAAAGAAGCATTGCACAGAAGATAAACATAAGGTACAATAGCAAATAAGATACAAATATTAAAAACATTCTTCCATCCAATTCAATAAAGGTGACAATCGAAGCAATTACTTCTGTACATACTGTTTAATTCTGTATCATTTGAAAGAGTTCATCGATGAATTCAAATCTTTTAACAGCAAAAAGTTATTCCGAAGAACATTTACGCATAAAAATAAACCAATAAAAAAAAAATGCAATTGAATTAGTTGTGCTGTATTTAGAATCTACATACTTTACAAAGGAAAGTTTTATGTGTTTTTTATGTGAATATGACAGTTTGGCCAAACAGTCAATAGAAAGTCTGAAAGACAAAAGTGAGTGATTCACGTTTATTAAAAAAAATGTATTTTTTTATTTATAGAGTCAGTTATTTATGGCAAGCTGTTTAGGAAATGAATATATTGAATGAAACTTTGAATATATTGAACAAAGTCTAAATATATGGAATGAAATGTTGAATATATTGAATGAAATTAGAATATATGGAATGGAAGTCTGTAGTGTTTTTTCAGCTGACATCTCCGTAAGAGACTCAAAAAATCCCTCAAGAAGGATGCACAAAGTGCCCTCAGAAATGTTTTGTTGAACATTACTACTCAAATGCAGTGAAAATGTTCCGATAATTGAACTATGATCTTCAAGGCGACGCAATCTACATTCCAAATTATTCATATCATTTTGAGTATGAACAGCTGTTTCAAAAATGTTTTGAAGTTCTAAATAATATTGGTATATTTCAGCCGACGTAATTTTGTAAAATGAGCATATTCAGCAGGGTATCTGAATTCAGCAGGGTATCTGGTGGATAGAGAGATATGAAATCAGCTTCCATTCAGTATATTCAGACTTCATTCAATATATTCAAAGTTTCATTCCATATATTCAAAGTTTCATTCAATATATTCAAAGTTTCATTCCATATATTCAAAGTTTCATTCCATATATTCAAAGTTTCATTCAATATATTCAAAGTTTCATTCAATATATTCAAAGTTTCATTCCATATATTCAAAGTTTCATTCCATATATTCAAAGTTTCATTCAATATATTCAGTCTTCATTCAATATATTCAAAGTTTCATTCCATATATTCAGTCTACATTCAATATATTCAAAGTTTCATTCAATATATTCAGTCTTCATTCAATATATTCAAAGTTTCATTCCATATATTCAAAGTTTCATTCCATATATTCAAAGTTTCATTCCATATATTCAGTCTACATTCAATATATTCAAAGTTTCATTCAATATATTCAGTCTTCATTCAATATATTCAAAGTTTCATTCCATATATTCAAAGTTTCATTCCATATATTCAAAGTTTCATTCCATATATTCAAAGTTTCATTCAGTATATTCAAAGTTTCATTCCATATATTCAAAGTTTCATTCCATATATTCAAAGTTTCATTCCATATATTCAAAGTTTCATTCCATATATATTCAAATTTTCATTCCATATATTTAAAGTTTCATTCCATATATTCAAAGTTTCATTCCATATATTTAAAGTTTCATTCCATATATTCAAAGTTTCATTCCATATATTCAAAGTTTCATTCCATATATTCAAAGTTTCATTCAATATATTCAGTCTTCATTCAATATATTCAAAGTTTCATTCCATATATTCAGTCTACATTCAATATATTCAAAGTTTCATTCAATATATTCAGTCTTCATTCAATATATTCAAAGTTTCATTCCATATATTCAAAGTTTCATTCCATATATTCAAAGTTTCATTCCATATATTCAGTCTTCATTCAATATATTCAAAGTTTCATTCCATATATTCAAAGTTTCATTCCATATATTCAAAGTTTCATTCCATATTCAAAGTTTCATTCCATATATTCAAAGTTTCATTCCATATATTCAAAGTTTCATTCCATATATTAAAAGTTTCATTCAGTATATTCAAAGTTTCATTCCATATATTCAAAGTTTCATTCCATATATTCAAAGTTTCATTCCATATATTCAAAGTTTCATTCCATATATATTCAAATTTTCATTCCATATATTCAAAGTTTCATTCCATATATTCAGTCTTTGTTCAATATATTCAATTTCATTCAGTTTCATTCAATATATAAATTTCCTGAACGGCTTGCCATAGTTATTCCCTGTAAATATGGTTCTAACTCCCTATTTTCCCTAACATGCTTTTTTCTTTTCTTTTTCCACGCCCGTAGATGGCGCCCTTTCTATACTTACGAAAAGCCCACTCCACTCCTCCCCTCCCGAGAAGAGAGTGACGTCAGACTGGAGGCTGGACCATCATGGCGGCCGTCATGAGGCTAGTCAACAGAGGCACTTTAAGTTCAACAATGGGTCAACAGTTTTTGGCGTTTAGTTCCGCAGCAAAGGTAAAGTCAGTGAGTTTTCTAAAGATGTTATCTTCCACCTGGTAATAGTGAAAGTTTAGTTTGCAGCAAGGCTTGTCATCCTACTGTAAGCGTCCTCCAGGTTCAGTAACCTACATGCATTTGGTTACCTAGTTTGTTGTAAGCTCGACACTAAGCAACTTATAAAAACCCGAATGTATGCATTAAATGTTTTTGTGTTTTTGTGTAGGCAGGCGCAAGAGCAGGCCAAGCTCTTCCTGAAAAGGTGAAGATAGTGGAGGTGGGACCTCGAGATGGTCTACAGAATGAAAAGGTAGCGAATAAAAATATATATTTCATTTAATAACCAGAAAACAAACACATTAGTCTACGAATGGAAATATCTTACATGTGTGATTAGACCTGACTTTTTCAAGTCTGCTCTGTTTCAAATGTTTTATTGAAACAGGGCAGGTGCATTGCTCATGTGTTATGTAACCAGGCAAAGGCCAATATCCGTGTTGCCCTTGTGTCGTCTTTTATTTCCTCTTTTTATTTCCCTGTTTTCACTCTTAGACCATCGTGCCAACGGAGACAAAAATACATTTGATTGACATGTTGTCAGCATCAGGGCTTACAGTCATTGAGGCTACCAGCTTTGTTTCTCCAAAGTGGGTTCCGCAGGTGAGTTTTTCCTCTCTTAGAGCTTTTCAAATGGAAGTTGTTGAGACACAGCCCGTAGAGAGCAGTCAGAAAGTGTTGTTACCCCTGGCATTAATTGCATTCTGTCCCCTTTTGCCATTATGTCAGATGGCTGACCAGGTGGAGGTGATGAAGGGGATCTGTAAGAGACCTGGCGTGTCTTACCCGGTCTTAACCCCAAACCTCAAAGGTTTCCAGTCTGCAGTGAGTGTCAAGCATCATAATTCAACACTCTTTTATAATAGCTACAATGACTTACTGTACGTCCAGCTCTTTATACACAGCTGTGTCTAAAGGTATTGAGGAAAAATATCCCTTTCCTTGCTCTGACACACTTCAGGTGAAGGCTGGTGCTTCGGAGGTTGCCATATTTGGTGCTGCATCTGAGCTGTTCAGTAAGAAGAACATAAACTGCTCAGTGGATGAGAGTTTACAGCGCTTTGAAGAGGTTATGAAAGCAGCTAAAGAGGCTGGTGTGCCAGTAAGAGGGTAGGATTACAAGTTTCCTAACTGTCAACAAAACAGTAAATCATTTGAATTTAGTGCTTGCTTTGTATTACTGCTATGTTTCATCGATGTTTCTCGTCACCCCAGTTATGTTTCATGTGTGCTTGGATGTCCATATGAAGGCAATGTGGCACCTGAAAAAGTTGCACATGTGAGTTTTCAATATGTACAAGATTAAATGAAGGCTAAAGTCTTTTTAAAGTAGTTGTCCTTTTTGTTTAAACAAGCCAAACTTTGTGTTATTTTGCAGGTAGCTAAGCGTCTGTACTCCATGGGCTGCTATGAGATCTCCCTTGGTGACACTATTGGGGTGGGAACTCCAGGAAGCATGACTGAAATGTTGCAAGCAGTGAGCAGAGAGGTCCCACTTAATGCTCTGGCAGTGCACTGCCACGATACCTACGGTCAGGCCTTGGCTAACATCCTTGTAGCATTACAGGTCAGTCGGGTTCTAGTTTGGTTTTTTATATCCTCAGAAAAATTGAAACTTTGGTTGTCTTTTAAAAGGACAATGTCTAATATATTTATTTTAATTTATTTTCTGTTTTTGCAGATGGGAATCAGTGTGGTGGACTCTTCAGTAGCTGGATTGGGCGGCTGTCCTTATGCCCAGGGGGCTTCTGGGAATGTAGCCACTGAAGATGTAGTCTATATGCTGCATGGACTTGGGATTCAAACAGTAAGTGCTTCTCTCTGGCCTCCTGTGTCTTATACTTGCTTTGATTGCTAACATTAATTTTTAGATAACTTTTGAAAAGATGGGGTTTTTTTTAGAAAACACTGACTTATTGTTTACTTAATTCATTCATGAGTCTTTTGTTTATTTGCTTTTGCTTATGAGGAAGAAGTTCTTTTTCTCTCAAGTTTGACTTTCCATCCTTTTTATTCACTTCTCAGGGGGTTGACCTCTCAAGGCTGATGGATGCTGGAGCTTTCATCTGTCGAACCCTCAACAGAAAGACCAACTCCAAAGTCTCACAGGCCACTTGTAAACTGTAAATGAAAGCCAAACCACACAGACTAAACAACCATGCAACCTGGAGCACTCATCTTTTACGTGTTCAGTTCTCCTCATTATAATTATGGAATCACTTTTCATTTACATGTATAAGAATATTTATTTAGTATTGGGAGAGTCTTTCCACTGTTGAGAATAAACCCTCTGATCAGATGAGCACTACATTAAAGCATAGCTGGAACAGTGCCTTATCACTTTAATCCTTAATATTAGACCCATCACAAGCCTTCACCTATCTTTTAAACAGTGTGTTTGCTGTATGGGCATTGGGGGCGAGCCAAATAGAAGCACAGATTTTGTTTATAGTAATAAGTTCAACAGTTAAGATGTCAGAGCGAAAGATAAACTCTCCATTGATGTCATACAGAGGCAGAAGTGTTGTTTTGATTTCTATCATCCTTAATATGCAGTGATCACTGTTTTCAAACTGTTATTTTAATAGACAAAGGGAGAATCTAACACATTCAGCATGTATGATTTTGGGTATTATACCGATGTGTGAAATAATACAGATGTGCAGTACTTCTCTGATTTCACAGAATTGTTTTTACATGTAGAAGTTCTAGTTGTACTTTATTGGTTAGATATTTATTTTGAAAAACCTGTCTTCTAATTAATGATGTACATATTTAACAATATTGTGAGTTAAAAAAAAATAAAACGATTTCATAAGTAAAATGCCTCGCTGACTCACAATTTTCAGTGTTGGGAGACACCTCATGACAACTTGCACTGCAGCTTTCAAATTGCTTTCAAAGTTTCACATAGTTGCATGAAAGATAAAAGAATAGAAATGCCAAACAGAAAAGTAAGAGTCAAACTCCTTGTACACGTGTTCGGCAAATTGATCAGAAACAAATTTTAGGGCAATGAAAGGACTACAGAGTAAGGAGTGCTGTTACTTAATTGAATATTTACAGTGGGTGTGTCAATTCTGCCCTTTTCTAGTCAACATCAGATCCACAGATCTCTTAGGAAAAAACAATTTGAAGCCACAATATAAGGCCTTTAAATGAGGGCTATCTTTAGCAGTCTCTGTGGTGATTAGGCAGTTTGTTGCGGAAATGATTCAGAATAAACAAAAAAAAAGTTTTCTTTGCCACACCTCATGAAAACCTGATGGACAAGTCCAGCAGGCAGACTGAGATTCTTCACAAGAAACGTAAAAGGTAAAATGCTAATTGATGTAACTGGTGATGTGCAGGACAAGACACTTAGTAATGAGTCAGCTGCAATGGAAACATTCCACTCCTTTAATACAATAAGAAGGATAAGTCATATTTTGGGATAAAAGTGTTTGCACTACCGCGTGTCGACGTCTTTAGTTTATATAGATATGGGTTGTTCCCACAAGTTATGTGTTTAACTGGGAATTGATCTAAAGGTTGTTTTTCAATGAAAGCCTTATTCCAAAATTAAAATTAAACTCAAGCTATCAAAAAGCAGTCAGTAAGGACAATTCAGAAAATGAAAACACATTCAAAAGATATTATATAAATTTAATTTATTTAAAAAAATTACTTTATTAACAGTGCAGAAAACATTTTTCCACCAAATGTCCATATCGAGCTATGAGAGATTCATAAAAATATGTAGTAGTTCAACGAGCTGTCTGTTTGTTCAACATTTCCTCCTTTCTACACTGCGCTCCGACTTCTAGCAGCAGCATTCCTTTTGCGTTATTTAAATCAACAATGGTCTTGGATGAGGCAACTTTGTGTACAAGCACGCCAAAGCACAGGCACTCTATGAACAACTTGAGGCTGTGTGTCATAAGAGCAAGCAAATGCCCACCAAGGCTTTACCTAAAGAAATATGGCAGTGATATATGCGTGTTGCTGTAATAAATCTTAATTGGGAAAATAAATGCAGTAACAACGTTTTGGTCAGTTTGCACACCTTCAAGTATCACTCGGGCATAACTCCATGACTCAGAAGTGTCTGCACTCTCCAGCAGAATGGTCTACCTATCTCTCATGACTTGGAGTCATCAGTACAGCAAATTAGAGAAAGCTATGATTTCATCTCAGTTAAATAAAAGAAAAAGATATCTCTGAAATGTGTAGGTAACACTTGACTATAACAAGGCGCCATCACACTGCACTATAGACACTGGCAGTGTGGGTGAATACCTCTGCCAGGTGTGTCCTGTCTTCTTGTGTGCAGTGTTTCCTTTCCTTCCCCTCCCATGTTAAACCTCCTATCACAAGAAAGACAGAGAAACCACACTGGAATGTTCTAATACGGGTGAAGGGGTGAAGCTGAAAAGCCACACAGGCCTTTATTGTATTCAAAGAAACCCACATATCATAGACAAATCAATTTGGCTCTGTGACTTGTAATTCTTGTGGATGTTGACTTGGAAAACAAAGTCCATATACGCTCAAAAAGAGTCTTAGATGTAGACACAAGGGCCCACAGGATGAATCCAGTTCAGATGACTCAACTTCCAGGGTCTGACACACTCTGGCTCATAGTTCTGAGTCTGTTTTCTGAGATTTGTCATTGAGTTAACACACAAGCACTGCTCATCTCCTTCCCTTTGGCCTGCTTTTGTTTTCAATCACGAAGAAGTGGACAGGTCTGGAGCAGAGGCCCGTATCTTCTCTTCAAGTCTGAGTCCAGAAGGTCTGTGTGGAGACTTGAGTGCAGTCTTGAAGGATGGAGGCTTTTCTTTCAGGTCAGACCCCATGGACACACGCAGGTGGCAGTTGTTGAAGGGGTCATCGCTGTAGTTGTCATGCTGCACAGCCATGTTGCGACTGCGCCTCTTAACCTTGTTTGCGCATCTTACAACGCGTTTGGAGATGAGGTAAATGATCTCACAGATGTTCAGGACGATGCAGAGGGCCGAAGCTCCAACCATAAAGTAGGTGAAGACCTTTTTCTCAGTTGGGTGGCCGATGTAGCAGTCCACCTGGTTGGGGCAGGGTAACACCTCACACTTGACCAGCCTTGGCAGGTAGAAGCTGTCGTAGATGTGGTGGAGGATGTAAAGGAAGGCAACCTCGATGCCTGTCTTTACGAAGAGGCTGATCAGATAGGTCCACCACAAGCCGCCGTGCTTCTTGCCTGTGTTGCTGTATAGCGTCTTGGTGTCGCCATGCTTGGCCTTGAACTTCCGCTCGCGGTCGTCACGGTATGCAACATGCATGACCACCATAAAGGATGGGCAGGTGACAAAGATGAGCTGAAGAGCCCACAGGCGGATGTGGGAGATGGGGAAGAAGTGGTCATAGCAGACATTGGCGCAGCCGGGCTGCTTGGTATTGCAGTCAAAGTCTTTCTGCTCGTCCCCCCAAACTCTCTCTGCTGCCACCACGTACACCATCACCCTGAACACAAACACCACTGACAGCCATACCCGCCCAAACGCAGTGGAGTATTTGTTCACCCCACTGAGGAGGGCTTGGAAGGTCTTCCAGTCCATGTCGGCTGGCACTCAAATTATTTCTTCCCTTCTTCTCTTCCTGGGGCTATTTTGTCTTCAGACCTGGACATCAGAATAAAAAAAAATAGTTTAACATGTTTTCATTGTCTACTGAATACCCTGATTATTATTTTTTTAAATTAGTAGATGTTCTTCCAAAGACAATTTAAGGGGAAAACACCTCCTACAGGTCTCTTAAAAATGTCCCTGAAGCAACAATAACACAGTAATAAGCAGGCCTGGAGCCAAGCTGTTCTTCAAGGAAACAAGTTGGACCAACGTTTTAACACACCCTGAGTTTATACGTATCTTAAGAAGTAGCCTAACTGATAAATCTTGTACATTTCCTACAAAGATTAATTCAAGAGCCTACTTCAACAATAACAGCTATGTAATGGTTATGTGTAAAACATAAAAAGCAGACTTCAGACACCTGAATATGTCTGAGTAAAGCAGACTTTTACGCACAGACTGTATGCGTAAATTAGCCTTATTTCCTTTTCAGCTATGGCGCTTTACCGACACGTGTCTTTTCTTCATTCGCTTTTACAAATGATAGTCTCGCACACTATGGTATACTATGAGCACATTTGAAAACATCCATTTAAGTTCGGCTCAAGCGTGAACTTCAGCTGAGGCACATCGACAGATCACTAGACTACTATGAGTTCATTACTTACCAACAGAATGTTCAGTCCATTCTTGGGTGAAATACTCGTGACTTAGATATCTCCGAGAAGTTTCTTGTTTCTTTATTGTAGTTTTAGTCCTTTAACGTACAGATCCGGCTCCCCTCGGCAGGTAAAGGAGCGCAGTGTTGAGAAATGCGCCTGTGGGTGGGGTTAAAGAAGAAAGAATGGAGCTGCCCCAGATGTTCCTCTCTCTCTCTCTCTCTCTCTCTCTCTCTCTCTCTCTCTCTCTCGCTCCCCTCTCTTTCTCCCACTCACACGCCTGTGTTAGGTTGCAATTCAAATATTTTTTGCATAACAGTAAACCCAGCTCACATAGACCGTATTCAAGTACTTTGGATATGTTTTGCAAATAGGCATACAATCATGTCATAAGAAAAAATCATTTACGGAATTAAATACCAAATCACAGCTTTAGAGGTTTAAGACCACATATGATTTTAGTCTGTTAATGGCAATATTAAGACCACAAGAGGTCATTGAGGGTCTGTTACAAACCGAGGGACAGTTTAGTTTTATTGCACCACGATCAAAGAATAAATAACAACATTTGCCTTACATACAAAAAAGGCACCTTAATTCACAGTATCCTATCAGTATCTTTCTACTAAACTGTGTATCACAGAGAGTTATCAAGGCAGAGCACTGTCCTATGGTTTGTTTGTAAACGTTTCGAGACAGCAGATTTTTTTTTGTTTAAAGTTTCCAGGAAGGGTTATCGCCATGTCTCAACAGATCACTGTACGTCAGCAGACACACCTTGAGGTGAATGCATTTTTTGTTGTTTTTATGCAGTCACTTTTTATTGCAGATTCTTATAGCATTCTGAGTGCCATGCTAGAGAGAAGATCAGAGTAGGGAGATCAGTTCATTTGTCACAGAGTATGTTGGCAGGTAACCAGAAAAAATATCCAATTTCCCTGTTCCTCTTTTTTCTGTACTTTTTTTTTCCATAACCTAGGAGTGCCAACAAGGCGTATTGTGTCCCCTATTGTCTTTCCAGCCAAGCTCTACTCAGATGACACTGTCAAACGCTCATCCTCACTGTCACATCAGACTGTCACTTTTTGTCTCCTCTATACAATCTTTTAAAGCCCACAACCTAACTTAACAGACTTTTCTTACACTTTATAGATCAGATATCCTTATGGGGCTTCTTCACTGTGCATCTGTAAGGGAAGCAGCCCTTTATTGGTTTTGTTTGTGAATGAATTGAAGTCCATGAATGTTGTGGGGATGATCAAATATTAGCCCGAACAAAAGCCATAGCTGTGCCAGAACTTGCCAGTTCTTGTAGGCCTGTGCCCATGTGTGAGCCTTTAGAATTCCTGGATTCACATTACATGAAAGGATTAAAGACAAGTTCATATATCATTAGTCAAGTCAAGTCATTCTTTTTGTTCAGTACAATCACACACAATGTCTCAATGGGCTTTTTTAGGCACACAACAGTAACGCCTCCCAACCAAACCCATCACTTCTAAGGAGAAAAATACATCCACAAATTGTCCCTTATATCAACTTTGTGACTTTAATTTACAAGAGTGTAACGTAAAAGGCGTGAAAAGTCATGTTTGGATTGAAAACCTGATAATCTGAATAGCTTTTTCTTTACTTTGTTTACTCAAAAAATGAGATGTGATGGCAGAAATTCAGTAGTCTGGTACCAGCCTAAAATATGGTTGACCACAAGCAAATTAGGCATCTGTATAGTTACATTTATGAAGAAATGACACTCTCAACTGTAATGTTTCATTTCTACAACACTGAAAGTATGAAGTAGCCCTCTAAAGAGTTGCTGTAGTCTGTCCTTTCTTCATGAAACACTCCATTTTAAAGTCTCACAGCTGAGTGCTGCAACTCTCAGAAGATTCTCAGGAGGATCAAGTCCAGCTGTGCTTTTTAAGAAAGCCATCCAAAGCTCGAACACATGAATGAAACATCTGCAGTCACAACATTTAGAGCAGTTCAGGGCACCAAAAAATGGCATTCGAGTGGGGGAGGGGAAGAAAAGTTGCTTCTTGGTTCCAGATGAAAAACTGGTCCAGGCAGTCTGCAGGGACACACCTGGAGGAATGCACCTTGTGACTCAACCTCTGCCAGCCACAAGTTTTGACAAGACAGACCTACACAACAGGATAAACAAATCGCTTTTCACTACAACAACTGTGAAAGGGAGGAAATGTACCAGAGAGCAGAGAAAGCACGGACAAGGAGAAAAAAAACTACCCGAGAAGAATTGGGAGGGTCTTAAAGTGGGAGTGATCTTGAGCTCATTTGGAGAACTACCCATTCAGGCTGGGCAAACACATTATGAACAAAGAAAAGGGCACAATGTAAAGCTTGGTCATAAGGTCCTGTAGATATTATACTAAATAATATTTGATATATCACTTGAGAACTTGAGAAGCCAGTGTGAATGTGACAATATGATTTAAATTAAATCACTTCTTGTCATGATTAAGTTTAAACAAAAGACCATATTTTTCACCTCCTCCACATGAATCTCTCTGATCAGACATTTTTGCTTTTATCGGCTGTGGACTAAGATTACCAGTGACATATCTGCTGCCACCCCACTACAGCAGAGGTGACTAATGACTTTTTGGCAGCAACTTTTCCTTTCCTGAAACTGTGCTCTACTTGCTCAGACACTCTACAGGCCTCACTTGTTAATCTTCATTGAAACTACTGTCTACTGAAATAGACTTAACAGTTTCAATGAAGCCTGTTAACTGAAGTGTCTGCAGGTTCTCCTCTCCTATGTTTGTGGAAAGATGTACTGTGGTTTTGAGGTTTTTTTTTTTTTCAAATGTTATGAAATCATTCTTCATGGCTCTGAGCAGAAGAAAATATATTCATTTCATTTTGAGGTACTGAGGTGGCTGCACAACTTTCAGAGGCAGATACCAAAGGGCAAGGGTGATAAAACATGCCATTTAACTCTCACCACATCTCCATAATCCCATGTAGCAGTTTAAATACTGGAATCATCCATTCAGAGGCTACACGCATTAACAAATTCCAGCGATGGGTGGGTCCAAACACACCATTACGGATGAATCAGCCCTCCTAAAAGCACCAATCAAGCTAAACAATGAAGGTACTGCTCCTAGCAACAGGGCAATCTGTGAGCCAAAGAGGAGGAAGAACTTTAAGGAACACATGGAAAAAGTTCAAGAAAGAAAGTCTGAGATCTTTGTTAAACCACAGAACTTCCTTTGTCTGGTTTACATTATTCTGATTTGTTATGCAAAGACTTTTTTTTTTCAACATGTTGTGCAGTTAAAATAATAGCTCTACATTAAATGCAGTACACACTTCTGTGTTTGGGCCTTTATAAACTGGATATCTTGCTCTTGAGAAAAAATGAAAACACATACTCAATGTTTAAACAAGAAAAAAATATTTAATGAAAAAATATGAACAACTATGCAATCATGTGTATCTCAGTTCTGTGAACTATGCACATCCTGGAATCATTCAATCTGTTTACACCACAGCATTTACGCTGCAAAGCTCTCTGCTGCTTGTTTACAGAATGCAGTATGACATGTGAGAACAGTAACTTGCACAACAGAAAAATGGTCCAAACCTTTTGATAAATTATGAAAAGTACACTATTGACAGGGTCACATATGAATGTGTGCATAAGGAAAAGACAGTTCTGTTTGAAGCAAACTTTTGGATGTTGGGCAGTGAGCAGGGGAAAATTCTTACACAGAAAACCACATGTGTTTGTAAAACCACTCGCTAGGCCATCGGGTGACTCATGTAATTGCTATCAAGGCTAAATCCAACACTGCATCACGTTTTTTTCATTATGCATGGAACTTCATCTGTACATTCTGCTCTGACCCAAACCCCACAGTGTGCACATTCCAGTTCAATGAAACATGTCTTCTGGCAGTGTAGAACCAAACAGTTAAAACCTACATCAATCGTAATTCAGTCTCTTGGAAGAAAAATGTAGGAAGTCTTTAAGGAAGTGCCTGTATTTTGAGGTAAGACACTTTTCCATCTCTGTTTTCCATAAAGTCTTTATTCTAACTATCTTCAAGATATGGCAACACTGTATGAAGGAGCAGGTGTGTTGGGTGTTTTTTTGTCTGTAAGCTTCAAAGTGTTTGACTCCATCAAGTTGCTTCCACTGGACATTCTGTTGGTCATGTCATGGCGAGAGTGTTGAAGCGAGCTGATACATTCACGGCAGCGTTTGCCAACCAGGTAGACGATTTCAAAAATGGAGAGAAGGATGCAGACCAGGCTGGTGACCACCATGAAGAGGGTGAAGATTCGTTTCTCAGTGGGCCGAGCAATGAAGCAGTCCACTTTGTTGGGACAGGGCTTCTGTTCACACTTAATGAGCGAGGGGAAGTCGTAACCCTCGTAGATGTGGTAGACGAGGTAGACGAAAGTGGCGTCCACGGCTATTTTGAAAACCAAAGTGAGGACATAAGTCCACCACAGGCCTCCTCGCTTCTTGCCGGTGTTCTGGTAGAGACGGCGGCAGTTCTCGCCATACTTGAGCTTGTTCTTCTTTTCTCTGTCTTCCCTGTAGGCCACATGCATCACCACCAGGAGAGAGGGGCAGGTGACAAAGATCAGCTGCAGTGCCCACAGCCGGACGTGGGACACGGGGAAGAAGTGGTCATAGCAGACATTATGGCACCCAGGCTGAGCTGTGTTGCATTTGAAGTCCTTTTGTTCATCGCCCCATACCTTCTCTGCTGCCACCACAAATACCATGACCCTGAAGAGGAATACAATGGAAAGCCACACACGGCCGAAGGCTGTGGAGTACTTGTTCACTCCACTGAGGAGGCCTTGGAGGAATGCCCAGTTCATGACGAGGTTTGTTCACAGTCTGTCTGCTCTTCCCGCTGATGGAAGACAGAGAAAGCACTTCTGAGCTGAAACGGCACGGACAGAAGTCGAGTAACCGTCACTCTAAGACAAAAAGAAACGACAGTCATACCAGAGATAGAGTACAAAGTAAAGACAAAGAAGTAAACTGAAGTAAGGCAAAGTTAGGATTTCAGTCTCGACATATCTTTGAGGGGAAACGAGCACCTAAGTGTGCACCTAAAAGTGTCTCAAACGTTTCTAAATTCTAAACTTTACCATGAAATTAAGCGTCCAGAACCTATTGTCCTGAAATACAGTCGGACAACTCACTCAAATCCACCGGTCGCTTTCCTTCTACTCGGGTAAATACGCTTCCAGGTTCGTACTTTCCGTGCGCAATTACGCGTTTCCAAAATATCAATTTAAACACTTTACTATCCAAATATACGGACTTGACTTAATCCGAACATGTTCGCGGTGCTATCCTGTATAGTAATATACAAAAAAATCATTTGAATACTTACAGTTAAAATGTTTTTTTATCGCGTTTCAGTGTCGAAGCAGGAGGAACGAGGTTTGGGATAACCATCACCAATGAGTCTTCGCAGATTTCTCAACAGTACGGGAGTGAAGTGGGTGGAGTTGTCTGCCTACCATGTCTTCTCTCCACTCAACCTGCTCAGGTGGGGCAGCCCTGCTCTATCAAATATTTGTTGTTCCACTCAAGTTCCAAGAGTAGACGACGACGGATTCGTCTCACTTTCCCCGTCACGGACCGTGATCATTTTAATAATAATACAAATAGAATTAAACTTACCTAAACGAGATTTAAGCACAGATTATATTTGTAGCGTGCTTTTCTTTCAACATTCACAATTATTGTTTTTACAAAATCATTTACATTCATGTAGCAACCGACTTTACTTGAATGTTTGTGCATTTATTCTTAACAAAAATAAAACAGGGAAAATAAGCATTTTAAATAGTTAATCAAGCATCAGTAAAGGTATAAATAAAAACGATGAGAAGATCAATGTGATATTTAATTTGCAACAAGTCAACAGAAATTGGATTTTGATTCTTTAATAAAAAAGTGGGAGTTTATTGAAATATTTACATTACAAAGTACAAAAGACCAATAACAAACTCCTGCTCTCTCATTCATGCACTGTCTCCATAGACACGTACAAACTAGCACACAGTCTTCACATTCACACATATTCTCCACAGTCAGAGATGATAACTTTCTGCTTCGTTTTGCCTTCTTTTGATCCCTGAGCCTGCAGAAAGGAAACACAAATTTACATTACTTACAAAATGCAGCATGATTGACTTAAACCTCTATTAGCAATTATTACAATAAGAACTCAAATATAAAAAATATATATTTTTGCTACTGAAGTCAAGATTTACCAACTACATTTTCAGATGATCCTTAAAATATCATCGTTTTAAAATCACCTCTTGTATTCAAAGCAGCAGCTTCTTACTTCTGCTTATTTTGGTTTCAGTCGTACCTGTACATGTTTTATTTGCCATGAGAAGTGAGGGATTTATCTATGCTTAAAGAACATATTATTTCAGAGCTATAGTCATGTTTTAAGCTGGGTTATGATCACAGGTGCGCAGCTTTTAATATGGCAGAATGCATCTCACATAGGTTTCCAGTGACTACATGTGATTTCATCTTATTCCCCAGTTCTACATGTAAATTAAATAGAGGTAACAGTATAAGCAAGGGAACAGCGATTCTGCGATAATTGATTTATTACTAAACAATCAAACTTCACAAAATCTAAATATTTGAAAAACACAAAATGTTACTAAAAACAGTGAAGAGCAGGATTAATGTATTCACGGTCAGTTTCACCTCTTAACATGCAAAATCATTTAACTTCTTTTCACTGCTGTCCTCTCATTCACTTTACCCTTCATGTCATAACAGCACTGTGAGGAGTCATTAAGTAATGAACTGTCAGTCAAATAGGAAATCTGTGAAGATCTTCATATTGTTTTTAATTTATTATTAATAATAGCATCACAAAATTCAGGACAAGGACATATTTATTCAGACCCTTTTTTCACAAGTATGAAATAAATGAACTGATAAACTGTAAAGTGAGTGAGATGGAGCTGCTGAAAATGGAGAGAAGTGTCAAATTTGTATGAATCTTTGTTTGTTCATGAGATAAAACATCACTCAGTATAGTAATACATTTCAGTGAAGTGTATGAACTACACCACAGACTGGAGTATCTGTGAACTGTGGCACAAAGAAATACCAATCACATCTTTCCACCTCTTCAAACGCACAGTCCCGCTCTCTTTCCTCTTCCCTGTCTGGAGTTGTTGGGTATTGAACAGTGAACTGCACTGGCCTTTTACTGAATCAGTATGAGACATGATTTCTCCTTTATTTCTTTGCACTCAATTTGAATTCAAATACTTATGCTATGTTTTAGTTCGTATGGAATCACACTTGAATTAACAAAATCAGAGAAGTTTCACGAGCTACAAAGAAAAAGGAAAGGAACATAATTGAGTGGTTCGTCACTCAAAGTAGTCCTTGCCTTGAATAAGTAAAGAGGGTGGTTCCCAATGTGGCCCTGGACATATTTGCTCACACAATAGGGAAAAAATGTGGTTATGTGTAAACACATGTAAGTTACAGGGGTATAGAGAGCCTTTGTGATAGAGAAAGAGAGAGAGAGCGTTTTCTGTTTTGAGTGATTTGAGGCTCTTATAATAATTGTATACACGCTTTGAAACAGGAATCAAAGATGTAATCATGTTAAGAAATCATGTTGCATCTGCAGCCCAAAGCCTTTCATCCCTTACCTCCATTGAACGGAGCACATCCATCCCCTCCACCAGGTCTCCAAACACCACATGCTTGCCATCAAGCCAGTCGGTTTTATCATTGGTGATGAAAAACTGAGAGCCATTACTGTTTGGCCCAGAGTTGGCCATGGAGAGCTGTCCTGCAAGCACAAGAGACACAAGGTTTGGCCAGCTATCTGCAAAATCCGCTAGTAAACATTAACCATGGGTCTAATCCAAAGAGAGACCTCACACTATGCAATCTGACAGCTGCCCTCCAAACTTCCTACCTGGAGCGGTGTGTTTGAGGACAAAGTTCTCATCGTCAAACTTCCGGCCGTAGATCGACTTGCCGCCGGTGCCGTTGTGGTTTGTGAAGTCACCTCCTTGGCACATAAACTGAGGGATGATACGATGAAAGCTGCTGCCTTTGAAGCCAAATCCCTTCTCGTGTGTGCACAAGCAGCGGAAATTTTCTGTGTAGGATAAAAGAAGGGATTTATTAAATGTCTGTGAACCCATACTTTGTTTTTTCAAAGGGTGATGCTACTAGCATCTCACACTGGGTGTTGGAATTTGTTGTATGGTGTTGTTCATTCTTTACAGACTCTCACTTGTAACTTGAAATTGTGCAGCTATAGTAAATTTGTTTTTGTCAAAGATGCAATGATGAGCACATGGCTTTCACACCTGCAGTCATGGGAACAATGTCAGCCCGAAGAAGAAAGCGTAGCCTCCCTGCTGGCTTGTTTCCAATCTTGATGTCCATGTAGACCTGAGGATTAACTCTGCCTTTTTTAGCGGGAGGCTCGTCCTGCAAAAACAATGTATCCTTTATGTCACTATCTTAAAATAGAAAAGAAGAAGCACCAGCACAGAAAAAGAAAGCCGCCTCACCTCCTGTGCTGCAGTGTTGGTTGATTCTCCAGTGGCGCCCTCGCCCTCAGCCTCCTCTGTGGTTTTACCAGAGAACTTCTTCAGCCAGTCGTCGTCCGACCAAACTAAAAAAAGAAAGCAGAGTTTCAATCAGAATTAAAAGATGTAAGTTAACATCCAGTCAAATGATTTCTGCAAAAAGGCTTTCATCAATCACCTGGTCGAGAAGAGCCTTCTTTGATTCTCATGGGCTTGGCAGTGTTGACCCGGATAGTTCGTCCAAAAAGCTCGGACTCATTCTAGCAGACAAATAGAAATAAAACACAATCTCTCTTTCTGTGCTTTTTGGGTACACTTGTAGTGACAAGCTTTTAGAAATAAAACACCACTGACAAATGTGCACCAATATGATCCACTTACCATATTATCAATAGCTGCTGCAGCATCCTGTTGAAGAAAAGGAGCATAGGTTAACTGGTAAGTGGACTTGTGTAGCGCTTTTCTAGTCTTCTGACTGCTCACTGTGCTTCTTACACTGTATGTCACATTCACACACTGATGGCAGAGGTTGCTATGTTAAGTGTTCATCAGTATTAACTTATCCAGTTCATTCACATCGACAGCCACTGACAGCAGCAAGAGTAATTTGGGGTTCAATGTCTTGCCCAAGGACACTTTGACATGTGGCTGCGGCTTGGGATCGAACCCCTGACCTACTGGTTGAGAGAAAACTGATTTTATAACTAAGCCACAGCCTGTTAGGTTTTGATCAGAGACTTTTTTTTTTCTCAACTGTCAATTCAAACCGTGTGTAAATTGAATTTACAGCTTTCTGACTAAAATGTGAAAACAGGTTCCTGATAAATTAGTTCAGTTCATATTCCTGTTTCAACGCTAAATCACAGCCATAATAATGACTGGTTATCTCCCCCTTAAAACCAAGCTTTCCCTGATGTTGCTTTTTTGGTTCTTCTGTTAAAATCTTACTATTTGCATCAGAAAGTAACAACACATCTTACAGCAGCCCACAGATCAAAAAAAAAAAAAGCAGCATATGGCATGCCACTCCAGGAGCAGCGACATGTGGTGTAAATTCAGCGCAGCTCCTCTTTTGTAAAGCGTCTCGAGATAACACTTTTTGTAAATTGGCGCTATACAAATAATGATTGATTGATTATTCAGCGGCCTGTGTCATGCATCTCTGATGGCACACCACTCGTCTGTCACACCAGTACCACCCATCTTCCACCACCATGACCCATATGAAAATCAATACCAGTGGTCCTGCTTTACTACATTTATATTTTACTGCTGTAAAGTATAAAGAAATGTTTGTCTTTATTGAAACTGTAAGTGCAACATAGCTTTGTGTTTAAAGACATGTGTATGTTTCTCTTGTCTGGTTTTCATGTGTAGTGATCAGTGATGACAGTTAAGAAATTTCATATTCTTGCATATTGAACCAGTAAACTTGTAGCAAAGTTACCAGCTAACAGAGTTAACCCAGCTGCTGTAAAACGCGGACTATCACGGATATGCACAAATGTGTGTGGGGGGGGATTTGTAAAGCTTGTGAAATAATCTGGGTTTTTTCCTACAGATCTAAGATTTTTTAAATAAAAATAAACCTTGTTTTAAGCACGTTTGGTGTGACTGCAGCTTCTTTCCCTGTCTCTCTGCTGTCTGCATGTAGGAGCACCGCAGGGATGCACCGACACACACAAACAGTCATGTGCACACACACACACACAGAAGGAACGCCAGGCATTACGCGCCTGTTGACTTTTAGTGCAGCAGAACATAGTCCATACGGACCAAGCCCTTATGGTCAGGAGTGTACCTGATCAGGTCCCACGGCCGGTTCTGACTGTGTCTGCATTCATCAACAATCGGTAAATGAAGTTCATGACGTCGTCGCACAGCACGCTGCGGTCTGTGAACTTATCCACACAGGGGAGAGCTGCATTATATCCAAACAGCGAAGATAACGCACGCTTCACTTTTCACTCAGGAGCAGCCAGTGTGTGACAGACACGTCCACTGTGGAGCTTTGACTTTGTAATGTAGTCATGCTGAGGCGGTTTCAGGGGGAGCAGGGATGGCCTGGGCACAACTACTATTTAAAAAATAATAATAATAAGGGTGGACAAATGTATTACAAGTACATACCTCTCCCAATTCAAATTCAATGAACGCAAATCCTCTGTGCTTTTCTGAAAGAAGAGCAAACACATGCTTACTTTAGTGTTTTACTGCAGTAACAGAGAGAGAGAGAGCAGGAAAAGCCTTCATCTTACCTGTTTCATAGTCTAATGGTATCTGGATGTCTGTGATGTCTCCAAACGGAATAAACGCTGCATGCAACACCTTCTCATCCACCTCCTCTGCTAGTCCACCTGACAGAAACACATCACAAGCTTTGATTAAAGTCAACAAGTGTTTGCATGCGGATTGAAGGAGCAGGTTCATGTCCCAGTCAAAAGCTGAAGTCTGGTTTATTAGTTCATTAAGTGTGATGTTATTTCATTACTTTTGTTTACGTGTCGAACTTTTATTTTGGGAACTACAAAACCAAATGAAAAGTCAGCCTGGTTGCCATGTTTTGACCTGAAGCTTTCACGTTTTACCAGCTAAATCTCTTCATATCTACGGCTTTTTAGTCCATATCTTTATGAAATTCTACACATTTAGTCCTGTGAAATTAGTTTCATGTAAATAAATGTCCTACGTTTCTTTCCTACTGTTACTTAAACATGATAACTAACTTATTTCATGAAAAAAAACCCGGTAACTTACCAACATACAGCACTCGTTTGTTCGCCGCCATGTTGGATTTAACCCTTCAACTGTGACCCCAAGCTGCTTGTCATTGGTGCAGTCAGACTAAAGCCCGCCTCCCTATGTCTACGTTTCCTCCAGCGCCCCCTGTTGGAGGAATCCCTCTATAATCTTACAACTCACTTTGTGTGGTTAACTGTGATAGTTAAGCTTTTAATTGCAGAGAACTACGTCAGCAACTTTAATATAAAAGCTCAGGTCTGTTTCTATCATTTCCCATTAATCCAGACATATATACCCAATAATTCATTTTGTTTTAGTCTACATCTGTACATTTTGTAATTACTGTACATAGCACAGATTCTTGCACTTTCTGCTTATTGCACTTCTGGTGAGATGCCAAACCTCATTTCGTTACTCTATACTTGTATATGTGTAATGACAATAAAGTTGAATCTCTCTCTCTCATCATTTCGTGATGTCATCCTAAACTTAGGCTATCTGTTACCTTTTTGCAAAATCTATGTATTTGAACAATTTAAATTACCCATTTTCAGAAAATGTGATATTTTAATTTGTTTGTTTTGCTGTGCATCTTCAGAGGTAGGCCTACAGTTGTAAATAATAAAAAGGATGTTGGCTGGACTTATTGTTGAAAATTGAAATTTGGACTTCATGGTAAGCTCAAGCTTTTATAAGCAGTGTGACAATGATCCAGGATGGAAAATAGTTAAACCTTAGCTGAACTAGCTGATTCAAGCTCAGTGTTACTTGAATTGACATATTTGGAATTTTTCTTTAATTAACATGATGTAATTTCTTCTTTGTTACACGTGACTCACCTACACTAGAACAGACCCATGCTTCATGTTATCTGCCACATCTGTGTTTTTTGTATTCAATAAGTCCCCAATGTTCAAGCTTGAATTATAATGAATGACTAACTCTTATAGATGAGCTATTAAACATAAGTAAAGATAACTTTTGGTTAGCCATTGCTAAAGAAAACACATGTGTCCAGGGTTATGAACCATATCTTGTTTCCAGAAAAGTTCATTAGTAGTTTTAAAAGTAGACTAACATACAACACAGGGAGCCCTCTTAAGCCCGGGGATTTATACCACTTGTATTTTTGTCTTTTCTTTATTAATCATGACCCACTCCCTAAATGTTTATCTGACTTGCACCTTTATCTTCCTTCCCTTCCTCACAAGTTTTTTAGCCAACTGGTTGCAATCCTAGACATGACATTTAGAAAAGATTTCAAAAAGTGTTGCATAAAAAATGTTGAACATCAAAGGATAACTATATCAAAAGACAGGTCGACCATGAGATTGTAACCTATAAAATTGTTTTTTTTTAATACAAACATTGTTCTTATTTACAAATGCAGTACATTGGATATTTATCATTCTGTGAGCTTAATATCAATCCATGCAAAATGATAGATGTGGCTCTGCAGTTTCAATTTGCTGTCCAGATCCTGATTGCCGTTTTGTCAATTCATGGCCCAACATTTTTTATGAAAACTCAGAAACAAATATTATTTACTCTTTATTTATTGGTGCAGGCCCATCTGTTCATATCACTTCTTTAAAGGAAAATTAAAGGTTTACTTTTCCTTACTTAGATCAAGAGGTAACATCTAAAATAACATCCTCCATAACAACTATTGGGCCGAGACTAAGGTATATACTATAGAATATATTTTATGCTACTCCTGCAGTGTGGATACCCACATATACAACAGAGACGTAATAAATAAATGTAGGCATTAAAGTAACACAAGAGTGATAACCATGATGTAACATCCCTTTATTGAGAATACCACACACCAATGATAACATGATAGCATGGAGAAGCCTTTCATTTCAAATCAAACATAAAACTGTCAAGCAAAGAAAAAGAACAAGGCTCGTTTCCTTTTAGAAAAAGTTTTTTGTCCATTGCCACAGAATGAAGGGCCTCCATTCAAGATGTATTAGTATTATATCTTTTGGTATGCAGTTTAAAATAATTACAGAACTAGAAAATTATGAACTGTAACATTTTTTCAAAATTTTAAAGTAGATTTTTTTAAATTACATTTTTCTTTTCTTTTTTTTCTTTTCTTTTGCACAGTTGTTTAGAGGAGTCAGGTGTTTGGAGTCGCCATAGTAAGGCCCTCCCCATTTCTGCTCAGTTTTCTGTGTCCTAAAACAACAAGGATTTTTTCGTTACCATCTTAAAGCTTACATTCTGTAAAGACAAAATCAGCAAGTAAGAATAGCTAAACTGATTTTTATTATCATGTCAACTTACTGCAGCATACAGTTTTCAGGATGTGGCAGCAGGTGGAGCTGTAGTAGCCAGGCCACCCACTTTTTGAGTGGCATCTTTCTTTGCCTGGTGGGCTTGTAGCACAGCAACAGCCTCTTCCACCTGTAGTAACATAACACAAAACAAGACAAAAGTAAATTAACACAGTAACAAGTGGATAAAAGACATACATGTGGCATTGTGGAGGAGGGAGAAAAGTACCTTTGATCGCAGAGATTCATGAGACTCCAGCATATGTAGCAATTCAGAGTTGTCAATCTCCAGCAGCATGCCGGTGATCTTTCCTGCCAGGTTGGCATGCATGGACTGAATCAGTGGAAAAAGACGCTCACCTATTTGGAAAAATACAGAAAAAAAAAAAATCAATCAAATCTAATGAAGGCTGAAAAGCATCAGAGTTAATGCATAATGTTATAGGATTTGTACCTAGCATTTGCTTCTGTTCCTGAGGGGGTGCAGCAGCCAGCATGGAGGCTGTGAGAGGCTCCTGGCCCTGAACATGTACAGCCGGCTGAGCCTGGAGGGCACAGAGAAAGAAATTAGAAAGTCATATGTAAAGCTTTGATTGTTTGAAATGACTGGAACACACTGAGATCTGACTAGTATTTCTTCCACACCTGCTGTAAAGCAATAGGTTGAACAACCTGGGGGTTTGGGTTACGGACACCAGTGGCATATTTGTAAGGAGGCATGGCACGGGGGCCGCCGGGGACTCCCATCGAGGGACGAGGAGCCATGGCCTGGCCAGCAGCTTGAAGAGAAGATAAAAAAACATGAACTCAGTATCTTGACCAGCTTTATAGTTCATGTAGTGTCAATGAAATGATGATGCAAATTGATAGTGTCAACTGGATCAATTACTATTAATGAACACACCTCGTGGTCCCTGTGTGCTACCAGGAGACATGTGCCTCAAGTTGCCACGGGGTCCTGGCTGGCGTAGTGAATTGGGTATCCCTTGGAAACCCCCTAGTGACAGTAACAGAGACAAAGAATGAAATTCATTTTTTTTATATTTATCTATTACGGTAATTTAACTCTGTATTTAAAGTTTAAGAAAGTGTATTTTAAGGGCAGCTGCATGATCATAAAGTGGCACAGTCTTACCTTGACCTCTGCCACCTTGTTGCTGCCATCTGGGGTTGGGTCTCATTTGGGCCAGCTGATTGGGTGCATAGTATGTTGTCCTATTCTGGGCCTGATGGATACCAGTAACAAAATTGTATCATTACATGTCACTAAAAAAGCATATTCTGCTGAAATACTCCTGTATTGTCTAGTATTTTAACATGGTAATTACATGGAAACCAAAGGATCAAAGTGTCCTCTGGAAAAAAAGGTAAAAAATGTCACTTGAAAATCTTGGGAACCCTAACCCACTTCAGCTTTGAAATACAAAATTAAACAAAAAAACTGTTACCTGATCTTAAATCTACATCAACAGATTGCGTATGTCAACTCTGACTGTAAACACTGACATATTTACCCCTGCTATGATCAATTCGAAAGCATAGTAGATACTATTTAACACATTCAGAAGACATTATGCAACATAGGTGTTTCATTTGAGTTGTCCACTTTGCAAATATTTATCTTGTATTAACTCCCTTTATAGCTCCACATTTGGTCTCCACTTACTCCTGTATGAAACATCTGGCTCTTAGGCTACAGGTCCACAATCTACAAAGCTAGTCGTTTCTTTTGCCTATCTTCAGTTTGCATGCATCAGATTTTTAGAACTTTAGTGCAAAAAAGATCTGTCTTCCTGATGACACTGAACCAAAACAGCAAAGTAACCAGTTTTCCAAAATAAAATAGTATGCTATCTCACCAAAAAGCTTAGAGCTTCTGAGACATGCAATGTCAAGTCATAACTATCCGTAGATGTCTAAGCGACCCCTTTCACATTAAACACATAG
Source organism: Labrus bergylta (assembly GCF_963930695.1). NCBI lineage: Eukaryota > Metazoa > Chordata > Actinopteri > Labriformes > Labridae > Labrus > Labrus bergylta. The sequence continues at coordinate 9,946,608 of NC_089212.1, read as the reverse complement.
CAACTCAACCATTTTTTACATTACATTAATTGGATTTTAGCATTTATGGCAAGCATGTTCTTAACAGAAGTTCATTCTCACACCTGAGGCACTGCTGGCATGAAGTAGCCACTCGTGGGCTGGAATTGATTAATGATGGCATTTGCAGGCATGGCCCTCATTCCAGCGATACGCTGCATGTACTGGTTGGTAAGGTGGGCTTTGCGCTCCTCTTTGCGCTGAGCAAGAGCCACATAGAGGGGTTTGGAGCCAACGATGCGTCCATTCATCTCGGTCACGGCCTTGGTGGCCTCTTCAGGGGAGGAGAAGCAGACGAAGCCAAAGCCCTTGGAACGACCCTCCTCTAGCATCACCTAAAGAACACATTGTGCCTCAGTGACTTCAGGCATTTGATAAAATCATGCTGTTGCTGTATATTTATATTGATTAAATATATACATTCTAACCTCTGTATGAACTTTCTCACCTTAGCACTTGTAATAGATCCGAATGGAGAGAACTCCTTGCGCAGTTTCTCGTCGTCTATGGTGTCATCAAGGTTCTTAATGTAAAGATTAACACCCTGAAAAAAATACATACAGTCATGAAACATACAGTATACCAAAAAAAGCAGCTTGTTTATACTAAGTGACTGATTGAATTTATATTTTAAGAGAGAGATCAGAGCTTATTTTCTGCATACCTGATAACGACTGATCCGCTCTTGTTTCAGCAGCTCAAACTTCCTCTTAAGCTCTGCCTGCCGCTCCATCTTCTTCTGAGCCCGGCCCACAAACACAGTCTTACCACCGAATTCTGCGCCATTCATGTCCTCTACAGCCTTCGGATGAAAGTCATTATCAAAAGAGGGAATTACTAATGAAACTCAACTTAATACATTTCCATGAGACTAAAGTACCTTGTTAGCATCCTCATGTTTCTCATAGCTAACAAATCCAAAGCCTCTTGATTTGCCGGTGGGATCAGTCATCACCTTTACGCTGAGTGTTTTACCTGCACATGTTAAAGGTCGTGTAAGATTTCACAACTAGAACAACAGAGTGCTGCCAGTGAATGTTGTCCGATCTTACCATATTTGTCGAACATCTCCTTCAGCCGCTCATCGTCCACATCGTCGGCAAAGTTCTTGATGTAAACATTGGTAAACTCTTTGGCTTTGGCACCAAGTTCAGCCTCCCGTTCTTTGCGAGATTTGAAACGACCCACAAACCTGAAATAGAGGGAAAGCAGCAACACACACTCTTTTAAAACAGTCCTCACACAGAGAGAAACAAACCAGGATCCATCACTTGCTGTTTGCTTTCAAAGAAAATCCTCATTTGGGTTTCCAGGTTGGGAAAGTTCGACAATGACAGAGGAAGACCTGACCACATAAGCACAGGGAGTAAAAGAGTACAGGGACAACATCCACAAAACAAATTCACAGCTACCTTTCCCCATGTGACTCATCATTCCAAGTGTAGACATAGAAAAATATCATCCAACTTTTGTTAATATCACCAGAGGCAGGCAGATATGCTGGCATGCTAGACAACACAGTGACAACCATCTTAATTCTTGGTCCAAAACTTGATGAGGAGGTGGATGGAGAGGGGTTGAGGAACAGAGTCTCACAATACAAAGGAAAGCTCAGGAGGACCAAATGATCTTATATACCTTGCTATGATGACCTCTCTCTCCTTCCGACATCCAGTTTTGCATTCCTGCATTCGATCCATCACTAAAACACACAAGCGTGGTCATACACACACACACATACAAACACTCCAAGACCGGTGACCAGCGAGTGGACAAATGAGGCAACAGAAATGCGTCTTGTAGGAAAGATTAGGATATATAAAAAGTTTTTAGTTTTTTTTTTTATCTATATGTTTAGAGGTTATCTTCACACTAGTGGTAGTGAGAGGTGGGTTTATTAGTCAAATTATTTACACACAAAACCCAAAAAACTGAAAAGAAGACACAAAAAGTCAGTTCACCCAACACAAGTGAAATACAGTCATGTTTATACCCTAAGACACATAAGGAATCTCAGTGTAATACTTTAAGGCAATAGCCATAACTACCATATACTCACTAAGTGCTGCAATGTCTGAACTAACATTGGAAAAAAACGTTAAGTTTATGCTGTTTTTTTTTTTTTTTTCATTTCTTTAATAACACTATCAACAACCGACCCCCCTTTGGACCCCAGTTCCTAGATGATCAGACACTCACACCTTGCGGTCATTCAGAAGCATGCCGTTCATCTTCTCAATGGCACGGTCAGCAGCATCCTGGGTCTCAAAGTGGACAAAGGCATAGCCCTTGGAGCCATTTTCATCACATACCACCTGTAGGAGGGGAAGACATGAAGGTAAATATGTATCCATTAGAAAGGCATCATGACTCATCCCGGCAGTTACTTAATCTTAATGTTACAGTTTAAGAGCTATAGGGCAAGGTACTCTTTTGCTTTCTTGCAGAGAGTTAAATGATAAAATCTATACCTTCCTTAAAAGTGCAACCTAAGTACTGTATAACTCTGATGACTTTCATAAGAACAGCAGAACAAAAACTAAGCACAATATTTTGTGGGTAAGTGATTCTTTTGTGGTATAAACACAAATTAGAGGTTTTATATTTAAGGTTTGACCGTTCTCACTCTGATCAACAAGACGTGACCAGTTTGTAAATAAATGAGCTTTAACTGCTTCTCCTCTTTCCAGTTTTTATGCTAACAGGCTGCTAGCTGTAGTTTGTATTTAAAAGGCAGACATAAGTGTGGCACGGGTTTTCCATATTCAAATGTCTGTACAAGGCAAATTAGGATGGTTTTTTTTTACAAAATGTGGAAGGACTGCAACAGTGTGACTTGTTTTTTTGTTTATACAGGGAATGAATATTGGAGAATTTTTTTTTTTTTTTACTTATGAAGCTCTATTCATGTGAAACCTTTAAGCATGACTTTTTGTCTCCAAAAATCGGGATAAAATGCATTAAAAAAAAACAACAATCATCTTGAAAAGTCCCACAGTCACCTTTCAGACAACTGTACCTTGCAGGAGAGAATGTTCCCAAAGGCAGAGAAGGTGTCATACAGTGCTTTGTTGTCAATGGACTTGTCAAGGTTCTTGATGAACACGTTGCCCACTCCAGACTTCCTGAGGGAGGGGTCTCTTTGGGACCACATGATTCTGATTGGCTTTCCCTTCACCACGTCAAAGTTCATGGTGTCCAGGGCTCTCTCAGCTGAAGGGGCAGAGAGGTGGGGGAGGGGAAAGGTCATGGGTGTTTGTTTACATGGAGCAAGTCTGAAAACATGTGAGTCACTACAGCATGTTACTTCATATAATGCATCATGCAACTACTATGTGACAACTAGCCATCCCTTTAAATCACATGAGCACTGCCTTGAAACACTCAAATAACAACAATAACAAACGCTGGATTGTACTAAAACGTTTTTTTCCCCTTCTGTGCAGTGTATGCTGCTTCAATGTAGAATCCCTGCTGCCCCACGATTTACCAGCCCCATGTATCACGGTAAAGTTACTGCAGTGGGCCATGTGGCTGATGAGCAGCTGGGACAAATGTGGAGGCAGCTGCAGTGGGCAGGCTGGGAGCACATGGCTGCCTTCGATCAACTCACTACATGCTGCTTGGCCTAGTACCACCTAGGCCCGTTGCAATGGTACAGAACAACAATAGAACTAGTTATGGTGTTGATTATTCATTTGGAACAACTGTCAGATTATCAAATCATTACGTCTTCTTTGGGCCCAATTTCATTTCAGAATTTCTACTATTCCTCTTTCCATTTATTGCTTTAACTCAAATATAGGCTTTCATGTCCATGTGGCTACACATGCCAAACATCCCTTTGTTCACTTACTCCACAGTAACACACGCGCACACACACAAACACACACACACGCACACGCACACGCACACACACACACACACACACACACACACACACACACACACACACAGTGCAGGCTTTCCAACTAAAAGTGTCTGGTAAACAAAACAGAGCTGCCTTGCGTCTGCTGGCATCAGCAGTTTGGCTCGCAATTGTACTTCACAGCCCGTGTGTTCAGATAAGGTGTGTTTTTACTCTCAAACATATGGACCTCTGGAGGTTCAGAGAGGGAATCTTAGCATCTAAATCATATATTAAAGTCGTTACCTTAGGTGATGTCATTAACAACCACACTAAGATATCGTTTTTAAATGTTGACAGTTACTTAATCATTAATGACATGTTAGGAACTTTCAAGTATAACCGGCAGGCAAATTGGAGTCTGCTCAGAAAAGACCTTCTATATTTAGAGAGGGGTCCTGTGAGGTATGTGCTGGCATGGAGGGAGAGTAGAGCATTCTCTACCATTGATGGGGAAGAAACACATTCAACTAGAATGCTCAGATGAGTAACACTGTTTACTCACAAGGTTACAGCACGACAACAATCTAACAAAGTTGCAAACTATCTATATGCTCTCTCACGGAATCAGCTGACCAGCTCCAGTTGTGTTAATGTCCATATTCTTTGTTGCACTAAAAGGAAGAAGACTCCTGTCCTACAGACACGTGCAGGGACTCCATGTAAATACAAAAAAGCTACCATCCCCCCCATGTCTACACCTCCAATAACAAATGGTGTATTCTCACTTGTGGCTCTTATTACATTTACTCAAGTGAGTTATACTACCTTCCTGGAATGCAGCCATTTGTAACCCCTCATTACTTTGGCTTTTGGTTCCAGACATGTGCACAGATATTTTGTGACAGGTGTTTCACAATGAAACAATCGAAGAAAAAAAAAAAAAAAGTCCACAAAATGTAAACAGTATGTGACAGTCCTTCAAAGATAACCACACCATCTGCTGTTATTACTCAATGGTTTGATGCCACTGGCTGCAACTGGAAAAGACACTTCCTCACATTTGTTACATGTTAAAGAGAGACACTTGTGCATGAGACTGGATTAACAATCTGAAGCAGTTCAAGTGGTTAAACTATGACAAGGAAAGTCAACCATATGATTCACCTATTCCTTAACAAGATACAGGTTTACAATGGAGTAAAATCGAAATAACAATAGGATCACGTTTTTAATATTACTGCATCTACCAGACAACACACATTTAAATAAAAAGAGATGAAGCAGGGACTATTGCTCAGCTGTGCTTTTCTTTTGTTCCTCGTCTTCAGTGAATGTAGAAGCAGAGGGCAATGGGAATTGGTTTTACTCTGTGGCCTTTAAATAGGAGCAGAAATAGGTCATTTTGGAATTAATACATTAGATGTGTAATAGGCACATACACCCTTATTTTGTGATTTAAGTGATGGGCACTTCTATTCTGTTAACTTAAATTGTCTTCTCTGCATATGTTAAGGGATTTCTCTCACATTTTTAGCAGAGTACACAAGAACTGGGCCCGGTTTATATGGGTCAAACTAGTTCTTCAACCAGCCTAAATAACTGCTATGGATGTCTTAAAAGTAAAAGCAAAAATAGCACCTCAAACATAATTAAAGCAAGGTCATGCTTTTTTTTAATTAAGAGACACATTTCCCTAATTGTATTCACAATGCAGACTGAGATTATTGACATTGACAGCATAAGGTGACATAGTTCATATCTGTATGATGCGTGTACTTCTACACATGCAGGTAACATGCTCAAACTATGCAGTGATCACACACTTTTCATCTCTTACCGTCAGCAGGTTGGGAAAAGTTAACATACGCGTATCCCAAGGATCGCCGGGTGATCATGTCTCTGCATACTCGAATGGAGAGCACCGGTCCGGCTGGGCTGAATTTCTCATACAGCATAGCCTCCGTGATGTCGGGGTGCAGGTCGCCAACGTAGAGAGAAGCCATCGGATAACTCCCCGTAGCTGCTGTGTTCATATCTCGGACTCCACTAAATGTTTGAACGGAGAGCTCCCCTTTCCCTCAAAAAGGCGTGAGAAAAATAGCCGGTATGAAAATATTCCGAGTCCGAACTGTGCTTCACCTAATAAAGACACTGACAGCTGGCTCTCTGCTCAAGCGTGCTCAGAAAAATGTCGAACCTGGAAAAATCACGGTATAAAGCGAGGTCTTCTGAAGTGTTTCTTCCTTTAATAACGCCAAATTCGGGTTAAACCCGAGGCCTCCTGGTTCCAGGTGTTTTTTTTTTTTTTTTCTTAAATTAATGTTTTGCTATTTTTGTAATAAGCGTTTGTTTTTCCTTTAAGTATTGCGGTACTTGTTTTTATAAAGATTTTGTAGATTTTATATTTTTTATTTTATTTTTATTTTAAGTTTTTCAAGAACGGTGAGTTAGACACTCACGGTTGTTTTGTGGCCGGGGAAAGAGACTGCGTAAGGACACGCATGGGCACTTTATAGAGAGCGGCGGTACGGAGGAAATAGTGGCCAGGGTCAAATTTAGGATGAGGAAAAAAAAAAAAAACAAGAACCACTCACTCACTGAGCATGCGGCATAAAAGGGAGAGCAGCACACTGTACTGGCCCAACTACACAGCCCGGCTCCCCACAGCGACATCTGGGTGGGAAGACAAAAGCTTTCACAGAAGGGACAAACTACTGTGGACTTTTCCAGACGTATGAAGCCGCAATTTAATCAATGAAAGGCATTGCGTTTAAAAAGGAGAGTTTGACTTTTTTTTTTTTAATTTCAAGTGAAGTCTGAACCTGCATTGCTTATACCGGAAACCATGAAATAGCCTACCAGTTTAATTTAAAAAGAAAAAAACAAATTCGCCTACAATTTTTCAATAGTTTATTAATTTAAAGTATTACAGAACATGTTACAAAGCTGCAGTTATTCTTGTTCACTCATCCTGCAATAAAAGAGACAAACAGAATGAGTTAGTCAGATTTTACACATGTAAACACACCAACATATAAGAGCAAATCAAACCTGAAATTATTTTTTAATTAACCAAACATAAGAAACCTCAACAAATCCAGGAAAGCTTGAAACATTGCACTTGGTCTGCGTTCCCGCTTTCCCTCCATCCCAACTCTTGTGGTCACAGCTTTCCCCTCTGGTTGATTCAGCTCTTCTTCCTCATAACTCAACACCTGTGACCCATCAGCACCATTGGACAACTGAAGTTTTGTGCGAATTATAGGTGGAGCAGCATATGCTCCTTCTTTGGGTGCTTCAGCTGCTTGCCTTTCAGCTCTACTTTTGTCAAAGTTGTCTTTATTGAGGACATTTCTGGGTATCTCAGCTGGCAGAGAGGTGACAACTTCTTGTGGAGACTTTGAACTAAACATTCCAGTTGGTTCAAACCACCTTTTTCTCTTGCTTTCTTCATTAATGGCTGCTTCTTCCAGATGTGGGAGCTTTATGGCCCCATCCACCAGGGTAATTAAATTCAATTTTTGATCTCCAGTATTTGTTTTTGAATTCATGATAGACTCCTTAACTATAGTTGAAGGCTGCAGATCAGGAATGTCCTGTAATAATTTGTCTACAGAGGCCAAACCAAGAGTCTCAACATGTTCTTGTATGTGTCCAGGTAGCCAAAGGGTCAGTCTAGCAACTGGGTCCTCACTCACCACCACAACACCCCGTGGGATTTGAGAAAACTTGCGTCTCGATAAAGTAGTACCAGCAACAACCCAGTCTGTAGCTGCAGCGTCAGAGGAGTCAGACTGCATGGAGTCAGTAAGACTGGGGGTTTCTTGTGGATCAGAAACTGAAGGCTCAGGACTTGTCACTTTTTCTTTGTCCACAATGACGAAGGGTCCAGTGGTGACAACAGCCATGGCATCTAAAACACACGGCACAGATAACTTCAGTTAGAAACAGATAATGTCATTTATTGAGACAGTTTTTAGGGGTGAGGGGAAAAAAAAAAAAAAAATCTGACCTTCAGCAAGATGCCTGATTGGCAGGCCTTTACACTTTGAGCTACAGCAGTCACACACATCTGCAGTTCCACTCAGATCATCCCATCTGAAATGTAAAAAAACCTCATGAAGTAATGAAAAAAAAAAAAAGTGTAAACTTAGTCACTGACAGATTACATTTAACTACCTTGACTTCAGCACATTGTAGTTACAGGATTTGGAGCCAACAGTGACACCCTTGTCTGAGATTAGGACCCTACAGTGGATGTGCAGCTTCAGGGGAGGAGAGTTTAATAAAAAAAAAAAAGTGATACAGATGAACATGGCCAAAAAGGAAAAAAAAAAAAAAAAAAACTAGGGAAACCTTACCTCAGAAATATTATAAGTTGCATTCAGAATAAAATTAACCACATCAGCTCTGTTGGAGGTCACAAATTGTACAGCAGCATGAGGAGAACCCAACAGGGCTGTGCACCTGGTGGGGAGTGAGGATATACCATGTGATTTTAACAACATGGACACATTTTACAACTTGTTACTGAGTGGCTTCTCACCCTTTATTCATTATGACTGCATGTCTGGGTTTAATCCAAGGCTCAGGAGATGCAGAGACATGACAGGACTGGATGAAAAGCTGCTCCTGATCATACCTGGTTCTGGCTGACACCTGAAAGTTGATAACCTGGCCTCTTTTATACACATTAGAGTCAGCGGTGCCATACCAGGATGCTGCAAGGGGGGGGGGGGAGAAATAAAAAAGATATATTGTACATAAAATGATTCAACAATACAGGCACACAAGTGACTTATATTACTCACGGTTCATGGCTTTGATATTAAAGGTCTCGCCAACATTTGGAAATGCAGTTGATACAAGCAAGTTTTGAGAATTATATGACCTGAAAAGACATAAAGCCTCCTTTAGTGTGCTTTTTTTGTGGCCTTTAAAAATGTTTAAAGTAAACAATTGATTGACCTCTGTGGGATGCAGGAGATGTGCACTGAGGAAGGCGTTGGCCACCAGGTGTTGGGAGGATTTTCGGAGTTCAAGTGGAGAGTATTGGTGAACATCCCAAGACCGTTCTGCATCTGCAACAGAGTCTTGTCTCAGAAAGAGCCACAAAAAGCTGTGGGAATAAAGAAATCTGTAACGCCGCAGTTTAAAGAACTTACCACACGTGTTGTTCCACACTCATCCAAACTGTAAGTGAAGACAAATTGATTTGGCATCTCTCCATTGCTGAAGCAGCCATTACCCAACTGGATCTCCTCTCCAGCCAATTTGACACCATTAGACCTCTTATCAACCAGCAGGGTTAGCTTAGAGTCATCACAAAACACCTCTACTTGCGGAATGTTCATGATGGGAGGCAATTCAGCAAGCATGTTGAAGTCAGGAGTCGGATGCCATGAGCTTAAGATGGAGTCATATGGAAACAAATCTAAATTTCCTTCAATTGGAAAAGGCCTGATATGGTCAAAAAAGCCTGCAAAATCATGAGGGAACCTGGCATCCAGCTCATGTATTACTGACTGAACAGTGATGACATGTCCAGCAAACATGCAAAGAAAAAACTGTACAATCCCCATTGCAAACCTCCAAGTGGGCCAACCACTCTGATCACTGTCCAGGCCAGGTGTCTCATTAAAAAGGTTCTGTGCAGGAGGACCAGGTGCTGGCAATTAAGCTAACAAGTCTGGTAGGCAGCAGTTAATTATGCTGTTTGTGTGCTTCAACACTCAGGAGGTAAAGTCATTAATTGTCAGTTTTATTCACTTAATCACTTAATCACTGCAATATAACTGTTTATTTAGTCATTCATTCTCTGCACACAAACAGTTTTTGTTTTTATACTGTCTGCAAGTTATAAACTATTTCTCATTAGTTTTAGTTTTGTCTTCTTTTAGCTAGAAAGATATGCATCGTAAGTTACACAACTTTTTCTTTTCTTTGATATTTATTGGAACGTGGTGTCTTGTACTTGTTCAAATTACTATTATAAATGCTCACTGTAACACAAGATCTACTATAGCCTACTAGTTTATACATTTCTGAGGCAAACAAAGAAAAATATGTGTCACTATCCTAAAGACTATGAAATATATATATATATAAAAACTCTTCATTAATCAATCATAATTATGATAAGTGTTATCTCAAAGCGCTTTACAGAAGGGCAGGTAAAATACCAGACTCATCACTTCATATAGGCTACAGTATAGTCAGAATTTTTGCTATAATGTTTAAATGTAAAAAGTCTGTTTAAATAACAGCTAATAGATGTTTCAAACTAAATGCTTTCCCCAAACAGTAATCTCTTACAGTGAATGAAGGCTAGGGGGGGGCGGAGCTTCCGCACAGGTAGGCGGAAGGTTACGATTGTTTTTTCCGCAGGTGAGCGGCTGTAGAGGAAGACAACTATACGAGGAGCGGAGGGTTAAGGGAAAAAAAAGGTGTCAAAAATGACTCCAACATAACTTGTACACTAATGAAATCTAAGAGGACATAAAATACATCATGGTAAATTTAGGTAAGTGCACTTTAATCGTGTTTCAAAAACGTTTCAGAATATATCGGTGTGTTGCGCACTAAACTTTTTAGGCGTGGTCTGCGAGCTCTAGTGAAAGACGCCTACATTTTGGTTATTTGCCTACTGGGACATATTGTTGTGTTCATTTGGTCACATATATCTCTATACTACAGTAAAGCCCACATTTTACATTCATATTGACTGTGAAGAGAGTAAAAATAGGAGACAGCCGAGCTAAATAGCCTACAAGAGGTATATGGTGCCTTTGTATAGTCTACCAGAGTATTCAGTTTCAAGGAATTCGTTTTGATGAGTGTACTTACATCCACTTCATCAACATGTAAATACTGTGAATATCATATCATGGTGTTATTGTTAATTAGATTGACGGGATGTGATAATTTGTACTTGAGTGGCAGCAAACTTTGTTTTACAAATATTATGACCAAAAACATTGTGAGTTTTTCCACAGAACTCAGCTTGAATGAGACAGGCCCCTTGGAGGTTTCTGTTCCTACCTGAGCCCTCATAGGTCAGATGAAAGGTTATGTTGAATGTTTGAACCCCTCCCAGAGCTTTGCCTTGTTGGTAATAAGGAGGGGCCTTCATTTGGGTCGGTGTTTCACTCTTGCCCTTTAGGAATGAACAAAATAGTGCAACACAATCCCTTGCACAGTGCACTGAAGATGATTGTCACCCGCCTCTGCAGGGGTCCTGTATATTTTGTGGTAACTGCCTTTTATCTCAAGCTCTGCACGTTGTTCTAACCACCGACCCGCTTCCTTTTGACTTTGCTGAAACTGCTTCCCTGCAATGAAGTCAGCTCTCATACAAGTTGTCACTTGATATACAGCTTGTTCTGTTTATCAGTTTACTTTAATATATGTATGCTTGTACTGTAATTACATCTTGTAGCACCACATTGATTCCTGTCAACAATTGATGCACACACAGCTTATTACATGCTTTAGTCTGACAATGTGGACCTTTGTACAAACAATAAACAAAGCTAGCTATGAGTCTTTTCACATTTTCCCAAAGGCCATGTTGCTTAAAATGTCTCTTTCTCCTCTAGGAGTATGCTGTGCCAGCCTCAAGGACAACAAGACCCTGATGAAGATGGGGCTGGGGCTGGTGCTGGTGGGCCATGTCAACTTTCTTCTCGGAGCACTTGTGCATGGCGCTGTGCTCAGACATATCAATTTGCACTCTACGGCTAGTACCAAGGAATATGCCATTTCTAATGTCATTGCCATCGTGGCTGGCTTGGTGGTAAGTTGAAGAACATGTGCATTAAGTGGTTATGGAGTAATTTGATATTTAAAGTAGGTTATGACAGACCAATCATGCACAACAAGTATGTAATGGTTTGTTGCTATTACATAAAACTCAGTATCCAAGCGTGCTACAAATGTGTAAATAAAGTCCATGTATTTAGTTCTAAATCCTTAAATAGGACCTGTTTGAGTAGTAATGATCATCTGTCACTGAATTTCTGTTGGTTATAACGAAACATCTCCTCCTTAGGGAATCATTAGTGGAATAACAGCCATTGTCCTGTCCAAAAACAAGAAAAACAGGATCCTGGTAAATACTGCTCCCCTCTCTTTGTTGCAGTTTCTCCATTCAGCATGTATCTGTCATTCTCCGGCTCCTGTTAGAACTTGCCGTTGTTTTTGAGTGAACGCATGGAAAGTGCAGTCACAGAAAATACAAGTTATTCAAAATGTTAATAAATGGGCAAATGCAAATGTAGAAATAATTTTTTTCAGCATAATCTCAGTTGGAATTTCTATTTCATAATTCTTCTGTACATTGAAAAGCTTTTGTATTGTCAAGCTATTGCACAATGAAGATTTAAGAGTTGTGTTTTCACCAACATTTTCATTTTGTTTTTGTACCTTGCAGCAGTGGGTCTTGCTGGTCTTCAGTTTCATTGCAGGTCTACTGGCAGTTGCCTCCATCCTGGGCTTGTCGGTTTCTATTGTTAAAGCCATAATTCACAAAGGATGGAGCCTGCTAACACACTGTACGTTCCCTGATAAAGATGTCGGCTCCTCTGCCAGCATCACATACGAATGCCCCTTTGATCCCACTCGTATCTATGTAAGTTTGGATATGTTTGAATTAGTCTGTAAAAAAAAAAAAAGTTTTCATTAATTAGTTATATGATTTTGTTTGTATGTGTTAACTCAGGGCACAACAATCATTCTGTGGGTGCCTCTCATCTTGATGTGCGTGGTGGAAACAGTGTTCTCTTTCCGCTGCTTTGCTGTCTGTACTTCATTCCTTTACCTCTGTCCGTGCAGAAAGAGGCCGATCCGGGCCAAGGCGGTAAGTTGCGTTCAGATCACTGACACTGCTAGACCTGCACTTTTTGTCATAGTGTTTCTGTCACAAGTGTGCAAGAGTTTTTCAAGACTGATTATTGTGGTATTTATCCCACAAGCGATTTCAGTCAGACACTGGCTTGAGATGTTATCTGTTTTAGCATAAATGTTCATTTGTAGTAATATGAAGGTTTTACAGTACGGGGGAAATGAGTTTAATACAGGGATACACAGAGGGTATCGGTGGATTTCAGCCTCCTTGACAGACATTGACCCATCGTCCAAAAATGTGACATGCACCAATGTTAGCAGCTGATGTATATCTGGTGTATCGATCAATTTAAAGCAGGCAGGCTAGTATAACTGCAGAATGGAGAATATATTTTATTTATTGTGAAGGAGTCAGCTGTTGGATCAAGTGATTGGTTTTCATGGTCAATCAAAAATGAAAGAAAATGTCGGAAGTGTGGGAGTTCAAGATCACAGATTTACCGTATGCGAGACATGTTCCAGGGACATTTCAAGAGGAGCGATTACTGGCTACAATTTTAAGACATCAAAACTCAAAAGACACGTCCAATTGATGAGAATTAATTAAAAAACATTGGAAATCACTCAGTTGTTTTTTTTACACATTGGTATAGGTATTGGCCCTGATTTACACAATTAGCGGATCTCTATTTTGAAACACTCCACTTCTACAGCTTTACCAAACAGAAAACCAATAAACTGAAATGGAAGAAAATACTCTATTTTGTGAAGAACAAGTATTTAATCTTACAAGATTAAGCACTTTCCAGCCTGTCTGTTGTTCAAATAACGGTGCTGTTATAGAGTGCAAAAATCAGCAAACAGACTTTTAAACTATCAAGTAATTCTGCTTCATCTCATAATTTTAGTACAAGGCTTAGAATTGGCATAGTTTCCAGAAATAAAAACACATTCAATCCAGCTGAAGTTTTAACCTTTAACTGGCCCGGCCTACTTATTGTGCACAAAAAAAAGCAACGCGACACTAAATATAATAAAGACACAAGAAGCCAGTGGTTGAGATCTTCTGGCTCAGCAAACAGAGCACTGTGGTTTCTTATCGCATGCTGTCTCAGTGCACAAGCACATGGCTTGATCTTGAAAGTAAAATTAAAGCAGGAAGTTTAAGAAGCACACATCATTAACAGCACTTTGGTATATTTACCCTTTGGCTGTATCTTCACCTGGTCTTCACCGATCAAAAATGTAAATATCGCTCTATGAATAAACTGTTGTCAATGTTTGACCTTTGACCCTGAAATAGCATTTTGTATAAACAAAATGCTAATTCAAGGAGTCAACTTTGTGTGTGATGTGAGTTTTCAATCAAATTTTAATAATTGCAGCCAAACACTACAAGTCAGCCTGTATTACATGTCCTCTAATTGTTGCTTTAGCTGCTAAACACACGTCTATATTATTCACTACATTTCCCTTGCTGAATCTTTATCTATTAGAATAATAATTTAGAGATGGCTTCTTGATATGTTTGAATATAATGTGTTTCAGGTGCATTTTCAGAGAGCTGTTCACACTGAGCCTACACCTCGGGCAAGAGACCCACAAACAGATGTTGAAGCAGAGCCTGCAGAGCGGGATGAGCTGCTGGAGTCCAGCACGGCAGTGGAACGGAGTGAATGGCTCTGAAGCAGATAAACCTAATGAGATAGGTTGGAAACTGCTGGGCTCGACTTGATGAAAACGCACTGTCAGTTTTGACTTTGTTGTATTGTCTGTTACACGTCATGTCGTAAGACGACTTTAAAGACTTAACAGCAAAACCAAATGCATTTTATTCCCTCTGGAGGGAAATCATTTCCTGGTACAGTTCTGCTGTTGGTTAGGTCCAGAATTATGTTATTTGCATACTGTTAACGAAAGAAAAAGAACAGCACTGTAAGTGGTTTCTGAATATTAAAATTGTTTGCTTTTTAAAATGATGTTTTTTCTTGAGACCAGAAAGGTTAAAATCTGATTTCTAATTAAATTACAGAAAAAAAGCTTTGTATCTTTTTTAGGGCAGTTTTTTTATTGGTTTTAAAAGTGTGCTCAACACACACACCAGGGTCAGATTTATAGAACAGTTGCACGCTCTCTTGTGGAACACTATGACTCATGTTTCAGAATATAAATATATACAACAATTGAAGTCCAGTACTTATCTTGAATCCTGTCTTACACTGAGTACTACTGGACATACAAGTCCTAATTTCCTTGGAATAAAACCCTGACATTGGCACTCATCTGACAGGACTCAAACACCTTCAATTCAGCGAGGCAGGAGTCCAACAGACTTCCCAAAGATGTCAATTTGTCAGTAATTGGCGCACACTAAATTACATCCTAAAATATAAGACTAATATATGTCAACTGTGACGTGTAAAAGGTATTCAGGTATAAGCAACCCTCTCTACCACACTTGGTGACCGTGGCAGGCAAGACCAGTGACACAGATGTATTACAGAAAAAGATCTATTGCATAAACATGCTTCAACTACATATTCAAAGACAGGAAAAGAGTGTGACTGAAAAACAAAACAGAGTAGCCAAAATATCTATGATTTAAATAAATTAAATCCATCAGATATATAAAAGCATACATGTACTAAGCCATTTTTACAGAGTAGCTTCACTGGGGAAGGCAAATGACATAGCATGAGAGAATAAAGGATATAAAATGAGAAGGCATACAAAAACAATACTCAAACACTGACTGACTTCAGTCCATAAACAGCAAAGGTTGAAAAGGTGACCTAGAAAATCATGTTTGGATCCCTGTCCCATTTCAAGAGAGGGGAGGCCTCATTTAAAAGGTATAGTCCTTCATGGATTTCCACAGCAGCACCCTTGGAAAGATGAGTTATCCAAAAAATCTTGCTTGAAAAAAAAAAAAGAAAAAAGAGAAAAAACAAGGATCCGTCCGGATCAGTTGCGCTGGCATAATTTACTGCGGAGGACCTCAGGGTGTCTTGGACTCTTCTTTTGGCCTAGAAGAGACACAGAGTAAGGATATAATTAACACTCCCAACAAGCCACAACCTAGACAACAAAATTAAGAATGCTGCGTGTGTCTTACTTTGATGTGTCCATTTTCTCCTCTTCAGGCACCTTCTCTTCTTCTTTTACTTCTTAAAAAAAAAAAAAAAAATCATAGATCTTAAAACATAGCCTTTGTATCATATGGGATGATTTAACTTAAAATGTGAACTCATAAGAAATGTTAAAAAGTTCCCTTGTTTCAAACTTAACATGAGAAAATGAGGAAAAAAAAAAAAAGTGAATAGATACCTTTTGTTTCCTCCTCACCTTTCTTCTCCTTTTCTTCTCCCTCTTTCTCTCCTTCAGTTTTGGCCCGTTTGGCTTTCTTGAAGCTGGCTGCATTTCTACGGCCGCCTTCGCCTTCATCCTCTGAGTCGGAGAACTCCTCCTCACATGCTATCCTTTTGTCATGAGCACGGACTAAACAGTAACAGGAGGACAGGGTTGGATTAAAACATGGCTCACAGATTTGACTGCAGGACATATGGTGTGACTTTGTGAGGTGTTCCTACTGGAGATGCGTTTGTTGGGGTCATCCTCCTCCTCATCCCCGCTGTCCTCCTGCACAGCATCCTCAGGAATGGCTTGCATCTGAACCCCTGGGGCATGGGGTAGCATGCGCAAGTTCTCAAACAGGCGCTGCCTACAGGACAGAATACAGGTTAAAAAAAACTGACCAGAAGCTAAATCTATTTCACTATGAACAGACATCAATCAATTGATCTTTATTTGTAGAGATACAGGCACTTATCAATTACTTGGCCAAGTTTCAACTTTCATATCACAATACAAAACATGTAGGAGCTGCTGACCGATGAGGAGACTGGATTATGACTTGCTTGATGCTGCACAACATGCATAATACAAATCAGTATTTTAAACAAAGAGGGAAAAAAAAGCCTTTACACTATTGGCCACCTCATGCACTCACTTGATTTTCTCCAGGTAGTCGTTGGTGTTCTGATTGGTCATGTTTGAGGGGCTGATGTGCAGCTTGAAGTCTGGTCCAAAGTACTCAAAGTAGTCGTTGTATGGGAGCTCTGTCAAGTTCAAAAGTGAGAATATATACACTTTACAAATAGCTTTTTCAAAATCAAATAAATATGAAGTCACGTACTTGTTTGAATGAGGCTGCTACCAATGTTTCATGTCTATAATACCTCCATTTCAAGCAAACTGTACAAAATGTAGCTCTTCACTAATAATTGTAAGAAGTAAGGGAAACTACCCAAGCCAAGAGGGATGTCTTAAAACTGCCATATCAAGCTGGTTATATCCAATACAGCATACACCTATAGACTCACCGTTGGGGATGGAGGTATCAAGGGCTACAGCAGTCTCATACGTCCAGCAGCGGGCCACATTGCGGATGGTGTAGCCTCCTCCACCGAGCATGAGTAACGGCAGGTTGAAACTCTTCATGTACTCAACACACTTGGCATGACCTAAGCAAAAGAGCATGGAGAAAATACTTTGGACTCTCTTCTCAACTTGTCAAGACAGTTGTTGCAAACCTCTTTGCTTACAGTGTTATCAGAGGACCATTATGTTTCGTCAACTGACCTTTAATGGTGAGGTTAAAGCAACCAAGCCTGTCTCCTGACAGAGAATCTGCTCCACACTGCAGAACCACTGCACTGGGTTGGTACATCTCCATCACTTTGGCCATTATCTATGCAAGAAAACAAGATATTCACACTCAGATTGATACATCAAGGGAGATCTGAATTACAAAAACATCACAGTCAACATGTCTTCATGAACTTACTGGTTTGAATATGGCTTCATATGACTCATCATCAATCCCATCCCTCAGTGGGTAATTCACAGCATAATATTTCCCCTTCCCAGCACCAATGTCCTGCAGAGAACAGGCCAGAAGTTAGTTCACTATATGACAATGAAGAAAATAGTTTATCTGTTGAATATTTCTTTTAGGCTTACCCTCAGGTCCCCTGTGCCAGGGAAATACTCTCCATACTTATGGAAGGAAACTGTCATAACACGGTCTGTGGTGTAGAATGCCTCCTCCACACCATCCCCATGATGGATGTCAATATCTATATACAGAACTCGCTGGTGGTATCTGGAAAGAGGGGAAATAATAATTTCAGTCCAAAAACTGTTGAGATGAGACGTATAGTTTGTGATATAATTCTTTCTTAAAGTCAGACTTAAAGATAATGTGTTCAAACACACAAAGAATCACCCCCTCCCAAGCAAACATCCTATGATAGGACTTTTTTTTTTTACTCACTTCAGTAACTCCAGAATGGCCAGTACAATGTCATTGACATAGCAAAAGCCTGAGGCCTCAGACTTCTTGGCGTGATGCAGGCCTCCAGCCCAGTTGATAGCAATGTCGGTCTGCTGTTTGTTCAACTTGACGGCACCGGCTGCAGCACAGGGAGGTGGGGGGCATTAGCAACTACAACTGGTACACACCGCAACAGATTGTTGGGAGCGAAGACGGCACGAATGTTGTCCCAACAAAACACGAGTGGAACGAATTTTAAGAGGAACAACGTACCGACGGAGCCCCCTCCTGAGAGCTGGCAGAACTCAAACAAGCCATCAAACACTGGACAGTCCTCTCCCACATTAACTGTAAAGCAAGGGCAGAGACGTGATCACCCTTTTTTGCTCTCCTCCAAGAGTTTGATGAGGGTGAACGCAAAAACCACAACTCTTTGCCCATACTTACATCTCTGCATTTGTTTGCTGTACTCAGACATGTTGTCCGGTCGAATTGAACGAAGGAATTTGATGTAATCGTCACTGTGATACTTAGTCATCTCCTCACCGCTGGCTTTGTGTGGACGCTGTAACACACAATTTAGTTTCATTAAAAACAGGATGTAAACTTAAGTATTTAAAGCACTGTACTGTTGATTTAACTTACATAGATCTCCATCTTTCTGTACAGGCCATAGTTAAGCAACAGGTTGTGAGTCATGCGGATTCTGTGGGGCTTCATAGGATGACCCTGACCGTAGTAATAATTTCCAACATCACCTGAAAAGGAGGGAAACGAAAACACAACAGGTTGTAATGTTAAATGTTTTTAAATGCATCACTACAAATGTAACACACACAAAAAAAAAACCTCATGCATAATCAGTGTAGAGCAGGATCGTGCAGACATTCAAAGGTACAATCAAGCTCGTCTGTAAAGATGCTGCAGACGGACATTAACCCTTAACATATACGGTCATCTATGTCTTCATTAAACTCCACAAAGTACACAGATACACGATCAGGACGTCGCTTTATCACTCGTGGTGAACACAGTCGACCCCAGTGTTATTATATCAGCACTACCAGGCATTAGATGTAAGCGACATGGCCCATTTGAATGTTAGCTTTGTTGTAGCGTTAATGAAGTACGCGTATCCCCTTTGTTAGCGCTCTAGCTAGTCACCTTAACTAATCTAGTTTAAGAACTAGTATTTTAGAGGTAAACGCGCGAAATTCTACCGCAAAGGCACTGGGTGTGTTAAATAAGATATCATAATTTGTGGGGCACACACACACACACACTCTGTGTGGACTTAGCGGCAGGATGTTAGATTGAGATGTAGACGACCGCCCGCGACGTAAGCTAGCTAGGTTAGCTAACGTGCCAGGTTAGCATGAGGTGAAACAAAGTGCGACCCCCTTTTTTTTGTGGGTGCAAATGTCGCGGGGTTTCATTCATTAGCGCATCCGTCGTGTTTTCAAACAGATACATAAAAGCACTCACCGTCGTAGTAGTAGCAAACTTTTTTCTTTGTTCCTTGGGAAGTAAGCGCCATTTTAGTGCTGTTTGGCTGGCTTCAGCGCACACACCGCAGGAGACAACAGCGACGAGAGGCGGAGAGTTTGTTTCAGTCAGCGGGGTGTAATGTGAGGGGCGTTCCACAGGGGGCGCTATACTTCATGTGCTGCCAGGAGGGTGTAATGTGAGGGGCTTTCCACAGGGGGCGCTATACTTCATGTGCTGCCAGCGGGGTGTAATGTGAGGGGCTTTCCACAGGGGGCGCTATACTTCATGTGCTGCCAGCGGGGTGTAATGTGAGGGGCGTTCCACAGGGGGCGCTATACTTCATGTGCTGCCAGGAGGGTGTAATGTGAGGGGCTTTCCACAGGGGGCGCTATACTTCATGTGCTGCCAGCGGGGTGTAATGTGAGGGGCTTTCCACAGGGGGCGCTATACTTCATGTGCTGCCAGCGGGGTGTAATGTGAGGGGCGTTCCACAGGGGGCGCTATACTTCATGTGCTGCCAGGAGGGTGTAATGTGAGGGGCTTTCCACAGGGGGCGCTATACTTCATGTGCTGCCTTTGTCCCACACTACACAATAAAAGTCTATTATTTTCACACATTTAGACGAACAAACTAACTCCACTGTTGTGATTAAATAGTGAGATCCCTTAATTGTTGATATGAATATCCCTATGTAAAAGCCCGTGTTCTGCATATAGTATATATATATATATATATATATATATATATAAATAATAGAATTACTTTATTGATCCCA
Organism: Labrus bergylta; assembly: GCF_963930695.1. Lineage (NCBI taxonomy): Eukaryota > Metazoa > Chordata > Actinopteri > Labriformes > Labridae > Labrus > Labrus bergylta. The sequence continues at coordinate 9,926,297 of NC_089212.1, read as the reverse complement.
AACTGGGAAATTGTGGTGTTACAGCAGCAGGTTGTCCAACACACAATATGAGTAAAAAACACAATGTTAGCAAATCTAAACATAATATAATATTAAATACAAAGTAAATAAGCACTAAAAATATCAAAACTAAGAATGTGACTATATACCACCAGGATTTAACTAACATTACTTGTCTTAAATAGGAAGATTAAATATGGAAGATTACATGTAAATGTGCAAAAACAGAGTCGTAGATGGTTGTAAATTAAATATAAAAGATTAAATGTGCAAAAACAGAGTTGTAAATGGACAGTATTAACATAAGTTAAAGTGCATGAGTGTAGAGTATATATAGAGTATATAGTATATATAGAGTGTATATTTCATTATTTAAGTAGCCTGCTGTATTAAGATTTATATTATATATATATATGTATTATGTTATATATATTAAATAATCCTCGTATAACAGTCAAATAGTTAGTTTAGAATAGCATCCAATGTAAGCCTACGACCTTTTTGGATTAGCCTTTCCATACCTAACTGCATAACTGCACTATCTGCTTTTTTAAACATTGCTGTACATATACAAACAACACAACTTCAGAAGGTCAACACGTTTTTATTTTGTTTATATTCAGGTCTAATTACAGATTTTTTCCTCAACTGATCATAGGTTCTTGTTTAAATTACAAATTTTTATCCCTGCACAGGTTATGTACATTTCTTGTATAAGTCTATTTTTAATTGCACAGTTTATTCATCTAGGGGTATCCTTTAAATCTTTTTTCGGGTTAATATATATGTATATATATATATGTATGGGAGGGGGGGGCGTCGGTTTTGTGGTTTAATTTGTAACAAATGTTTCATGCCATGTACGTCTTGTAACCTGCTACTGGATGCTTTGAATTTCCCTCAGGATCAATAAAGTATCTATCTATCTATCTATTAAGCAGAATTTTAACTAAGCAGCCAGCTTGTCAATGAGCAGGCTAGCTTTTTTATATAATCCTATACTGTGTGTTAGTAACTCTATAATAATGCACCATGTTTGATAAGAATCTTAGTATTACACATAAACACTTACACATATTTAGAAGAGTTGAAGTGCTATCGAGAAGAAAAGATAGGCTACCTCATATTCAACTTTTTCAAAAACTATTTGCACAATAACAAATGCATCTTTGAAATGGTTGTCCTATTTTCTGGTAGGCCTATATCAAAAATAGTATCAAAAGCACGCAGCTTCAAAGATCACAGTACCCTGAATGCAGCATTAATATAGATTTCATAAAATTCAAATGAATGCAATGAGTTCTAGTTCGTTTAATACAAAAACTATTATAACATTTTTTATTGGAAGTAAATGAAGTGGATAACATTGTATTTAACAGCAGAGGTAAAAAAAAACAAAAAAAAACAACATGAACAAATACAGCAGTTTGACAGTTTAAACATATTAGGAATGAGTTTGTTCAAATACATCATAAAGTTCCCCGGTTCTCCAAGCAGCATTATAGCTCTTCTGTCTGCTGTGGCTCTGCTGTGATCCAGCTGGGAAAGAGTTTCAGCTCCACAGCTCCACAGCTCCACACAAGACTGAATAAGTTCAATAAGGCCATTTCAAAAAAAGACTCACACAAAAAAGTACTCTTACTTTGAAGATCTCAGCTTGAATCTTGTCAACATGAAGGCTTATGTCCAACAACAAAAAAAATAAAAAAATCCTCGACCCACCTTCAAAGGCTGTGCCTTTAACTTGAATGTATTTATTGCATGTCTGTAAGTCCGTCTGCATTGTCATGGCTATTCCTGGTACTGCCTCTCTGTGGCAGTGAAGAAATCGTCCAGAACACTCCTCAGGTACTCAAAGGTGGGCCTGTCTTCTGGACTTTCCCTCCAGCACAGACACATGATGTTGTAAAGCCCCTCCGAACTATTTTCTGGCTTTGGCATTCTGTAGCCCCTCTCCAGGTTCTGGATTACCTCTGGGTTGGACATACCTGAACAACAGATAAATTGTTGAGGAGACAATGAATATGTTTCTTTCAGCATTTTAAATCTGTGTTGGATTTGTAATTTGGTGGTTAGGTAGTAGTATGGTTGCTGTGAATGAGAATTTACCAGGGTAAGGTATGCGTCCATATGTCACAATTTCTGTCAGGAGGATCCCAAATGACCACACATCGGATTTTATAGAAAAGGTGCCGAAGTTAATGGCCTCTGGAGCAGTCCATTTGATGGGGAATTTTGCACCTTTGAAAAAAAGAGGAAACTTTTCTCAAAAAGGAAATCAGTTTTGATTGCAGTAAATATTTTTTAACCAAGATAAATTCATCCAACAAACAAATGCCTTATAAGAAAATGCATGAGAATCACATAAGCCTGTCAAAAAAAAAAAAAAGGTTGAGTGGGCTAGAGAGCGGATTTAAGTGAACTGCTATGTACCCTCTCTTGCTGTGTATTCATTGTCCTCAATCAGCCTTGCCAGTCCAAAGTCAGCAATCTTACAGATGAGTTCATGAGACACCAGGATGTTGGCTGCTCTCAGGTCTCGATGAATATAATTTTTCTGCTCAATATAGGCCATTCCATCAGCCACCTGCAGGGGGCAGCACATTATTAGACACGCATTACATTTGTGTGTGTGTGTGTGTGTGTGTGTGTGTGTGTGTGTGTGTGTGTGTGTGTGTGTGTGTGTGTGTGTGTGTTAAAGCATGAAAAACATGACTGTCAGCAACCTGTGCTTGTGTTAATATTGTGTAAATTTGGACAGATGAAGAGAAAGAGTACCAAACCAGGGAGTTAACCACTTCCTTAGGTCAATTCCTTTGACCTTATTCTCCACCCAGGTACACCACTGTGCATGCTTTACTTCCTGAAACTAAGAGCTGCTGCCCTGACTCACTGCAGACTGGCTGATAATTCTAAAGACTGTGTCTCTGGTTCAACCAAATATTACATGAGTCAATTTGTCTTTGGCAGACTTCAGAGGAAACATAGCTGTGAGGATCTTCAGTGTCTGTGTCTGAGTTTGTGTTTGTGTGTGTTCAAACAACTCTCTCTGTTTTGCTGGGTCACCGGTGTATGTTTCAGACATAAGAATCTATCACATAAGTCCCACTTGCCTAGGGGTCTTCTCAGACATGTGAGATGTTCGTATGACATTTGTGTTTCAAAAACTTCCACCGTCGTCATGGCTTCCTACTCAGGGAACTTACTTACGCCTCTTCACTCTTTGTTTAATTATTTTCCTATAGTTGAATCACCAGAAACCTTTATTTGTTTTGGTTACATTAGATTTAAGCTTTAGGCTCCCAGCTGACATCGGGTTTGATTGAACTTCAACTCATCTGATCACAGACATGACATATACGTATTTGGGAAATTAGAAATATGATCACTTGAATTTTTATGGTCAAAAACATGATCAGTTAAATTTGTAGTGTAGCACTTTTACTGCTAAGTCAGTGCATTTGTCTGACTTTAAAGCATCACTCTGTTAAACATGTTCACCGCAAAGCCCCTTCTAAACTCAGCCACTGCATGAAGCAATGCAGAAGGCTTAACTTCGCATAAAGTATCTTTTGGCTTGCCTTGAAGTTGAAACTTCACTCTGTCTTCCTGTGGTTGTATTTTCCGTTCCCACACCTTAAAATTGTGTAAGTCAAACGTCTTCTACTGACTTGTAACATTCTAAGGAGTCAGTAGAAGTGGGCATGATAAGAGTTTGACATTTTGGGAAATAGTATTTTTCAGGTAAAAAAAAAAGATTTGTACTGCTCTCATTTCTGCATGCTATATAATTAGAGCCATTACCTGTGTAAAGACTGGAAACTGCAGGAGGCTTGCTTGTCCTGGCACTGTTCCAGGTTAGACAATACCTACCAGAACCTCCTTTAAGATCAGTTAAAGTATCTTATTTATTATTATCTGATTATTATTTTCTATTTCTTTCTTTCTTTGTTTAGTTGTTGCTTAGCACAGAGGGAAAAAAACAGGCATTTACTAAACTTAGAAAACACACAGTTACACTATGTATTCATTAGATCAGATATAATCTGTCAATGAGTCAGCTGAAGATTTCCTGAAAAGGGGATTGTGTTACCAGTTTACACTGTCCCCCTTTTTCATGTCTTTGTGCTAATTTTAGCTAACCCTCCCTTTTTTAATCTTTAAATTGAAAAGTCATGTTGAAAGTAGTATCTTTTTTTCTCATCAGAAAAATGCTAAACATTTGTGTTATCTTGTATTATCAAGCCCCATGCTAAAACTTCTGGCTTTTAATGTCAGCCAGCAAGAGTAATTCAGAATGATAGTCAGTAAGGAATACAGTTCAACGTGTGCTGTGAGGGTTTTTTTTGAGTAGGCGCCTAGATGAGTAGTAAAAACATTTGTCGTCATATGCACACCTATTCAGCTCTGTTATTTCAAGACAAGTGTTGTGACCATGTTTCCTTTCTCTTAGGATCATGCTGAGAAAACAGGAAGCTGTGGATTAACTGAAGCAGAATCAGAGACGTGTAGTAGTAGAACATACATTCACGCACACAATGATAGTTGAAAGTTGTGACTTGCCTGAGATGCCATGTCTATCAGAGTGTTCATAGGCAAGCTGCTTCCCTCATTTGTTTTTAGGTAATCCAATAGGCTTCCTGTGAAAATAAGAAGTATGTTAAAAAGCTATAGAAAATCAAACAATTTATAAACTAGCCTATCAAGCTCAAATGTCTAACATATCATGTGCACCTCAAAAGGTGGACTCCAAATGCAAATAAAGAATAGGTTGGGGTGACTCGTGATTATTAGAGATGCTTGTTTATTGTCTCGTACTTGAAGGTGCAGAAGAGAATCAACAGTCAAAAGTTCTTTGTCCTAGAGCGTGATGATATTTCTCTTGGTTATTAGCACTTTTATAGCTTTTAAGTATAAATAGACAGAGTTGGAGCAGAATAGCAGATTAAATCGGGGACACTGTGAGGATGTTTACAAAGCATCAGTCAACATGATGCATGGTTTCTGACAGTTGACAGTTTGTGTTGCGTTTGATTACAAAGAACAATACGTCTGCACGCCAGCCAACCAAGTCAAACTGAAGGAAATACTTTAAGAGGAATGACCGTGCCAGGAAAGAGAAGGCCTTTGCTCCTCTGTTTAAGTCCGGAAGAGTGCTTTTGAAGTCTGAGAGCCAGAGGAACACTCTTTGTCAAGGTCACAAAAGGAAGCTAGGATGACACGCCTGTTATTTTCCATCTTTGTTGTCTTCAGTAATAAAAAAAGGACAAATTGAAAAGACGGGAACTCCGAGCCATCCTTTCTCTTGACAACAGAGGCTGCAATTGTGTCCTGTCCACACGTGGATCCCAGACAAAGAGGCAGCCTCACGGAGGGCCACTGCTGGTGTTTTACAGGCCACACATGCTCGACTACACAAAGGCACTCCAGTCACTGCAGCTGGACATTGGTTGCTGTGTTAGTGACAGATTCTCCCTATGCATTTTGTGATTGTTCACCTCACTGAAGACTTTTAGGCCTTTCAAGCTAAAATGAAAGCTGTATTGCGTCACTTTCATGTGGCTGATGCATTTTGATTTAGGTGTTGGATTATCAACATTAATAACTTGTGATATGTCGTGATTAGCAGTAGTAAAACTTTCATTTCTTTATTTAAGAAGGGGGGGAGGACAGGAAGATCCAGTTGCAAGATGCTGAACACACTGCCATTGTTAAAGATTGTTCACTACTGTGACCTTATAATGTTCAGGTATTTGTGTACATGTGACTGTGCATCTGTTAGGGATTGTCTGTGAATGCATGTCTGTAATACAGACGCTGGAGCCAGGTCTCATCAGGGGTGAACAATACACCGGTGAATCACCTTCTACTAATCTAACACCCCTCGCCTGAGACCGGCCAGGAGAAACTTCCCCTCTGTGAGTAAACACCAGAAGCCTGGAAAAGAAGTGAGAGTTCATGTTTGCTTTGAATTTTCAGCGCAGAGCGGTGAATACAGAAGGGTCATGAGGTGATGCTGAAAATAGCCTATCAGAAGGCAGGCCACTTCAGCAGAGCAGCATACTTGGAGAGGCAAGGCTCATGACTTAGCTCCCTTATTTAGTGTTCCGCACATTCATCTACAATCACATGAGATGATTATACTGAATGGTTCCAGTTCCATGTGAATCATGTATTTCTATCACACAAATATTAAGTGTGACGCTGTGGTTTTGTGATCAAGGGTAATTCTACAGAGTTGCTGAGGTGGAGCCCAAGTCTGAAAACGTAATGAGTCATGAAAAGGATCAAACACATAGGGCAGCCCAGCATTTTGTTCAAGCATGTGCCCTGGCTCTCAGTATCTGATTACAGATCAACATGTTTGATCCTGAATGTCTCTGGCATTGCCTTAGCGTTTCCCCCAGGCACAGAGCTTACGTAATTCTTTCTTTGGTGTTTAAGGTAACAGAGCGGGAGATTAAGGAAATGATTGTTTCCGACAGGTTTGGGCATATTTCTGGTGATGAAACTGAACTGGAATAAGCAGTTATGATAACAGAAGGGTTCTTTCGAAATGAGCATTAAAATTTATGGAAATACCCGGGGGCCAGGTTTTCCTTTCTTTTTGATGCTTTCAGTGTTATCTGGAATTCTCTTTTGCTCGTCAGCATTAAAAGACAAAAAGGTTGTGACACAGACCTTTTCGAAGTTCTACCCACCATTTTCCATGTACTCTGTGACAATATAGATTGGCTCCTGGGTAACAACAGCAAAGAGGCGTACAAGGCGTGCATGCTGCAAGTTCTTCATCATGTTGGCCTCTGCCAGGAACGCTTCCACTGACATTGTGCCCATCTTCATATTCTTAATCGCCACCCTTCTTTCATTATTGTAGACACCTGAAAAGAAACAAACATTACTGCATTTCTATGAGGCACTGATACAATTAAGACACTGCTGCCTTGCTAGCACCTCTTTGAGGCATAATAGTTTTAAGTATTAAGGCAAACACTATCTGGACAATGCTCATATGCAGGTGGCAGACTGCATAATGTTGACCATTAATGGCGTTCTAACTTAGATTATAAGTCAGCTAACAATGGCTAATTAGCATTAAATGGAAATGACAGTCGAGGCTGAAGGGAACATCCTTAGTTTTGCAGTTTGTGAGTCAAAGACGAAGTATATGCTTAAGCGGATTATACATTTGACATACTATTGGCTTGAGAGGAAAAGTTAAGGACTAAAATATTTAAATTCATACAGGTGACTAAGTTGGGAGTTGTGGCACATTCCAATCAATCCCACAATATCAACCTCAGACAGGGAAATTGTGTCAGTTGATCAAAGTCATGTTTCGTTCTTTATAAAGACTTTTTTATCTGTTGGTGGGACCAGAGAGAATTTGCAGATGACATCCAAAGTCATCCGTTGGGGAACATGGGCATTTAAACTGTATACGTGTGAATGTCAATCCACCAAATAGTCCTGGATGGTAAAATATTCCAACCTGTTGGAACAACCAACAGAGAACTCCTAAGAGCTATGCTATAAATCAATTATATCATGTTTTTTTAAAGTGAAAGTAAACCAAAGGTGCTTTTATGTCAGGTTGCTCAGGTCACAAGAACAGTGGCAATGTCATGAGTTGTGATTGAATATGAGCTAAACTAATAACAGTTTCACATGACTGTCATTCAAACAGGATCTCATTCCAGCTCTGGTACACTTACTCTGCTGTATGTTTTGACAACAAAACCCACAGCCAACCAGTTTCTTATCCAGTAACATCACGCATGGAACATTTCACACCATGGATGAAGCGTAGCAAATGGTCACTATTCAAAGCATTCCTCCTTCTTTTTTTTTTAATCTACAATGGAAATCTTTCTGCCATTAAGGATTTTCACTTGTTTTCACGTTAACTAACCAAAATAAACACTTCATAGCAATGACAGTCACTCCCATTATTCAAGTATGCTCTCGAGCCAGTGTTTGTATGAGGTTGGAGAAACAAATACAGTGCCCTAAATATGTGCATGAAGGTTCTGTAAACAGTGCTCAGAAGCATGTAAAGGAGGACAAGTTCTGTGGTTGGCAATATTTAGCTCGTATACTGTGGGATGGTGAATTGTGCTGGGATACGAGGTTGGAAAATAAGCGTCCAATTGAATAATAAGGGGGTCGTGGCATGGATTTTTTTCAACTGATACCCCTGTCATCAAAATATTATGCCTTCTTGTTTAAGTAAATGCTCCACATTGGCAAATGTCATTCTTGCAGGTTTTGTAAATATATAATTTAAATCTGTGACTTGCTGAAAAGTTGTAGTTTGAGGGGTGTAGGATAACAGAGATAAATCCATCTCCAGTATACCATTTTATACAAGGCTACAATTAGGGTTGTGTAGAGGAAACTGTTCTGCATACGCTGCAGAAAAAACCCTGTCTAAATACTTTCTAGTAGACACGCAGTACAGGCAACATTGTAACTGAGCAGCTAGGCTTTTTACTGTGAACAGGGTCAGACTCCGACATACCAGAGTGCTCTGATGATTGTAGTGAATTCAAGAAATGAAGTATAGTAGTATTCTTAAACTTAAATGAATAACCTTTCCTCCTCTAAATCTTATATAATGTGTTCATCTTCTCTGTCACCCACCCATCCAGACTTCTCCAAACTGTCCTGCTCCAAGTCTGCGCTCCAGCTTCAGAGACTCGCGAGGAATCTCCCACTCATCCTGCCACCAGGGCTTCTGCGGTGCCCTCGACTGACATGGCTTCACCAGCTTTGTGCACAAGCCATCTTCATCCCCTGGATGGCAGAGAGGAGGAGACAAGATCAAAATAAGTCTGAAAGATACTTGTGATCATTTATCTTGATCAAGAGGCGGTACACACGTGAGTGATGCTGCACAAGCTCCTTCAGGGAGTTGAAGGATATCTTGGCTGTGATGTAGAAGCCACCACTGTCCATGTTGCGGATTCTGTAGTGCTTGACTCCTTCGCCAGTGTTGTGGTCCAAGACCCTGATTGATAAGGAGTATGACCCTGGATCATAGAGGAGACATAACTGAATGTGACATGCTGAAGGTTTCACAAAACATAAGTGCAAATATAATGAATTTTGAGCCAATGCAATAAAAAAAAATCTGTTTTATCTTGAGAAGAAACGAGATCAGTTGAAAACTCTAACCTTACACTCATTGTATTATGTGTTGACCAGATTTTGGTCTGTGCAATTTTTTCTACCAAAACTTTGATTGATGCAACACATAGCGTGCTGATACAAGTCTGAACATATCAACAAATAAGCAGAAGTGAAATTAAACATAGATGAAGTGAGTTGGGAAACAGGAAGGTGGTTGTGTTGAGGAAATGAGTCTTGTTTTATATATGCTGCCAGAAGAAACCGGCGTTGGAGGGTCTTATAGATATTAAAAGTATTTTTCTTTCTTTATGCAGTTTCTCATTTCATTAACAAATATAGGCCTATTGAAATGTGAAACCTTTAAACATGTGTAAATCCATTGGAGACATACTGGAAAGCAACCTTGTGACATATAAACTTTGATTAGGTGTATACTGTATAAAATGACTTAAGGAGGACTTCACCTGGGGTTGTCTCACTCTCTCTAATCAGGAAGGAGCCCTGCGTATTCCCAGGAGCAAGGAGGAGCCTCATGGCTTCGTTTCTAGAAATGTTCTTAAAGAACCACCTGCAGCACAAACACACAACATGCTTCACCCTCTGAGCTAACCACTTCCCTTCCCTCAGGGACACATCATGCACAGTATGAAATGGTGTTGTGGTTGAGCGACATTAAGATGAGAGAAGTATGATCATGTTTCCTGTATGACGTACGGTTCAGTCTCCACTGTGGTCATTGCAACAAAGTTGTATGGGATGTAGCCCTGCTGGCCTGTGGTGAGAGACTCTGCCAAATACCACTCTGGATCGTCCCTGGGTGCCAAAGAGATGAGTGAGTTTACATGGCTGTGATGCCTCACAGTAGTCAAAGTTAAGACAACACACAAAAACACTACATCATAAATAATCTGTTTAACTTTCATTCTCATCTGATTTTAATATCTACAGTACATTTGGGCTGTAGCCAGTATTTTACAAGCAAAATACTAAATTCACCTTGAAAAACCACATCTACCTGGAAAGTTATAAATGACAATAAACAAACTTTGTGAAAGTTTATAAATGGTAAAAATGTGATCGATTTTACCCCTCACTAAAATGCATGTTCTCTGTGTCATATATGGTGCCAGGTGTGTAGATATGATTGATATGAATTTTCCCATAAAACAAACAAACTTTTAAACAATACTGATATATAGTATTACAATAAAACCACAAAAACACGAGTTAGGCTATATACTGTATGTGTGAAGCACAACATGTAATCAAAATGCTTCCAAAATGTTTAAATACATCACAGAGGTCAGGATCGTTTGGTCTTACATTGCCTTGATGGACTGAATAAAATGAAACTTTAATTCAGCTAGTCACACTGGAAAATTATATCACATTTACATTCTTTAAATGTTCACCTTTTGGAGCCATATTTTAATTTGAAAAAATAAATAATACATTTTTTACATTTTTTCTACTATTGCTATTGTTAGTCCCAAATGTGCACTGCCTTCCTCTTTATGTAGCTAATATTTATGTTATTACTGACATTTTTCAATATTTAACAGTAGAGAGAGACTAGAAACATGGAGCTGGATTTAGAGGATGAACATGCAACAAGTCCCAAGACAAAAAATACACATGTGCTTCAGACCGCTGGGCCATCATAAAGATCAAGTGCAAGCAGATAAAATGTATTTATCATAGCAGAAAAGGATTCAAGGGGTTATCTTGTTGAATTCATGGCAGTCCAACACACTTATTTAAAGTTTCAGGTGACTGCATGGTAGGTTGGTCCTATTATTTTATCATATTCCTTTAACCAAGCTTTATTTATATCAGCAGCTTACTTGTTGATGATCTTGAGTTTGTCGCCTTTCTCAAAGCCCAGGTCACCATCGTGTTTGGGTTCATAACTGTATATGGCCACCACAAGGTTGTCTGCAAAATGAGTTGAGTTTTTAAAGTTTTCGCAAATATTACAGTTAAACCTTAGAAAGGCTCATGTTATTCTCTTTTTGTTAGCTGATAAATAGCAACTGATAAAGGCTTGATGGTAATGGTGAATGGAGAGTCGTCATTCTCTCTAAAGCATTCATATCGTGTGAATTTGTGTTGCTTGTAATTATTGATAATGTTATCAAAGGCACAGTTCTGCTGACCATTCATATCAGCTATCCATAATGAACTGTTTCATGATTACTGTGTAACACCAAAAGGAGCTATTTAAATTAGATTTTACATTCAGAAAAATATAAAAGATGAGCCAAAACACAAGGCAAATTGAAGCTCCAGACTTAGAAATGTGAATTACTTCACACCTATATCCTACAATGATGTAACCAATTTAAATTTTGTAAAAATAAAATGTATTTTTGTAGTTATTTGATTAGCAAATACCACATAGAAACAATATCATTTAAGCAAAGAAATTCATGAAGAAAAAACAAAATGATAAATATAATCCTATATACTCTTTCATAATTTAAGGAATACAAACTAAGACAGTAATGATTGAAATGTGAAATACATAATACATGCCCATATGTTAAAATAAATTGTGACTGGACATAAGCCATAGAAAAATAATAAGGCAGTCTTCTATATTTCCCTATGTTTTGTCGTTTTTTGACAATAAACAAAAACATCTGTTTATTTAATACACATCTAATATATCTGTGTCTGTAATTTATTACCGATAAGAAATAAGTTAAAAAGTTCTTTGAGTCTTCTCTCACATAATTCTACTCTTTCAAAAGCAATAAGCGAACACTTGTCTCACATGCGCCTGAAGCCACTTCAACAACAATTAAATAAACAGAAAGGTACGCTGTTTCTTGTTACCTGGTAAAGGAGACATGGGAGGTGAATATTGTGATGAGATCAGCTGGTCAGTGTACTGTTGAGAAAAACATGATGAGAAGTGTGTTTGAAATTCTACTTTCCAAAGAACAAAACAGTATGTGTTAAAACAAGGCACCACACATGTGACATCCACAGTGAGATGTGAACGTTGCTGTTTTTTTTAGGCAGGCGTCATTTCTTAGCATAGTTTTGTCTGGTTTTTTTTCGGAGACGCAACGTCTAGATGTATTGAGGTGCACACAGGTGGTTTTCTCTTTTATTTTTTAATCTAATCATCTCACTCATGGAGAGGAAACAACAACACTGGGAGAAGAATTAAACTTCCATTTAATCACACACACACACACACACACACACACACACACACACACGCGCGCGCGCACACACACACATGTCCAACACAGTTATACAACTTGTCTGGACTTCAGCACACAATTGTATTTTGCATAATATTCTTGTAATTCACACAACATGACGGTCATGTTGACACCTTTTCACCTCTGGCCACCATATTTAACCTCAAGAACAACCCAAGCTGACTTACACACAGACGCCTATCCATACGCAACCATGTGAATATACTGACACCAACACAAACAGTACAAAAAGTACATTGACACTTACTGGATTGCATGACTGGGGAGGTATGGGACAGTTGCAGTGATCACAGATTTCATCCAAGTTCTCGATCCAGTCACTGTCTGAATAGTCTGAGCTGCAGTTACATCCCATCTTTTCTGCAATGTAAAGGTCAAAGATATTTGTAATGGGTATTGTATGGGTATGAAGTGCTACATTGATAACGATTTCTCATTTTAATGGCAAAATGCATCTTATGGAATTATTTTTACGCGCATTTTAAATAGCTACAATGTTACATGAATAACTTCTGTCCTGGCGGTCTAGCCTAGTTTTCAAACATCCCACCGTGCATTTTTATTTGAATACATCAACTACTGTTAGCTGAAGATGAGACCAAACATTAAAAAAAAGCTTCTTTTTTTTTTAATTCCAGCTAAATTTGTGTGACAGCAAAATTAGTTAACACATTTTATTTTCCTGAAACCTCTAGTCGGAAATGTCTCAGGGTTTCACTTCAAAATGGAGGCTCAGTGGTGAAATTAAGAGGCTCAAAAATGTTAAAGCTTTCATTTGACACTCTTTTAAACGCCTTACAAACCTGGGGGAAAAAAAGTCATTTAAAATCACATAAATCTAATCCATAACTGTTACAGGCAACTAAATCACAGGCCTTTACGTGTTGAAAAATGAGAATTGATGTGAAAAGCAGGCTCAATATAAAACAGTACAAAAACTAATCTCATGTAATCCAATGTCTGCACGTGTTCTGCATTGTGGTTTACTCTGGTGCTCTGTACAAACCAGCTTTCTCAAGCTCACTTGGCTCCCACTGGAACTCTCATGGAACAGGGTCAGTGGGCTAATCGCAGCGGCCGTCTGTCCCAAAGGCTCAAAGCCGTGAGAAAAATCTGGGGACGCCTGACCCGGCAATAACAACCCACCACTGTACTGAGACCCTGAGGAACCAATCACAGCATGATCACTGGGGTATGAGGAGTTTTCTTTATTTTTCAATGATTGTCACCCCTATACGCCTACTGGCCAGCACTCAGGGAATCACACAGAGTCAGCATTTTCCACTGAGGGGTTGCCCTCTACTTTTTATGATCTGCTGAAGGACTCTCCAAAATAATACTTAATATTGTTATCTTTGGCAGAGTATTATTGGTATGTAGATGGTGGAAGTGAGGTCTTTAATAATGACACAGGACGTTTGACATTTTTACTTCCCTGGCTGGCATCATCAGTGAAGTATGTGGATGGCTAAATTAATTTCACAAGGCATTGATGTATCAATGAGGTCCTATCTTATTTTATCTTATCTAAAAAAAAAAGATTTTGAATTACATTAGAGAATCAGATTCGATTTTTTCTAGAAATTGCACCACAAAATGTGCACATACCAATGTCTCTTTGCACTTTAACTCGTCGTCATCACCTACATCTTCTCCTGAATTCAGATATGTTTTAGAGTAAACCAACTATACAAACAATACTCTAACAAGCTTGAAGTTCACGTCCGATTTTGACAAAGAACTCAAAAATATGAATCATTTTCAGCACGTTGTATTATAGTAAGCATCCTAATGTCCTCATGTGCTCCAGTCCTCTTTGTAATATTGGACAAATTGGACAGTGATGATGAAAAAATCCAGCAACATAACAAAATGACAGTTGTACGCATTTTTTTTAATCATATTTGGAAACAAAATGTATTCAAGCTGATTTGTTAATTGTTCTGGATGTTGACGTTATAATTTTCAAGATGTTCATTTCTAATATAAATAACATTATCTCTTAAAGGTTCAATGATCTCAGCCCACAACATCTCTGATTTATATAGCATATTATAAATGAAACTTTTGTATATTACAAGGAAATGTTTTTTTCTCAATCTGAACGTTCTTTTTTTCTACATTCTAAACCTCACACCGAAGTATAAAACTTACCTCTTTATAAATGAATCGTCAAGCATCCAATAACATCAGATTTCAAGGGCTGCCATAGAAATGTTCTTTATGTCATACAAATTCTTCAAAAAGAGGCTGTGAAGATCGTCATCTGCTTCTCTTTTCATAGCCAACTCAATGCAACAATGTCGATGTGTGACTGTACACACTGCTTAGAGAAGCTGAGGTGAGTTTCCTGTCGTTGGGAGGTTGAGGGTTGAGGGTTGCTCTGCAGGCTTTTAACAGGTGCTTCACCGTGCAGCTGTGTGTGAGCACGGGGAGCTTTATAGGCTCCATTGTAAAGGGGTCAGGACAGCACCTTTCCCAAAGTGGAAGCCAAGACAAATGTTCCAATACAATTCCAAGCCAGTGGTGAGGTTATATTTGTATGTTTTTTTATGTGTGTAACATCTGTGAGTCTGTGACCTTAATTGAGAAGAACTTAACCTGCAAGGGAGGATTTCATCAGATAATAATTTATAATGTATGATATCTGCAGATATGCAAATTAAAGAAGCTCTTGGAGGATTCGGGACAGAATTTTTTTGCTGCTTTGTGGTTGCAGAGTGGCTATTTTCATCAATCACATATGTGGTTTAGGTCTAACTTGCTTGTGGCCAGCAAACCAGTTTTCACAACTTAGTAAAGATGAAAAAAAAAGAGACAAAACTAGAACCAAAGAGGAAACAAATGTCAATCAGTTGATGAACCATGTCCAAAGCTCTCAGTTAAAATTGGGCCACAGCATTTCACCCTGAGTGGAGACATGAGTAAAACGAGACTTGCAGATATGTGACAACTCCAAACCTGTGCTGTCGCATCTTCTACTTTGCTGAAAACTCCTCTGTGGGCTGCAACGCTTCTCTTGTGGTGAACGACTGCTGCTTCAGAGTGTGCACCAGCAGGAAGTGAGTCCAAACATTACAGGAAGTGCACAAAGATGTATACTCAGAAGACTGCCTCAGCATAGATTAAGTGTCACTTGCGATAAAAACCACTTTAACGCTCTCTTTTCCATTAACATATACTGTATATAAGTGTGAGAGTGTAAATCTAGAAGGGTGGGAAACAAAAGTATCACTTTTTTACATTTTGATATTGATATATGTAACATGATGTTACATCAATAAATCTAGAAAAAATGCAGTTTCACACCCATTCCATTTCATCAGAAGGTAAAACTTTATCAGTTTAAATTCACATTCATCATAAAATGATTACCCGCTTTAGACATCATCTTTTGACAGGCATTATGAACTTTTAAGGGTATCCCTAGTTTCCCCTCAACTACAGTTGTCACTACCTCCAAATGTGGTTGGAAATCACATTCTGTTACGCAATCAAATAGAGATACTATCAAAAATGCATAAAGTTTTCCAGACCTCCTACCCTCACCTCAAAAATGCAGGTGCTGGCCTCCTTCAAGTGTGTTGTGTTTTTTTTTTTTTTTTTTTGCTTATGCTTCTCATGTATATCATACAGTACAGCATTTAACCATATCCAACATTGACTTGAGTTTAAACAAACTGGGGATACATTTTCCTTATGTACACTCTTCTATCAGCCTCTGCTCATATGACATGTGGTATGATATGCGGAAAAGGTCAAAGGAAAGTATCTGCAGGGCAGAGCTGAGTGGCATAAGAAACATAAGTCAGTGGCATTTCACTGGAAAGGCATTCCTTGAATAAAGCCTGTAGGTAAAAAAAAAAAAACTCTGCCTCTTGAAATTTCCCATTTGATACTTATTTTAACTGTTGAAGTCTGACTTCACATGACCTCATCCATGTCCTGAAGTACGCCACATTGTGAACATCTCAGCAGTTCTAGTAGTGCTCTCATTTCACACAATGAACAGATTTTGCAGAAACATATTTGGTTTCTTGTAAAACAAATTATCTCCAACAATGTCTGTGTTTCTACACATGCCTCTAGGGCTCCATTCATATGTGTGGATTTTACACCGGGTCGTGCATGTCTCATGGACAGAAAGAAGATCCTATAATGCAGGGTGACATCAAAACTGAGAACGGATAATGAGGACGGATCTGATGGAATAGGGGTGACATTTAGCCTGAATAAGATAAGAGTGATGTAAAGAATTACTCCACAGCACGTCTAAAACAACATTGGAAAATAAAAAAATAAAATTCACAAGCAACATACATATAGCAAAGTCTCTTTAATAGTGTGTTGTATATACAAGTGAAAATAGCAGTTATAATCTATATATCACTCCTCAAAAGTGTTTTATTCCTTCTTTTTGAATGCTGTTATAAAATATATCATTCAACTTGAACTAAACTGCCCACTGCATAGTAAGATACACTTGGTCACTGTCCAGCCATATATGGTTACTACTCTGTGCTCTGCAGCATCTCGACATAGTAATGGAAAATAAAATACATTAGGCATTGCCTCCTGGGTCCTGTCACTGCAGTGACAAGGCTCAGGAGATATTTTTGGTTTGAAAAAAAAAGCTAGAGTGTGAACCCTACATTTTTTGAGGATACTGTTAGGAACAGTACTATTGTGAAAACTCCAGTGTTTGAAGTATGTTGCAGTAGAGAATGACATTCATCTGACTAGGCCAGAGCACACAGTATGTAAGGTTTACTGGAAATGTAAAACAGGGGTTTCCAGATGTTCATCATTGGATTTCAATGGCCTGAAAAGATTTAATAATATTTGATATGCTTGAAAAATGAAAAATACTTTTTGGTTCCTGTTTTGTAAATGGTTTTATCCTGCAAACATCTCCTGAGGCTCCAACCCTTTGTTTCGGACCCCTTGATCTAATTTTATTAGCTGTGTAGTTATCTGAAGAGCTCCTGCAGACTGAAGTGAGCGTCGTCATATTCCTAAAACAACCTCCTAACTTTACACTTATTTAAGGCTTATGATACATTGTTTTACAATGCCATTTGTTGGGAGTAAGATGTTTCACATAATGCCCATTCCATGTCTTTTATTTTTCAGCCCAATCTTACTACTGTGATGAGCATTGCTCTATGAAGTCAGCAGCAGTAGAGAGGCTCAGGCTCAGTCCAGGAAAAAGTGTCTGTATTAAGGCTGACTGGAGATGGAGGCTTTCGTTTGTATGTCAAGCCGAGGTGCATAGCAGTTATTCTTTTTGAACTCAGAGCACTTTGCTTGCAGGTCCCCTTCATTCTATCGGCAAAACTCCTCTGAAAAAAATAAGCCTCATATGTCTACACAAATACAGAGGAGGTGATGAGAATATCCTCAGTCAGCGATAAGTAGGTTGGGCTTTTTAACACAGAGAGAAGCGTCTGGAGTTTATGTTCATCTTGGTGAGGCCAAGGTGTTTGAGTGGGGTGGACAGAGCGAAGGCCGCCTTCATAGGGATGTCACACAGCAGGTCTGACTCCTCATCACACTCCTCCAGTTCGTATGTTGCATCGTCCAGCATCTCCTTGTGGCGATCGCACACCTGCTCTACCTTCAGCCGGTGAATCTCCCCCCGCAGACGGATCAGCTGACGGGCCAGCTGGTTGTCCTGAACCTGCATCTCCCTCTGAGGAGCAGGAGTGAGGGGGTTAAGGGAGAGGGAGGTTGAAGATAAAGTCAATGAGATACCAAAAAAAATACTTGGGAGTTTGGAGTAGGATTGCTCTGCTCCAAGGTTTATTATCATCTTATTCAGTAAAACTGAATTTCCCCTTGTGGGATTAATAAAGGATCAATTATTATTATTATTATTATTCAAGTGTGCATAAAACTGGCATGTGAACTGTAAGGGCTGCAGCCTGAGATAGTGGGAACAAAGATCATCACATTATTTAACAAACTGTTTTTACTAGAACTCTGTGAAGTCCTAAGTTAAGTCAGATATTCATGGAAAGCTGACAACTTACACCTGTACCATAGGGAGACTGGCATCTATATATATCACACATGTGGATGGGAAACTTTGGAGTTCCTTTTTATTTTTAGAGGTAACGCTTGTGCATTAAAATTCCCTTTTTTTTTAGTATATTTGTTTTTGTGAAAAAAGGTGACATCACTTACCAGCTCCTTTCTTAGGAACTCCAAAGCATCATCAATAGTATCAAAGCCACAAATGTTGCGGACAACCACTTGAGAATTCTCATTACTCGAAGTCGCAGGAACAGAAACAGCTTTTCCTTCGGATCCCGGACTGTCTGCGGAATCACTCTCCTTCCACGATCGACTCTGTACCCGCTCCTGCCACTCCAGATAGGATGGTCTGCGGGTCTGCAGCTTCAGCTTCTCTGTAAGTGCTTTTAGGCTGTCCAGGTCCTCAGTCTCCCCCTCGGAGGAGTCCCCTCCAAACTCTTTGAAGTCCATTGGCGCAGTGATGACGGCGGTGCTTGGGACTTCGCGTTCACTTCGCTTCTCTGGATTGGCAGCAGGGCGGTTAAAAGCCCAACAGGTCTTCACCTCCTTTATATGGAGACGCAGTGACCGCCCATCCCGAATAGGAAAAGAAACGCTGGATTTAAGTGTGTGCTATTAAATAACCGGAATCAACATCTTCACGTTCCAGGTGTCTCTCTAATAATAATAATAATAATAAAAAAAACAATAGCATAAAGTTAACTCTGTTTAATCACTTCAAAAAAATAAATGTTTCTGGCAATTTGGAGACAAGCTTGAGTTTCTCTGCTTCCACAACAACCTTTACAGTCCAAAAAAAGTATTGTTGTCATGAGTGTTCCTCACGAGTTACTTAAAGATGCATAAAGAACAATAATAATGAACAATTTACAGTTAATGTTACAATAGGCCTACATTTAGGCTATGTACACTAGTAATACCAATAGGCTAGTATGCACCACTTTGACAAACTGATGTTTGAGGCTATACTTGCTTCATTATAAAACTATGGTTTGCACTGCTTTATTGCTGTAGGTCTTTGTTTAAATAACTCCAGCACTTCTTTTACCACTTCAGAGTGGGGCCAAAATAAAACCTTGTCACGTCTGGTGTGCGTTCAAAGAGGGTTTACGTTTGAATGTGCTGCCATCTAGTGCTCATTGATCATTCTACCACAAGCCCAAAGCCGCTGCCCCCCAAACCCCCCCTCCCCATAGTTTACCAGCAATTTGTGACACATTTCAGAGTTGCTTTTTTCTCAGGAAACGTGCACTTCCGCTTTCTATTATCTCAAGCAAAACGGTTTGTGTTCAGCCATGTCCATGTGTGAGTGAAGTTTAAGCGCCACTGGGGTCTGGCTATGATCTGAAGAAAAAAAATGAATCTATTTATAAGAACTTCATCGTTAAACAAACAGAGCGCAAGTGCGCTGCTACCCAACTGAGATAACAGGGGACGGAGTCTGCTTTTCTTAACGAGAGGCGAGGAAGACATTTGAAGTTGCGTTTTCACGTCCCAAGTGCAGGGTCACGTCTATTGAAGAGGAACTTGGTTCGTGACGAGGAGCTGATGGAGTTTTCTGAACACATCAAGACAGCCAATGTGGAGGATGTTGTCCTCCGACAGCCGCTACACCCTCCGAGCAGAGGCACCTTGTGCATCACAGGCCACCACCTGCTCTTCTCGGACAGGGAGGAGACGGGCACCCGGCAGTTTCTGCTGCTCCTCAAGAACATCGACGCTATTGAGAAAAGGTGAGAGAGAAGGACTATTCATATCTGCAACAATGAACATAATTGACCAACTATAGGCTATCTTCATCATAAACTGAAGATATATGCTATGACAGCCATATAACCATTCCACATAATTAAATATCACTCTGCATAATGAAACCCTTTTCATTGCTTACAACCACTAATTACAGCATTTAATATGGGGCGAAAGATCTTCATAGGACAAAGGTTTTCTGTGAGGATTATTGTTAAAAACTCGGTCTTGTTTAAACAAATAACACCATTTATCAAAACCAAAGGGGTCTGTATACTGTTCCAGTGAATGCTATTATTTCTGATTGTCTAATTCCATTATTCCTCAAATCTTTTCAACCAGCGTGGAAAACCTTTCGGCCTATTCCGGCCTCTTCTCTAATGCAGGCCACAGTGAAAGGTTGGACATACTTTGTGTTGCCATGTGTCTGCTTCATGCTGCTCACAGATAATGGAAATATAAAATGTGCTCACTTAGACTTAAGCAACCAAATGTTCGTGTCACCTTCTACACACACTGTTGAGTGTTGCTAACTCCTAACAGCTTCTTTTTTCAAGTCTAAGCATCGCTGAAACCAATTATTATGGTGTTTTTTGGTCAACAAAAACTCTTTTGCAAAATGTCCCCACCCACACAGCCCAGCTGACTAGGTTTGCCTTCCTTTACAGCTGCAAGTCACACTGTCTGCACTGCTACACTCAAAACAGGTTAGCTGGGGGTGGCAGGGTCATATTGTTTCAATTGCTCTGCTTAATTTCCCCCCCCCAGGATGTCTGGATCTTCAGGGACAATAACCATCAAGTGTAAAGATCTGCGTGTGCTCCAGCTTGACATCCCAGGCATGGAGCAGTGTCTCAATATTGCACACTCTATTGAGGTATAATAAAAAATATGCTAAACCTTCTAAGCCTGTAACATATAGCAAACATGGATATAAGTATTTTGTTCTCATTTTATGTCCTCTCTTTAAATACACAATTCCTTTCTTGTGGGCTTTAAATCTGATGAAGTGTTCTTTCTCTAGACCCTGTCCTGTCTGGACTGTGCCTCGGAGATGTATCCTTTCTTTCACAGACCCTCTGATCTCAGCCTGCAGGACCAGTGGGGTCTCTCATCCACTGAAAAGCTCTACAGTCAAATGAAGGAGCTCGTAAGCAAAACAGAAATGTTTCCGTATGTCTCTTTCTCTTGTGGAGGAATGAAAAACATAATATGATCACACAAATACAGACAGTTTTTTATAACAACAATCCAACCAGGAAACTGAGGATGGGTCAGGAGGCAGGATATCCCTGTTGCTTTGCTTGTATTTGTTTTCGCGGAACTCCAGAATGTGCTGCACACAGCTTGAATACGTGCCTAATAGACATGAACCTTCCTCTGGGAAATAGTGTGTCACTATGGTGAGGGGCCGACCCTGAGGGCAACATTGTTGTGTGTGTTTTTACAGGCATAATGTTCCAAGAACATGTACATGTCTGCAGTCGTAGTTACATGTCTGTTCTTCACTCTGAAGAACTTGTTTGGAGCCTATATGTCTCATGTCAAATTTTAAATTGTGGTAATTCATTGTTCTGAAAAATAGCCTACCAGCTCCTCTAATGCTCACTTCTGTTTTTTTTTAATTTTTATTACAGACCTATTCAATACAAATGTAGGGCTAGATTTAAAAAAAAAGATTCCTCTGTCAGACCTGTTCATCTAACTATTTGCCTTAATGTGTTAACAGTGCACCTTTTTAATCAAAGAGGAGAAATATGTTGTTCAAATACACTACATTGCATTCAACATATTTTGTATTCAGCTTTAGCGTTACAAATCCAATCTTCTTAAACAGGCTAAATAGAACACTTGTAAAATGTTGATGTAACAATCAATCTACGCTCTGAAAAATAAACTCAAAAAAGCTTTGGGTTGATCAGCAGTAATGTCTTATTGAAGAAGGATTGATTTTTTGATAGTTTTTGAGTCGCCATTTTCATGTTTTTTTAAATTTCAAAGATAATAAAAGAGTCAAATGGTGTGAAATGGTCTGATGATTTTGCCCTCAGGTAGAAATTTGCCATTTTGGGGTGAAAATGTACTTTTTGTGTTAGTTTTGGCCTCTTGTAGTCTTATGTCACACTTGTGTCATGTAAATCAAGAGTGGAAAAACAAAGTCGCTCTGCCCTCTGAGTTCAGATTTTGTGATTCAGCAGGAAGCAAGTGCTACATGTATATAGGAGGAAGGTGAACTAATTCAACAGCAGAGCTTTTGTATCTTTTGACATAAAGCCACAAAACAGGGTGGTTAGCGTGAAACTTCAGTTGGTAGTGTACAAAGATTATAAAGGGTTACAAATACATGAAAGTGTACTTTTTCCGTCACCATTCATTGGTTATGTGTAACTGTGACTTCTCTTCCTGATCCTCTCTCTCCTCTGTTTGCAGCATGATCGATGGCGAGTGAGCACTGTGAACAGAGACTACTCAGTGTGTCCCTCTTACCCTCCAGCTGTCATCGTCCCAAAGAACATAGACGATAGCATGCTTAAAAAGGTTGCCAAGTTCAGACAGGGGGGACGCTTCCCTGTCCTCTGCTACTATCACAGGAAGAATGGCATGGTGAGCGTCTCATTTATGTACCCTGACCAAAATCCTACAATTCATACAAAAAAACGTAACGATTACATTCAAACAAAACCTTTGCAGGTAATCATGCGCAGCAGTCAGCCGCTGCCAGGAGCCAATAGGAAGCGCTGCAAAGAAGACGAGGACCTCCTCCAGGCTGTGCTTGATGGCTCAGACAAAGGTTATATTATTGACACACGCTCCAGTCAGCAGGCGACGCAGGCACGGATGACAGGTGGAGGGTTTGAGTCCAAATCCTCTTACAGCTGCTGGAAGAGACTGCACAGACAAATGGAAAAGTGTGTGTATGTGAGAAACGGTTGAGGAGTCGTGGATGCTGTTCTGTCTCTTTAAACTTACTTCATTCACTTTTTTGTTGTCTGCAGAGGTAAAGCGCTGCAAGAGAGTCTGATTAAGCTGGTGGAGGCCTGTGGTGACGAGTCCAATAATATGGATCGTTGGCTTAGTAAGCTTGAGAATTCAAAGTGGCTGTTTTACGTCCAAACCGCCCTTTCAACTGCTGGCCTGCTGGCAGAGTGTGTGGAGAGGTAGGAACTCCAACCAGGTGTTCGTCTGTGCTATTGGTACTGATGGTGCGCACCTATTGTTGTCTAACTGCAAAGTTTGATCCCTTCTGTGAATCTGTTTTTTTTTTTTTTACCCTAAGAAATTTGGCAGTAGGGTAATTAATAGGAAGTTCTAACTTGTAAAATAAAATGCAAAGCAGAGTAGGATTTTCTGGCAACTACACCAACTATACCAAGATGAATGGAGAGTGAAAGAGGTCAAAAAGCTCCTGCAACACTTATCGTATGAAGATCAATTTTATTGACTTTATTAGGCTGACGCGTTTTGGTTTGTGGCCTTCATCAGGGTATGAAACGCGTCGGTCCAATAAAATGAATCAAATTGATCCTTACACATCTTGTGAACAAATGTGTAACAATAATTTATGTTTAACACAACACATAAGAAGCTTCAATTTAGCACAAGAAAGTTGGAATACCTTAACCACATTATCATCATTATTTAATCAAGAAGGTCTAAAGAGACACTTGTACACTTGACACATATGTAAATAGCATGGCTGGACATAAATGCAAGGACAAAATATAATTTAAAAAAAGACATGCAACAATTAAAACCTGTCAGCAGCACTTAAGTTAAGGACTGCTGTCTATTTGTGTTGGCCAGGGACGGACACTCAGTTCTAGTACATGGCTCTGAAGGGAAGGACTCCACTCTGCTCATCAGCACTCTGGCTCAGCTTATCATGGATCCACACTGCCGCTCCCTGGAGGGCTTTCTGGCTCTGCTAGAGAGGGAGTGGGTACAGGTGAGTGTATTTATGTGTGTGTCTAATAATCTAAAATGTATGTAAATGTATAATGTATCATTTGAACTGTACATTTAAAAAAATATGAACAGGACTTGAAATAGAGACACAGGAGCATTAGGACAGGGTAACCACATATTTTAAATTATGTTTTTCAAACCCTATAATGCACCTATGAAAATATTGAATAGCTTTAGATTTACTGAGTCTGTGTCTGAAATAATGTTTGAGACTTGCATAACATTTCAATAAAGATGACATTTTAAATCCAAAGGAAGATCTCTTTCAAGCACTATTCTTCATGCTGTTATTACCAAATATCTTGCTTCACAGATATTGCTTCACAGTTTACCCCTCAAGAAAAGGAAATGCTGCGAGAGAAAAAAAAAGTCATATTCAGTCTAATGCATGGGTGGGCATGGATTTTTACAAAACCTGCTTCTCCTTCCAAACATTTATTTTAACACGTACATTGTAACTTTATGTAGATTTCAGGGAAACGGCATAACAAGTCACAGCTAAACATTAATCGTCCATTATTAAACCATAATCCTTGTATATGTTTACCTTCAACAGAAACATAACATTATGGAAGTTTATGTTTGTTTAGTTAAGTTTAACAAGGAAAAAATGTTGGAATTTGTTTGTGATCTTATAAGAACTGTGCTTGCCCAGTCCAAGGTACCTGAGCTGGTGCCTTGATTTTGTTTAGCGTGGTAACAGCATATACATTCTGATAGACAATTGATATAGTTTATATATCTTTAGAAACAGCATTGGCAATAACAACTTGAGAGGTACAATTGCAATTGTGTGAAACCCTGCCTGCAGACAATCAAGCTGGCCAAGTTTTAGAAAGCTCAGTCCCAAACTGCATCCTCAGGACTGGAGTATTTGACTGGGTGCTACACCAATCAGAACCCCTCCCCCCCCTCAAAAAATAAATAAAAAGAAAAACAGCTATAAGTGGGCTGAACAGATCTGGAGGGATATGCTTGACACAAATACACATTGATACTAGACAGGTTTGGCAGTTTATGTAAATCAGTGTTCTTCTCTCCAGGCAGGACACCCATTCATGCAGCGATGTGCCCACTCAGCTTTTTCACACGCCCGTCTCCAGCAGGAGTCCCCCGTCTTCCTGCTGCTGCTGGACTGTGTGTGGCAACTCTGGCGTCAGTTTCCCTTGGCACTGGGTTTCTCTGAGGCACTGCTTCTAAGGCTGGCGACTGAGGCCTACGCTTCCGACTTTGGCACCTTCCTGTGCAACAGCCATCAGGAGAGGTCAGTGGTACTTCTCTGTGTGGCCCGGAAATGGGAATTGATGTTTTAGGGGCGGCAGTAGCTCAGTCTGAAGGGACCTGGGTTGGGAACCGGAGAGTGACCAGTTCAAGTCCAGGTGCAAACTCAATCCGGAAGTTGGTCTGGTAGCTCGAGAGGTGCCAGTTTCACTTCCTGAGCACTGCAGAGGTCCCCCTGAGCAAGGCACTGAACCCCCACCAGCTCAGGAGTGCTCGCTGTGGGCAGACCCCTGACTCTGACATCTCTCCATTAATGCATGTCCATAGGATCCTGTTTGTGCACAAGTATATGTATCATGTTCAACAACAGAGTGAACGATTGAGTTTCCGCTCACGGGATTAATAAAGTATATATTTTTCTTCTTGAGACTAGATAGTTACCTTACACCTCGTTCTTCTCTCTCAGGTGGGCTCTAGGAGTGATGGAAAGGACTCACTGTTTGTTCAAAGCTCTGTTGAGGCCCAGGGAGAGAGACTACTACTCTAACCCGCTCTATGAACCCACTGAGCTAGCAATCTGGCCCTCAGTTCACCCTCAGTCCCTGCAGCTTTGGAGAGGTAACTTTAAACATGAATACAGAGTTGTGTATATTCATTATTTTTATGATTTTTTAAAATATTTTTTATGCACTTTGCCAGTGACAGCCAGAAGTTGTCTGTTACTCTGTTGCGCTTAAAATGTCTTCTTATTTGGCACAAAACTCAACTTTTTCTTAAGGATGAACTAAACACAAAGGTCAGTGTCACTAACCTCATGTCATACCTATTCATAAGAACTCAATATCAAATGATTTCCTGGAGGACATATTTTAAAATTGATGCTCAATAATGCTGCTTTTTTACAAAAAAATGTAAAAGTTCTACTTCACTGTGACATCATAATGTCCTGGAAAAAATGTTTTTCTGCCCATATTCCTATCATATATCTTAGTTTATATATCAACTCAGTTACTTGAGAAACCAAACACCTGAAAGGAATGGGCCAAATGTACATTTTAATCAAATGTGTAATCTGAATAATGTTTCTAATGAAAATCTAATGCAGAATCATGAACCTGTTTATTGAACAGGATAATTCACACTGGCAGAGTTGTCCAGTACCATGCTTAAGCACGATTGCACGATTGAACTGTACCGTTCTGAAGCATGCCTCTTTCAAGTATGCCAGGGCCAAGGAAAGTGTACCGTCCTTGAGCACGGTACAGAGCACTCACACTGGTCAAAGGAACTGGACTTTAGGGTGAAGCATGCTTGGGCACGGTACGGATTGCCTAGTGAGTGTGCTCTTAGTTGCACCTGTGTTCTCGAGTTTATGAAGCCATAACCTCCTGTTTTTCCTTATTAGCATATGTAAATTATGGCGCCACCAATCTGGATACCGATATTGATATTGATATCTTTCTTAGATCTATGTTCGATCTGTAAAGATAGATAGATCTGGATATACATATTTATTGTGTTGATTGCTTAAATGCCGATCAAACCCCTGTGGGAGAGATATGCAGTATTATTAAGACAAGATGGTCACTCAACTGGAAAGTAACTGCACATGTTTTGATTGATAACGCTTGCTTTAAAACTAATAGCACATTTTGCTGGTGACAGCCAGGAAGAGAACTGCTGTAATACAATAAAACTCAAATGAAATGGCCTTTGACTGGTAAATAAATCTTGTAATATCGGCCCATATCTGAGAAATAATTAGCTGATACCTCTAGTCACTGGATAAGCTCCCTTCTCTTCTGAGACTAATGTTTTTGTTGTACACTGTCACTGATTCAAATAAACTGAAAAACTAAAAACAACTAAACTAAAAACACACAGAACTCACACTGATGAAAAGAAAAAGAGAGAAGTCAGGAATTCCTAAACTAATATCTTATGATCTTACGATTTCACACTGAACTGCAAATGTGAGAGAAACTTTGGTAGTTCTTATATGGAAACAGTGCTAATATAAGTGAGAAACAATTATTATGTTATATTAGGAGTGTCAGTAGTAGTCTACCACAGACACATACATTATGATATCAATTGTTCAGTTAATAAAGACATCAGAAAAGGACACACCCGGCGAAGTGAAATAAAATAGTTTGATCTTAAATTTGAGAGAAATACATGACTGAAAGATGATCATATCTCATCATCATGGAGACACATTATGATTAGACTTAATATTTATTCTTAAAGCTTCTACTGTAAAACAATGCAACATGTGACAGATTTGTAAATTTACTGGTGTTTAAAGGTGGATTATTGTTATCATCAGGAGTAAGTGTTCTATTTTCAACATCCATCCTGGTCAGCAGTCAGACAGACAAACTTTCACGCTCACACCCACTGGCAATTTACAGTCACCAATGAATCTATCGATCAAGTACCTGGAGGGAACCCATGCATGCACATGGAGAATATGGACATGGCATACATTGCATTAGAACTTGAAACCTTTATGCTGTGAGGCAACAGCACCAACCACTGCTCCACCGTGCAGCCTATTTTCAGCATACGTTTGAAACATTCTTACCTATCTGCTGAGTTTATATTCAGAATCAACATTTTGCAGATTAAACATTGCATGAAAATGGCGTTTAAAAATAATTTCCTTCTTAAGAACCGTTTGTGAATGAAGCCCAATGTTATTAACATTTGACACAATCATCCACTTAGAGTCAAGAATCAACTTTGATTTTAGTTGTAAAAAGGTGGTAGGGGAATATCATTGTGGCCTCAAATCTTTCCCATTTCCCATTGTTGATCACTATCTCCTTTTATATAAACTACATGCTATTGGTCTCTCTACTGACTCTTTGTTGTTTTTCAACTCTTTTCTTCATTATGGAAGTCAATGTGTTTTTTTTCAGGGCAGCCAGTCAGACTTCAAGATTATTGATAAAGGTGTGCCACAAGGTTCATCTTTAGGTCCTCTATTATTCTCCATCTTCATCAATGACCTCTCACAAGTCTGTTCTGACTGTCAAATTCATTTATATGCAGATGACACTGTAATATACTCCTCCAGTTCGGACATTTCACAAATTCAATATTCAATACAATCTGATTTTAATCTAGTCCAAAAATGGTTCTCTGTCAATAAGCTTCTTCTGAATAAGAAAAAATCATATTTTATGTTGTTCTGCACTCGACCAGATTCTTTGCCCTTAACAAAAAAGTGGCATATTAATTTCCTGGATGGAACAGCATTAGAAAAAGTAGATGAATTTAAATATTTGGGCCTTTGGCTAGATTCCCAGTTATCTTTCAAACCTCATATCAACTCAATTTCTAAGAAAATATATGGTCGTCTAAAATCACTTTATCGTTCTGTTGAATGTTTTTCACTGCAAGTCCGGAGAAGAATCGTGACACAATTGGTGCTGCCAATCCTTGATTATGCTGATGTTATCTATGGGAACACCTCAGAGACAAATCTTCGACCTCTCAGTATCTTACACAACAGTCTCTGTAGATTTGTTCTGAGGTGTCCATATAGGACCCATCACTGCCTAATGTATGAGTCCTTGAATTGGCTGGGTCCCAAGTCCAGAAGGACATTTCATTGGTCACTATTTACTTTTAAATGTATCTATTTTAATTTTCCTCCGTACTTGAAACAATTTCTAATCCCTTTCAGTTCACAGTATAGTCTAAGGCATACTGATCATCTATTTTTCCTCACACCAAGAATCAGGAAAGAAATTGGTCGCAGTGCATTTAAATTTAAAGAATGGAATAACCTACCTCGCTCACTTAGATCTATCACATCTTTAAATCATCTCTACTTACTCATTGTCAAACATCCTGCTCTTGCTTTTGATTTTCTTTCTCTGTTGAACTTAGTTTGTGTGGACCTGTTCTCCTCTTGCTTGCACTCATGTACCTCACATCTACATGTATGTACTGTTCTGTACCTTGTGCCTTAATGTTGCGTACACTATGTGTGTAAGTACTGTATAGTGTGTATGCATATATTTATGCAGAGGTTTTCCTTCTTTTTTTCTTCTTATTATTATTCTTATTATTTTTTTCTCTTGAGAATTTTTCTGATTGTGTAATACTGGCTGGTTGGTGGGTGGCTAGGCTTGGGGGAGCATTAAGTGTGAGTGAATGTGAGTGTGTGTTTGTTTGTGGTGTGGGTGTCTCTGTGTTTAAATGTTTGGTATTATGTTTTGGATTTACCTTTTATTTTGATTTTGTATTATGATGATTAATTTATGTTTTGTAAGGACCCCCTTGAAAATGAGATGATGCATCTCAAGGGGCTATCCTTGAAATAAATTGCAAATTATAAATTACAAATTAGATTCTTAATCTAATTGAATGAGATTCTCCCGGTTAAATTACTTTAAAATAAAATAAAATAAAAATTACTTTGTGATATAAGCCTACAGCCTTGCTATTTATACTCATTCGTGGACTTTAAGTGTTAAAACTGACTTATGCTCATTTCTGATTCTCAGGTTTTTTCCTGAGGTGGACCCAGCAGAGTCGTCACCTTGAAGAGGCTCAGGAGGAAATACGAAACATGGTCATTGAGTGGGGAAAGCTGGCACTTAGCTGATGAACATTCAGACAATTCTGAACAATTGAAGAGTCTCAGCCTGAACATGTGGAGCATGTTTTAAAGAGAAAAGTAACCAATATGCAATGCCTTTTACTGTGGCTTTTTTTTCCTTTTACAACCAATCACATTTAAATATTTATTATGGTTTTTTTTACTCTTTCAAAATGTCTTTTGAGGCCGCATTTTCAAACCATATTTGGGTGCTTTAAAAATGCTGAAAAGGTTCTCAAAATGTTGCATCATCCTCTTTGGGTTATTTATTCTGTCATATATTCACTCATAAATATCAAAAG
Organism: Labrus bergylta; assembly: GCF_963930695.1. Classification (NCBI taxonomy): domain Eukaryota; kingdom Metazoa; phylum Chordata; class Actinopteri; order Labriformes; family Labridae; genus Labrus; species Labrus bergylta. The sequence continues at coordinate 9,896,040 of NC_089212.1, read as the reverse complement.
AGGAAAGCTGTATATGTGACACACCTCCCAGTCCTGTTAAGCTCAGCTAAACACTCTTCACAATACAAATCCCTGTGCACAGCAAGTCAGCATGTTTGCACACATGGAGCTTTGCAAGCTGGAGACTGTAGTCTGTTTTAGTCAAGAGCCACAAGCTGGTGATTATACAAAGTGGACAAGGACCACACAACCCAGCATGACTTTCTTCACCTGCTTATTTAACCAGTAGTTAATGTGTTTACTAAACTGACCTCATAGTCAGAGTTGGTCATTTTGTTTAGAGCAATAGTTCGGGATTTACTAAGTTGCACGGCTGGTTTTGGACCGAGACTCATCTGTTGGTATTTTGGATTTTCACACAGGTAAAAAATATTGTCTGTATCCTCCTGTAATTTAATTTAAATAAATGTATTCTTTGAACAAAAGCCATGAAGGTTATCAGTATATTGAAGTTCTGGGTAACCAGTTCTTTCTAGTTCAATTTGTTTTAACTTTTCAAAGAACTGCTACTGGACATGCAACCAGGTGTGCGGGTCTGTGTGCCCACTATGGCTGTGCTGGGCATGTTTTGCCGAGGTTGTCTGAGCAGGGTGCGAGGTTTGCCAGGTCGCAGCTTCAGCTGTTTGCCCAGGCAGATGAGCAGGTGGAACAATCAAGAGACCTGCACATCCCCCACTCCTCAGGAACACCCCCGTGTCCTCATCACAGGTAATACACAGTTCTCATGTCATAGCTGCTTCCTCATGACATTCATCCATTAAGGATAAAGTTAGGATAAATTCACTGAACCAAGAGCTGTACTAGTCTAGTCAAGCTACCATTGTTTTCTACCGCTTTCAAATCTAACTGTTATGTACTGTTGACTGCAGAGCTGTTACAATAGGGGTTGAGTGCCTCCTATAGAAAACCGTTAAAGGGAGCTGTGCGAGTTACTCCCACCCTTACAGGCAGATGTTATGTTTATATTTAATTAAATAGTGGTTTAGCAAGGAGCTATAGAGTTTCATCAACAAAAATGGAGGATTTGTAGCCATATGTGCTGTGTTTTTTTCTGTTTTACTTGTTTTCAGTCTGCGCCAGTAGCAGGACCCCATTTAGCCTCATCACAATAGAGCACGCACAGACAGTGCTGGTGATTTTAAAGAGCAAATGGGTGATGCAGGGAGAATAATAGCCTGCAGTCACTTTTAGTCCCATGACTAAGCTTTGGAACAAACAAAAAAAAACTCAAAGACCAAAAACTTAAATTTCATTTTTTATAGTAAACTTGAAACATCATCTTGTTTAGTAAGTAAACATGTACCAGCCTAAATATGAAACTTGTCTCTGTATGCAGGTGGTCTGGGACAGTTAGGTGTAGGACTCGCACAGATACTGAGGTGGGTTATACAAAACTCTTTAAGACGTTTAATGTTGTCGAAGTATCAGAAACTTAATAACATGTCTATATTAATGTCTAGGAAACAGTACGGAACAGATAATGTTATCCTGTCGGACATTAAGAAGCCTCCACCTCATGTTGTCAGCAGTGGTATGCAAAACCTCTTTTCTTAAGCTGCGATTTACTCACATTTTGTTCCGTCCATTTTAAATCATTTGTTATTATTTTTTATTTCCCTCTTTTATCTTTTCTCCCATTAGGTCCATTTGTTTACGCTGACGTGTTGGACTACAAACATCTTCGAGAACTGATCGTAAACAATCGTGTGACTTGGCTGGTCCACTACAGCGCTCTGCTCAGCGCTGTTGGAGAGGCTAATGTGGCTTTGGCACGCAAGATAAACATCACAGGTCTGCTGGATACAAACACCATTTAAATGTATTGCCTATCATAGGGATTGACCCTTTTTTAAATTTCCTTTTTGGATCATTTTCTGTCCACCTATAGGCCTCCATAATGTGCTTGACTTGGCCTTAGAGAACTGCCTACGCCTCTTTGTCCCCAGCACCATTGGAGCATTTGGTCCCTCTTCTCCACGTGATCCAGCCCCTGACCTCTGTGTCCAAAGACCTCGAACCATCTATGGTGTGTCAAAAGTGCATGGAGAACTGATGGGGGAGGTTGGTTAATCTTGATGTTATCTTAAAATGCTGACACAAACCCATACACCTTGTAAAACATGACTACATCTCAACATTTGTTGCATTTTTTTCTAGTATCTTCATCACAAATATGGTCTGGACTTTCGCTGCCTACGTTACCCAGGTGTTATATCAGTCAACACACCGCCTGGAGGGGGAACTACAGGTATTACATCACTCAATGTCAATCTGCATATCTCCCAAATATTCACGACTACAATGGTTTGTTACAGCTACCTACAATACAATACATGCTATCTCTCTTCACAGACTATGCAGTGCAAATCTTCCATGATGCTCTCAGCACAGGTCACCATGAGTGTTACCTGCGCCCTGACACCCGTCTTCCCATGATGCATATCTCTGACTGCCACCGTGCGACAGTAGAGTTCATGCAGGCTCCAGAGTGCCAACTTTCACTGAGGACCTACAACATCGCCGCTATGAGCTTCACTCCGGAAGAGGTGGCCCAAGAAATCCGCAAGCATCTGCCTTACCTCAAGGTCACCTACAATCCTGACTCTGTCCGCCAGACCATTGGTACGACTTGAAACATGTACACAAGTACACATACCTGTACATGTGCAACATTTATGAATGTAGGATGATACCTCTTTTAGTGTTGAATATGGTAGTTTGCCAAATTGGTGTACAACTGACAAGCCCAAAAGAGCATGCTCTATAGACCTATAAAAACACAACTAATTGAGGTTAATAACCATTCGTCTAACCATTATTGTGAATCAAATTGACTTTATTATGCATTTGACATTGTATTCTAGCATTTACAAATTATAGCACCTTATTTCAAAATAAATCTGTTTTCTTACATCTAAGAAATATTTGCTTTTAATTTGTTCATGTTTTATTCATGTCATAGCAGAGTTTACATATCAATAGGTGGCATTTAAAGCTTTATCTGTCAGGTTGTGAAGTTACTTGTGTTTTTTTTCTCAGATGTACCTGACACATTGAGTTATACATTCATTCTGACATAGCTGTCTTTAATTAAAATGATGTGATGGAAGTAATGTGGTCATCTTGCTTGTCACTTTGCAGCAGACAGCTGGCCTGTGAGGTTTGATGACTCTAATGCCAGGAGAGATTGGGGCTGGGCACCAGTCTTTGGGCTTGAGGAGCTGGTGTCAGACATGCTGCGCTCCATTCGAGAAAAGAGGACCAATGAGGGTTTGCCAGTCAGCTAGCAAAACCTGTTTTGATTAATTCCCTATTCCTGACTTCTCTTCAGTCTTTTTTTTCCCAACAAGATACTACTTTCCACTTCACTTTCACAAGTTGTCAACCTGTAGCATCTGTTACTCTGGTATATGACAAATATGAGCCAGGGACTGTTTGTGAAGTATGGTTTCTGAGTCATGAGTCAGAACCTCAGATATACAGTGTAAAATATGACACAATATGTATTAGCTCAAACAGACATTTCAGTATTTTTCAGGGGATCATATACTGTCAAAGTCAGAGCTTCTCTTCATCCTTGTTGTTTTTAATTGTTATTATAGTCAAGGCATCACTTTACACATGGCAATGTTGCCTCAGATGAAAGAGAAAAGTACTTGTTTTCTTTAAGTTTTAAGAACTGTCTCGTTAATCACATCCAATGACACAATTCTCTGTTACACTGTTTGTGAACATGTGCATCACAATATGGAGCCGTTGTACATTTACAGTAACAAATATTGGATAGGCTTTACTTTCTGGATCACCTTGAATAACCTGGTCTTTCTACTCTGGACTGTAATCACCTATTAGCCTATATGTAATTTGGCTGTTTTAAAAAGCAGTCTTGAGTAATAATAGTCTCTATAATGAAAATACACACTGTATACATCCCCACTACCCTTGCTGTGGCATCTAAAAGGTAGCTTTTATTATTATTTTTTCAGCAGTGTGATTTGGGTTATGAAGGAGTATGAATAACAAAAAAAATATTTATTAGGCTACTGTGGATTACTTACTTCCAAAAAAAAAACATTTAGCCTATTTTAAAAATGCTGTGTACTTTGAATCAGACTTTGAATAATAAAAATGTTCATGTGTTAAAAAAAAGTCTTGATTTTCCATGTATTCTGGTGATGTTCATTTAATTTCATGACATGGAGTTACTGGTTTACTTGATGTATAACACACGTCAGGTGTTGCGCTTCACTAACACAGTGGGTGTAATGCCGGTGTCGTCCTGTAGAGGCGCTCGTTTCACCCGACGAGCTTCTGAGATTTCACCGGAGACGCACGTCCTTCTCACAGCGCCTGTTAATATCCATTATCTCCAATAATGGACGCGGGATTCTTCCGCGTAAGTTATTTTATTTTATCTACAAGCTTTATTAACTTGCTGTCAAGTCGGATAGAAACTTTTTGTGTGCAGTAAGAACTTTAATTTGCAATATGGATTTAGTTGGAGGGCCAGACACGGCACGGTTAGGGCTCCGTCTATGAGCTGATAAATAACATCTTGGTTTCCGACATTAGCCGTGTTTAAACTTGCACACGACTAGAGACGACGTGGTTTTGCAAAGTAATTAGATTTGTTTTACAGCATAGCCTTCTGTTATGATTCTTCGACGCGCACTGTTGCTGTTTCTGTATTCACTAGTAGATAGAAACATTTCCAGGAATTAGACAAGCCGATCCTGCTAGCATGCTTCTGCTAATTTATTAGCCTTCAGTAAAGATGGCGTCCAGGTCGGTGCGTCGTTTCTGTGTCTGTGTCACGACCACGCGAACGCAACCTACCACAAGTAGACCAAAAGTGTGTTTAGCTTCCATAATGAAATCCGTTTCGTTAGTATGGTCATGTCAGCACTTTAACCGACCAGTGTGGATGCTGTGGGTAACAGCCTTCCGGGTTCCCTTGGAGGATTAACCAGGCTGTTAGCTACACTAATGCTAGCTCATCCGGGTTCAGGTTGACAGTGTAAATATCTCACGGTGCTGTAGTCACATGTGTACTATCTTTTTAAATACACGTCACATGTTTACGAGAGAGGTAGAGTTTAATTAAGTAAACTTTAATTCAAAGTTTTGCAAAATGTTACTAACTGAGTTTAATTCTAATATAATTTATTATATTTTTTAACATGAATGTGATGATGTTTCTTCAGGGCACAAGTGCGGAGCAAGACAATCGTTTCAGCAACAAGCAGAAGAAACTGTTGAAGCAGCTGAAATTTGCAGAATGTCTGGACAAGAAGGTAATTTGATCATCCTCATACAAAAACAAAAACTTCTGCTTAAACACTTGTAACTAAATTCTCCCATGTAAACAATGTGGTCAACATAATGTTCTTTTTTCTTTTTTAATTGGGGGTCCTTGATTTGCTTGTGTTTTCTTTTAGGTGGACATGACCAAAGTGAACCTAGAAGTCATCAAACCTTGGATTACTCAACGAGTGACCGAGATTCTGGGATTTGAGGATGATGTCGTCATAGAGTTCATATTTAACCAGCTTGAGGAGAAGGTAATGTCTTTAATGAGTGTTTTTTTTTTTTTTTCAAAGCTATCATAAATTTGAGGGCATTTGTTAGTGAGGATGAACCTCAGCAAATAATTGCACATCCTAGTCAAATTGAAATGGAATGGGTTAAAGTAACAATAGGTAGAAAACTGATTTGTGCATAACCATGTTTTGCTGTTATGTGAAAAAGTGCCTTTATTCAGCAGTCTTCTAATGATGATGTGATTTATGATTTAAAAGGCCTGAACCAATATGGATGTTATACCTTGCATCAGAAGTATAGCACCAACACCTAATTAGCTCTCTCCTGAGCCCAAAGTCACTGAGCCCAACTCTCCCTTCATGATGCAGTGTGTGGTTTGAGGTGAGTTATATGCAGGGATTACCAATATAATGTCAGTGAAAGAAACACCTAAACAATGCCATGATTATGTTCTCCGTACGTATTTACATTGCATCATTTATCTGCCGAGAGCCTTTTAATCGAACTGCAACAATAGTTTAAAACGGGAACGTTCAGTAATGTGCTGCAGCCTTTTTGAATATCGTAAACCTTCTATACGTCATTTAAAGATTAGCTTTAGATAAACTTAACATCAAGCTGACCAGTATTTTGACCTCTGTATGTTGTGGTCAGAAGTGTTTTCCATTGCACTTTTAACCATACATAACAGTGATGTGAGGGGGTCTTGAACTCACCCCCAGTTGTTACTGTACATCACTCTAGCAAGTAGAGAACCTCAACCCCTGCAGGACAGCAACAAAAAAAAACAACAACCAAGATTTGGACCAGATCCCAAATTTTTCTTAACAGTTACTTTGAATCTCTGTCCGCCTCTGTCAGTTGGGGTCAGATGTGTGGCTTGTGTTCTTATAGTTTAACGTAAGTTACTCTTAAAAACTGTCAATTTGTTAAAATTTTCACATTGGTCATGTTTTTGACCATAACATCCTTTCTGCCATCACCGCTGTAGTGCCAAGCCCTACTGATGTTACGTAGTTATTATTGTTGTATAAAGTAGATTTTACTTGTTTTTTTTCCCTGTAGGCTATCTACCTTTATTTATATATATATGACTTTTCTTAAAAAACTACTTGTGACATGGGGGGGTGCAACCTATATAATTTACAGAGTACCCTGCATTAGACTATTAAGAGGATCCATCCCATAGTTTACTTCCAAACATGTGTTGGTATGTATGGCTATAAGTTTCATCATTGTCCTTAACTCACTTAGGATACTCCAAACCCTGTATGTTTAAAGTGATATATTTCATACAAGCACTGCAACATAAAAGTATCAGTCTAGTTTTTTTTTTTTTTTTTTTTAGCTTTTCATTTTATTATTTACTTGCCATAGCTTTTTGGGATAGGGTGGGTTGTTAAAGCTAAGTTAAAAGGGAACTGTTGCATTATAGTATCAGAGGGTAATTTAATTGAGATTAGGGTATCTCACAATAACATTTGTTTAAAATAAACTCAATTTTTGTGTAACTGTGTACTCATTATTGCTTGTTCGTCTCTTGCAATTTAGATAAATGATATAACATTAAGCTCAAGGTGGTTGAGTCTCAAGCAGTAGGGAGGCGGAAGCAAGCCAAGGGAGCTCCGTGCCCACTGATCCCACGGGACTCACTGAAGACACCGGAACTGTACTTGCAGTGTTGGGTTTTAAGCACTCTGTATTGTGGCTATTTGTTTAACTCCTGATTGTGTAGACTGTTGGGAGACTAAAGAAAGAGGGGTGGGTAGGGACATAGATATGTACACTAGTGGGTAATGCAATTGACAGAATATATGACATGATATATTTTTGTGTTATTTGAGTTTGTTTTGATAGAGTTTATATCTGAGGAATAAATCAGAATTGGGTGTAAGGGCAGTATTGCATGCAGTTGTATTCCACTAGAAAAGTCTCCCCTCAGTTAGCTCGCATTCTCAGTTTCATGAGTTTGTGAGTATATCAATCACATTTTTATTTTGATAGGTTAATGGACCCAGGTATGCTTAAATATCCTAGTCAGTTTTACATGTTTTTAATGTGATTAACTATATAGTCACAGGTAAAGTTAGTGAGAACTAGAAGGTAGGTAGGCCCAATTGTGGGATCCTACCTCCCCCTGATATTTTACCATCCATTATTTCAATGTCCATATGGTCTTTTCTCTCCCTCCTTCGTGTGTGTGTTACAGCACCCAGATAGCAAGATGATGCAGATCAACCTGACAGGTTTCCTGAATGGGAGGAATGCCCGGGAGTTCATGAAGGACCTGTGGCCCCTGTTGCTGAGTGCCCAGGAGAATATTGCTGGTATCCCCTCTGCTTTCTTGGAACAGAAGAAAGAGGAAATTAAACAGAGACAGGTGAGCTTTCACAAAGGTATAACTTTGCAAAATACCTTTGTTAGCTATCAGAAGGTCATGAATTTGAGGTTTAAGTGACTGTGAGTGAGGAATATTAGTAGTACGGGCAGTTTAAGACTAGTGTATAAAGTTGACAATGTCATGGTAAAATAGAGCTCTCAACCACCTGTATGTAAAATGCTTTTATTTTAGAAGTCAATAACCTTTTCTGTTAGCTTTAACAGAGACAAGTATTATAACAACTATCTCTTTGTCCCCCCATTATTTTATTTTTGGAAGATTGAGCAGGAGAAGCTTGCTTCTCTGAAGAAGGTTGATGAGGATAAGAAGGAAATCCGAGAGAGGGCTCAGTCTAAGAGCCCGAGGAGGTAAGGACATTGTCTCGACATCGGTGGACAGAAGTTGGATGGTATTTATCACAGAACATGAAAAGTAATTCTCTCTTTACTTCATCTCTGTCAAGGCGGAAGACAAGATCACCGTCACCACGGCGAAGGTCACCAGTGAAGCGAGAAAGGAAACGCAGTGCATCCCGCTCCCCAAGACGTAAACCCAGCCCAGTTGGTGGCGGTTCACCCCCTCCGCCCTTGATGCAACTGCCCACGAAACCTTTGGAGCAGCTTGTGGAGCCAGAAACATCAGAACCAAGAGCTATGCCAGAACCAGTAATCCAAGAAACTTCTTCCACTTGGTTAGTGAAAGGCTATATTCTAAGTCTTATATTTTTTATTGAATTCAATAGGTTTTTATAGGTTATATTTCTTTTTAATTTGAATATCTTACTCCACCAATTTCTTAGTGGTGTTTTATTAATTCAAATTGTATGGTATTATAATAACCCATAATACAGTTTGTATTATAGTGCATGTAAGCGTTCTTTTGTCTTCTTTGAAATTGCATCATTTTGTGTAGCAGTCATGACTGGTGGAAAGTGGGCTGCATCCAAACTAATATATATCCTAGGTTTTTAATCTGAATTTGGATTAGGTTGGATAGGCTTGAATGGATGAAAAATTATAAACTTACTTATTAAATTTTTTTCTGGTCTGCAGTGACAATGTTGTGGAGGTGGTGAAAGCAGACTCTGTGACTGATGTCAAAGAACCCTCACCGGAGAAGGTTCACAAGAAAGAAGAAAGGCCCAGGTCCCGGGAAAAAGAAAAAGACAGTAGGAGGGAAAGACCTCACCACCGTTCTCGTTCTCATTCCCGCTCTCGCCGGCGGCGCTCACGTTCTAGGTAATTCTCAATGTACAGATAGTTAAACTCTTCTAGTTCTTCAGAAGTCAGATATTTGGAGAATTTAGAACTATTTTGAAATAATAAATGAGATTACTATGTTCTCTTTCTCTTTTTGCCGTTTCAGATCATACTCCCCTCGTAGAAGACCGAGTCCAAGGAGGAGAATGTCTCCTCGCCGAAGGAGTCCCCCTAGACGTGGTCCCCCTGGCCCCAGACACCGCCATAGACGCTCCCCTGTCCGCCGGTCAGTGACTGTAACCCACTGGTTAAAGAAATAATATTTAAATATTGTTCCTTCGTTTCTTCTTTTCATACTATTTACCTTATTTTACTGAGAATCAGACGATTGTGTGGCCAGTTATACTTTGTAAATAGTTATACTTTGTAAATACTCTCAAAATCATGTTGTTTGTTTCCTACAGGAGGCGCTCTCGCTCTGCTTCATCCTCTGGCAGCAGCTCCTCTGGCTCTCGCTCACCAAAAAAAGCAATGAAAAGGATATCCAACACACCACCCCGAAAACAGGTCCTTCATCCTGACACCTCCAATAGCCCTGCAGGGAAGGACAGACGGTCTCAATCTCCACGGGCCAGAAGAGGCAGAGGCTCTGCATCACCTGCCAGATCTTCTGGTATGAGCTATATGTTATGTTCATTGTCCTTTCACATTTTTTTTTGTCTAACTGTGTACTCAGAGCCACATGACACCTTAAGCTTGTTAGTTCTTAGAAATTTAAATTGCTAAATTACAATCTTTTTTTTTTTGATTTATTTTTGGGCTTTTTGTGCCTTTTATTGGAGAGATAGGACAGTGGATAGAGCTGGAAATCAAAGAGAGAGAGTGAGAGTGGGTAACGACATGCAGGAAAGAAGCCACAGGTCGGACCCGAACCCGGTCCGCCCGCTTGAAGGACTATAGCCTCCATACATGGGACGTGCGCAATACCCACTGTGACACCAGCGCCCCATAAATGACAGTCTTTTTATGCGTAAATTCCCTTGTTAGTTAGGTTACAGAAAACCAAGTAGTTACTGTGCATTAGTTGAGGACTGATCTCTTATTTACAGAGCTATAATTGATGATTAAATTGATTTGAAGTGCATCTAAAAGTCTTGGCTCCTTGTTTTTTTTTTTCAGGTTTCAAGCGTAAACAAGGAGGCAGAGCTGATTCGCCATCTGATAATGCCAAGCCCAGACCTTCTGAGGGGTCTGAGTCAGGTAAGCAATATATTAATTCTATTCAAAGAACCATAATGGACTCCAGCTTACAAATTGGGATGAATGGTCCAGATCCCAAACACTTCCAATCTTCAGAAATTGACACAGATGTTTCGTCACTCAACATTTAAGGCAACAAAAATGCCTAGTTTGCGAAGCCAAATGTGTAAATTCATGTCCAAAGACCTTGTTTGAGTTCTCTCATATTGAAAACTACTTTACATTTTGGTTTATTATCCTCACATGACGAAACACAGTTTAAACTAACATTTTACACCATTGTAAAAACATATAGATCATATGCACTGTGCTGTGTTGACGTTCTCTAGCAGCAGTCATAAAAATATACATTTTCTCTGTAAATCTCACTTTTTCATGGCAGTCTGATTTACTGGCATTACAAACAATGATGAGACACTTAATGCTCTACATTTCAGAGGAGGATAAAAATGAGAAAGGGACAACAGCAGATTCCGTGCAGCAGCGACGTCAATATCGCAGGCAGAATCGTCAGTCTTCTTCAGGTTATAAGCATTTATATCCCCTCATGTTCTCCCCCATACTCTTTAACAACGTCTCTGTCAATCTCCTCTTGACCTCACTGTGTCATGAACTTTTGAAGCTTTGCCCCAGCCCTAACTTTGGTGTGCTTTCCTCATCCCTGACAGTTAGGCGAGAGTAAAACAGTGGTTGATGTTCTCTGTCCGTTTCGTTTCAGATACAGGGTCTTCGTCGTCGGATGATGAGGGGCCCAAGAGGCAAACAGCAGGGCCAGGTGCCAGAAATGGTGAAGTCAGAAGAAGACGCAGCCGTACGCCATCCCCACGGAGGCGACACAGAGATACCTCTCCAAGGTCAAACACTTAAAACAGTGGTTTTTTTTCGCTGTATGTTTTGTCTTGATAGACAAAAATACAAGTTGTTGGCAGTGTTCCTTTGTTAAATGTTTTGGATTTTTACTCTTTTAGGAAAAGACGTTCTCCATCACCCCCTGGACGCAGACGTCGCTCCCCCTCTCCCCCCCGTCGTCGCAGATCTCCTTCTCCTCCCAGACGAAGGTATGGGAATATTCAATCGTCCGTCATTAATATTAGTAATTGAAAATTCAGAGGTGTGAAATTTGAATTTGGTGCTCCTCAGGTCTCCTTCCCCACCTCCTCGCCGTCGTTCTCCATCCCCCAGACGCTATTCTCCTCCTATTCAGCGTCGCTACAGCCCCTCACCTGTGCCTGCCCTGAAAAGGAGGTTGTCTATTTCTCCACCAAAGCGCTCGTCTCCAGGGGCCAAGCGACGGTTCTCCAGGTCCCCTAAGCGCAGAAGTTCTCCTGCTCAAAGAAGACGGACACCTCCATTGTCCTCATCTCCACCCAGACACAGGAGAAGCCCAATGTTGCAATCTGTCAGGCCAAGCAGGGACACACGATCCCCCATTGCAGCAGCCGGTCGCCTCTCCCCATCTCCTGCCAACCGCAGTCGCACTGTCAGGGGTTCACCCAGTCCAAAGGGACGTTATGAAACGTCCAGTACATCTCCATCAAACCAGCGGAGACAGCAGTCCCCTTCACATAGTGGTAAACCCATCCGCAGAGTGTCACGCACTCCAGAGCCACACAACAACCAGAGGTAATCAAAGCAGCTATCCTCGTCTCAATTATGATTTAGTCAGAATAAAAAAAGTTTCATACATGTGTCATCTCCGCCTACTTAATGTCACCTTTGTGTCATCCGCAGGCCATCTCCGAGTCCACAGCCTATGAGAAGAGCATCCTCTAGATCTAGGTCTGTTTCCCCTCAACCAGCAGCTCAGAAACGTCCAGTCCCAGCATCTGCCTCCCCTTCACCATCTCACTCAGCCAGTGGTTCTCCGCCACCTGCCAAAAAGCCCAGCAGTGGATCAGGCAGTCAATCCCCAAGCAAGGTTTGATTTCAGCAGCTTATTGACAAGTGTGATTATTTTGAATTGACTGCATACAAGCAGGGTCATAATTATTAGAGTCTATGTAAACTTGAGAAGACTACAAGTGATATCAAAGTTCCCCATTTTAATGATATAGAACTTTTCTAATATGTCATGTAGCAGTTTAAATAATATACATTTGTTTATGTAGCAAGCCAGAATGGTCATAGTATAACCATATTACCCAATGTTTTCTTGTCTTCCAACATCACGTTCAATATATTCTGAACTACATAAACAAAAGAGGCCTGTTAAACATTTACTGAAAAAGAAAATGTTTCATAAACACAATGTGTCCATCATTGTTCCTGTGGTGTTATGCGTCATTTCAACTGAGTTCTTATGTTGACCTGTTTTTACACAGAACTCGGATGTTGATGCAAGTGGGAAGAAAAAGAAGAAGAAGAAGGAAAAGAAACATAAGAAAGAGAAGAAACACAAGAAGCACAAGAAACACAAGAAGGAGAAGAGCAGTGGCCCTGCGACTGCAGATGGACAAGAGAATCAGGGCATTGAGGAGGATGGAGAGTCAAGAAAGGTTAACCCTGTTTTTTGTTGTGTTTTTACTTACCAAGCTTTCTCACAGGAAACATGCTGTATACAAGAAGTGGAGATTTAGATTTTGTTGATAAACTTTTTTCCCCCAGCACCATCATTCTGTAATTGTTTTAAGCAACTAAATGGGGAAAAATGTGTATTTCATGCTGTTTGTCTTTTAGGAATCAGACAGTGAAGTAGAAGACCGCTTGGATGACCTGGAAAAGCACCTTCGCGAGAAGGCCCTGCGCTCCATGAGGAAGGCTCAGATGTCTCCATCACAGATGTCCTGAAACGAGGGGTTCTCTCTCAATAATGTTTTTCAACTCTATATTGATGTTTGTCATCAACCTGGTTCAGCTTTAGAATGTAAAAATTGTTAAATCTTGAGTCTTTTGTTTCCTTTTTACTGGTTTGATACATTCTGAACTGTGTGTCATTAAGAGCTTGCTTTGTCAGTTGGGGTATTATCTATACTGTAAAGAAGCTTGTGTTGTCCATATTTTTAAATTGAGCAGGTGAATGGTTTAAGCTCAGAGGTATGCGTTAGGGAGGTTAGAAAATGTTTTCCAAAGCCTACAGTAGATTCCATTGAGAAATGATTGCATGTGCAGTGAAAGTCTCTGATGTGCATGAACCACTGATCTTGTGGAGTGTAGACAAAAAGCCAACATAACGTAAAACTTCTACTCATGCCTTTAATCAGTGGGAACAGTTGTACAACTGTGCACTTTTAAAGGCAGTAACAGAAAGTCGTGTCCCATACTATAACAATTTAGAAGTTTTTTGGCATTGTTTAACGTGATGTTTTATGATTTTTGAAATGGTCAGTAACAATCTCGTGTTACAGAGTATGCTTTAATTTTTTTCCCCAATGGATTGATATGAAATTAACTTTACTTTCACACCCTTCACCAAGCTAATCTCTGTTGGACTGCTATTTGATTTGTATTTAGAACCCCTGGCTCTTGTTGTTTTGTCATCCTTTCAGAATTAAAACCTTTTTTATTGGAAGTGTCTCTCTAATTTTTCGATTGTCATTTGTGATTTAAATGAGATTTTTTTTAAACTAAAACTTGGTAATGCTCTGTTGGTGGGTGAAGAAAATAAAGATTAGTATTTAACAGAAATGTTGATTGGAAGTCGTGTAATAAAACCAAATGTGTTGAGCTCACAAGCATCAGCTAATTAAACCTAAATGTCCTTCACTATAAAATCCTTGATAGTTTAATGTGATATATTTGATAGACATTTTTAGTATTCAAGAAAAACCAAAGCAGAGGTCAATATAATTTAAAGAAATATAATTTTTAAATGAAACGCACAGACCCAAAAGTCAACTTTATTGTCAATTTCAAAACATGCCAGAGTGGAATCGAAATTGCGTTTGTCTCCGTCCCATGGTGCAATACAACCAAAATAAGGTAAAATAGATCAAATAAAATGAGGTAAAATAAGATAAATAATATTTACAGTAATAAATTCTAAATTGTGCAAAAGGTACAAAACAAAATGGTAAATAACGGAACAAGACTACAATCTACATTGGAGTTGTTTTTTTAATTAATTTATTTCTTGATTTAATGCAGAATATCTTTGTAGGACTACACAGATTTAGCCTACTCTTTGTTGTAAAGCAGCTTTCAGACATCCTCATTCTGCCTCCTCCCAATCAGGAGACTCCCTCCTCAAGCCCCTCCCACATTTTACATGTTTGCGCTTCTGATGACGTCACAGCATTAAATATTCCCGTTGCTTCTCTCAGCCCTTCTTGACATCACTACTCTACCAGCATAAAGAGCTTCAGAGTCCAGTAATGTGGATGTAACTTAGCTAGAGTTAGGATATAAATCGTATCCAGCACTCACCGTAGCCTCCTTGTCCGCTGGGCTGAAACACACTTTTTTTTTTTCTTCTTGCTGCCAGCACCAGGTCCTCCTTAGGGGAGAGAGGGGGGAAAAGCGCCTACTGGGCTTCAGTGCGGGAAAAAAAAAAAGAGTGGTGGAGAAGAGGATCAAGCTGAGTCCGGGCGTGGTGGACAGAAGAAAAAACTAACCTTTGTTTGCAAAACTTTACATTTTAGCAGCAAGTATGTCGCTGTCGGTGCCGCAGAACGGTGTGAAGGCGGATAATGAGCCCGTTATCGAGCTGTTCGTGAAGGTAAGACCTCAGAGAAAACCGCATTGCAAAAGTTTTTCATGTTGACTTACTGAACTACTAAACATTTTAGTACACATTTGGGAATGAAATGTCATATTAAGCATCCTCGAAATGAATTAAGGTTAGTTTCTTTTTCTCTAGCTCCATTGTTAAGGCTCACGTTGTCGATAAACTCGCCGGGTTGTCTGTATTTGATACATAGAGGATTTTCTTCCAACTTGAGAAAATAAAGATTCATTTTTATTTTTTTTAAAACGCTCATGGCTCCTGTGGCCATGTGGAGCCTGCAGTGTCACAAGAAGGGCGGATACAGTGTTGAGGGAAGAGGAGACTGCCATGCTTCCTGCGTTAACAAAAGCTCGGTAACGTAATTGTGGTCCTCAGCAGCAGATTCATCACTATATCATTTGCCCACTTCTTACACTTGCCTTTTCACGTGTGTCAAGATTGATTAAAAAAAAAAAAAAAAAAGTACAGCACCGAAACCTGCTTGATTTTGTTGGGAGTGGATTCATTTCATTCAATTCAACCCATAATTGGATGCTGTGATAGATTTTTCAGTTAAGTTTTGGGTTCCCTCCCTTGTGTTCCCCCAGGCTGAGGTCAAATATACCTGAAAGAGTTGTGTGGTTCTGCAATTTTTTCAATTTAATTTAAAATACACTGGAATAGAATTGAGGGATAGTAACATACAGTATGTTTAGTCATCTGTTGTTGGAGGGGTTATTCGATATAACCGGTGGTGTGGCTTTCTGAATGCACCATTTCCTTTTGAGATACTGTGATTGATGAGGTAGCTTGATGAATGGACCTCAGATCAGGTCTCTTCATGGATTTTAAGACCATTGAACTACATGATTTCCTAAAACTGTAATCATGCGTCATATTGTCCATGCTTCAGCAGTGACGATGGGGAAGGTGGAGGGTTGTGAATGGCTGTTTTCCATTCTTCAGCCTGCTCTGCTTCAGGGCGGGAAAATGGCTGAAAGGAGTAAAAGGGGGGGGGGGGCGTTGAGCTGGGAGGGAGCAATGGGGTCCTCATTCGACTGGGAGAGGGTGTGTACCATGTTGTCACTGAGCAGTACAGCGAGCACTTGGCGGAAAAACCTTGACAAATCCTGCATGTAAGAGTTGTAGTGAGCTTAATTAAAGAGGGGATTATATTCAGCTCTGCTTTGTTTAGGCTACATCTATTGAAATCTTGAAAATGTTATATTGTGTATCATGTTCACTTCTTAGGCTGCCGTTCAAACTCAGGCCTATAAAAGTTGTACTCATTTGCTGGTAATTAAGGGTGACTTTTATGTTGTGGATAAAAGAACTTCTCTCCTATATTTGAGAGAAAAACTTCTCTCCTACATTTGGTTTCTGTCTACTTCTGAAAGGGAAGACACTTTATCAAGGTCTGGATGGAGCTAAGGAACAGGCCCCCTGATTGTAGAGGCCCAATAGATGGAAACAAACTGTGCAGCACCATTTCTCTTAACAACCTCTCACAGCCTGCTGGAGAGGTTACATCATTCCCTGGCCAGGAAGGTTAACACATGTGGCCAGCTCTTCCTCTTTCGCCCCTCCCTCCTCAGACTGTCTGTATAGCCCGTTGTTTACCAACCAGACATTTCTTCCATTGTGAGTTTTCCCTTGTGCATGCATGATAGGCTAACAACCTGCAAGGCTATATGTTCTGTGCCAGTGCCTGACATGACTTGTCTACATCTATTATTGATGCCGTTGTTCTCACTATGCCGTATTTAACACAGCCATGTGAGACAATGGAAGACACACAGGTTGCTATAGACACACTTCTGCAAGCCAGGCCTCTGGGAAGAGCTGATAACAAACTGTGTGTGCTCTCCGCACACAACAGTGTGAGATCTGTTAGGGCTCTGCCACATATCAAAGCAGACTAATTGTGCTCCTAGAACACGAGTTTCCACAGTGTTTGGATGTTCAGACTGAGCAGTGTTTACCCGTTTAGAGTAGCTGACTGTCCCAGGTCAGAGATTATTTGATGATTATGCAACTTTGTGTTTTTGTTGTCACATTATGTGGGAAGTTGGAACCTCGGTCATCTTTAAGGGGCGTGGACTTCAAGTTTGTCATTGCCATCTTTTTATTGCTGTCAGTTGCAAATTAAAATGCTATGATGGCTTAGTAATAGTGAGAATGGACCCTTGAACTCATCTCAGTACAGTAGATTAGATAGTGTTTTGCTGATATGAGTGGTAGTCTGTGTGCTGTACAGGGTGATAAGATGCATCCACCCATATCTGTTTAAATTTGCACTAACATGAAGGATATGGCTAGAGTGTAAATGTGAAACTGGAAATCTTCCATATTTATGTGATTGGATAGTTGGGAAGTTCTTAATTCTGTCATGAAAAAAATAATTTAAAAAAGTGCAGCTGCATATGAAGTAATGTTTTTGTAATAGCGTAGGTTATATTTTGATATTTTTGTATGTATACATACATACATATATATATATTAATTGTGCTTTATTATCCAACATAATTGCGTTTGTTAATAAAAGCCTTAGACCCCGTGTCCACCAAGTGTTTTTTCAGGGCAGAAAAGCGTGGGCTGTGTGCTCGGGCAGTGCGCCTTTCTGGAAAGTTTCAAGATTTTCTACTTGAGCGGCCGCGCGAAAATGGCAGAGCGCCCGGAAGAAAAGATGCTGGGCGCTGTGCTTTTTCTACAGATGGCCGCTTTCTGCTTGCGAACGCTCACTACCCATTGAAAAACCCCAGCTCCAGCATCAACATGTCCGATGTGTCCTTGGTCAAGACAAACCCTGAATTGTAGGTGTGACAGGCGGTGTAAAAGCGCTTTGAGTAGTGCGAACACGCTAATACAAGCTCAAACATTTACCATGATGTTCTTGACAACCCAGCCCTATTGTAAAGTATCTGAAATATTTCCTCTTATTAACTGAGGTCCTTCAATTCCTTTCTATTGTTTCCAGCACTGTTTGATTGAATTGGAGAAAGCTGCTCTGCCTCTAACATCTCTCAGGTGATAAACCAGTGAGTCATCCACTACCAGAGTGTGTCCTGACTGTATGCTGTTAAATAGAATACACATGAGTCAAGAAGAAACACAGACGTGCTGGCTTTATCTCTACTTGTATAGGCCTCTTTTAACTGCAAGTGTGCCAAGGTTGCACTATTGGTTATGGAGCCTTCTGCCACCGCCAGACGTCCATGACTCTGTCAGCAGCAACAGAAGTGTTCTTAAATCTGGTTGGCATTGGAACTCGTCTATGTTTGTGTGTGTCCTTAGGGACAGTCCCATGGGAACCGTGGCAACCGAAGCTTTGGGCATGCCAGAGACATGCTAACAAAGAACACCTCTGTAGGGATGATCACATGCATTGTCAGACAACCCTGTAGAAACAGTCAATGATCAACACAATGAAATGTCCCTGAAGGTTTAACTCTTGTTCCTCTGGACATGAGAAAATATATTCCATTTCATGTGCTCCCTACAAAAGGTTTATTAGAAAGCTGCACATTTCATATTGTGCTGTCAGCGTCAACATGTGACTTATGCCTTGTGATTTGCTGTTTTATGAAACACAATGACCTTGTTCAACAGTCCAGGCAATGCTGCTTCATGAATTTACATGCATGGTTGAAGATCACTCTCAACCAGTAAAGTTGATCCAAAGGTTAACCCATGTGGATGGTGGTAATCAAGCTCTTAACTTGCATTCATTTCAAGTGGATTTTGCGTGTTTCTTTTTATTCTAAATTTGATCATGTTTCTCCCTCATGGGTCATATCCCAGACAATTAGGTACTGCCTTTTCATAGAAAAATCAATGGGGCAGTTTATGTTTCCCGATCATACAGCAATGCTGCAGTCAGCATCACGAGTTAGGGAACAATAATTAATGGGATGTTGCTGTTGCAGAGTGCTCTACTGTTGCTGGGAGATGTTTTTATCACTGCACAGTGAATTTGCTTTTCAGCACCTTTCCTGACCCTGCTTCTTCATCGTTAATGTCTGGTTGACTGGCCTCATCGACCTGGCGGAGTGTAATGCACCAAATTGGAGAGGGTTTTTTTCTGTCTTTTTATTTTAATGGGACAGTGTTTAAAGACGTTCTTATGTTTGTGTCTGTAGAATATAACCTGACTGTGTATTTGTGCTGTATGAAATCATGTTTTTAACAATGTATCTCCAAGTAAAGCCTTGTTCATTGTAGCACATGGAGGAAAAGCTTCCCTCATTAGTGCTGCCCAGACAGGAAGCTACTTACTGATGAGATATTTCTCCTCTGTGCTCAAGAACAGGGTGTTGGGCCTACCTCAGGTCAGAGACTTTAAAGAACTGATTCCTAGTTCATGGGTCTGTGTATTTTTTTACTTTTCAACTCTAAACGCTATCCACATTATGTCATCAACTTTAACCCACCAGATCAGAATACAGAGGAATACAAGCCCATTGCTCCTCCTCTGCCTCTCTGTTACATCACCTTCCCTGTCAGAAGAGCTGTGTGACCCCTTAACGGAGGAGAATATGCCCTGCTTGCTACACATGTAACTCAACCTTTCTCAACATGATCCAGTCTACTTGTGTTTCATGAGCTATGTTCTGCACAGCAGATAAGTGTATGGAGTGCTATGGAGAATAGGATGACGAAGCGTTTTTCCTGACTCATGATCATCCTCCTTTCAAGACGAACAGGGGACCATAAGTGTCCTAGATCACAATCCAGGCTTTATTCATCTTTAAAGAATGATTGAGCCCTTCAAATTTAAGTCAGGAGAATGAGAAGTGGAAAGATGATCATTTATCGTACATTTATGACTGGAATATTTGTATTATTTACGTGTATCAAAATTGTGATCATTACAACTTTAGCCAAAATTCATTGAAAAAAATTGGTTTGATCTGCCACTTGAAGTTATTCCATGTTAAAATGAAATGTTAGACTTGTCTATTCTTGTATAATACTTACAAGTTTATACTCATACCAACTTATTGGCTTGTGTCGTGTGAATAATCCTAATGTTTTTTCGGTGATTTCTATGATTTGAAAGAATAAGGAAGCATGTCTCTGAATGGCTCAGAATCTGCTGGGGCCTGAACAGATATGGAATTTTTGGAGCTGATACTGCTATCGATATTGGGGAGACAAAAAATCCAGTACCGATATATCGGCCAATATCTTTCTTATGTCTATGTTCGATCTGTAGAGAAAGATTGAGATAGTTATATACATTTATTGCGTTGATTCCTCAAATGCGGTTACCAAACGCTCAAGGCAAAGATATATAAAATGAAGAAAAGATGGTCACTCAACTGGAGAGTAACAGTGCTTGTACGTGCATCACTGCTTGACAGTCTGGAGGGTGATGATGCGTGTTGTAATCCATATCGCACACTCGGCTCTTGACGGCCAGAAGGGGACTGCTGGTGTAATTCAATGATACAAATGAAACACTATTTGACAGGTCAATAAATCTAGTAATATCAGCGCATATCTGTGATAAAATTAGCCGATACCTATAGGTACTGGACATGCAAATATCAGCTGATATTATTGGCTGGCCGATTAATAGATCGGGCTCTAGAACCTACAGGTTAAAGCCATTAGCAAGCAAAGAGTGGCGAGAGAGAGACACACACACTGTCTGCTCAGTATTACTGATGAGGCTGTCATTTGTGTGGCCATCGTGCAAGAATTTGCTGCCATGCATATTTGTCATATATGTTGTGATAGCATGCCGGCATTGTGTTGGTGCCAAAGGCTGGGTCACACAGCTGTTAAGTTGAAACATTTGTCCAGAGGGAATTGCTGCAGGGGGTCCGTTGAGTTGAAAATAAATATTTTTCAACCCCAGTTTAGATATTTTTGATACTTTAATAGAGAAGTGGAGTATACCAGTTTTGTATTTCCTATGCAAATGTGAGGGAAATACAGAAGTGACAGTGTCTATGAGCGTGTTGGTGGGTGGAGAGTTAGAGCTGCGGCCGACTTTAGTATGTGGCTCATAGTTTGTGTTGGACACTTTGAAACAACAGTCAGTGCAAAGGGTGACTGTTGGTTCATGCTGAGCTCCCACATGACTGTCTGCTTATTTTCTCCATCACTTTGGATCTGCATTATTCACCACCATACAGCCGTCGTGTCCCATTTTTAGAAACCTAAACTAAGTAAGTGTAAAAATAATTTTTTACACTTAAGCTAAACATTTAAACAAAGTTGAATTTGCTGACTCTTTGGCTTTATCATGGTAATACAGTTAGCCTCTTTTTAGGCTTCATTCTCCAACTTTCCACAGAAACAGGAGACTTTTAGACAGCCCTCATGGGCTCCAACACAGTAGGCCTCTGTCTGGCTGGAAGTCCTGAAGTTTCCACAGAGTGATGTCAGCGTGAGTCAGAGCCACACCAGGGATGTGATGGCATTTCCATGTTCCGGCAAAATCGGTCTCCTCTGTACACTCATCTGTCTGAGGCTGGTCAAGTCAAGACTCATTTCTAATTACCCACCCAGTGTAGTGCTCATTCAAACATGCGGCCAAACTTAATGACTGAAATCTAATCTGTTGTGTACTGAAAGCTGGCATTAGATACGCGGTTGACTTTACACTCTTATTCACAAATTATTTATTTGTACTGTGTGTTTTTTTGCATGTTTTTGACTTGAAGCTGCTTGAATATTTGAGAAATGTTACTCATTTAGTTTAATATAAATCAGGCTCTGGAAGTTGTCAAACATCTAGTAGCCTTATTCCGGAGGCTTGAAATACTAAATAATTGACTTGTTTGGCATGTTAACAGTGATAATATATCAGCAGTGTGAATCGTCAGTGGCCTGTAAAGGCTTTTCACATCATACTTGGAAAACTCAGGGTTTTATGTCTAAGAACAGAGGTTAGAAACTGTCTCAGCCACTTCCCCCCCAGCTGTAGAGCTGCTGTGTGTCAGCCTCTGACCAGCCTTTGCAGCAGGACATAATGGCAGTATATGTTCCAGCAACCTTAGTCCCCCCGCCCTCAACCTGACTCACTCCAGCAAAGTCAACTAAGTTTTATAGTGAGCCATTCAGCTGTGAGTTGAACTGCTTGGTGTGGTCACAGTCCTGACCCCATCCCAGTCTGAGTACTTGTCCAGCTAACAGGGAGTGGCGTTGCTTCGAGGTTTCCATGGCTGCCCAATCTCAAACGGACATTCCTGCTGTGTGTCAGAGTAGGAGGAGGAAAGCTGCTCAATTTATCGTCAGTTCCTTATTCGGTCAAAGTGTGTCTTGAACTTGCTGTGCAGCCCACCCAATTTAGAAAATCAAGTGTGTTGGGGAGGGTAGAATGGGCCTCTATGTTGCTAAAAATAGACTGTGAGCTGAGACTGAGAGGACCATGCCCTGCCTGAACAGGATATATTGTCTTAATGCTGACAACTGTAACTGTAAACTCACATCACCCGGCAACAAAGTGTCTTGGATACTGATGAGGGCTGTAAGTCTTTGTAAAAAAAAATAATAATTGGGGAAAATTGCCCAGTGAGCTTGATGAGACTTTTAATGAATTGCTCCCTGATTTTTATATGCCTGCTAGTAACATTTTAATAGGAATGGACCTGTGAAGAGGTTTACCTTTTTGTTCTTGTTAAAAGTGCACATACCTTTAACTGAGAACATGGTCACAATTTGTTATATCTATAAAGTTAAGGCCTAGAACCGCTGTCATTACTCCTGAAATGTGTAATTTTGGTCGTTCCATCACTGTCTGATGAGGGATGATAAGGGAAGTGATATAGATCCATGAACTGTGTGTTGAGTAGAGAAAAGGTTTTAGACATCGCTGCTCCTTTGCTGACTGAGGTCTCATTGTACTGCTGCGGGGCCATGCTGTCCTGGACACCGCCTCGTAGATAACATCCGACTTGGGCATGATTCACACCCTCCACAGCAGCTGTGTGTGTTTGGCATTAAACAAACAGGCATGAGTTGACTCATGGTCAATCCAATGAGCCTAAATAAAGCTCGAGAGTCTGTCAGCAGTAGTCAGCTGTTGCTACTTCCGTGTCCCCGACGTTATTGAAGCTGCTTCACATTTGGGGAAACTAATTCTGCATGTTTTGACCGTTATAGACTTAATAAAGTTGATATTTATACTACAAGTGTTGCTGGAGGGTTTTGACCTCTTCAAGCCTTTCACTCTAAAGGCACCTTTTGTAGTTGGTGAAGTTGTGCCAGAACACCCTACTCTACTTCTTCATGTTGTGACCTTCTGAAACATGTGAGCTGTTTCAGACAGAGGAGGCACAAACTGGGCACGGCTAAGCATTGCTGAGAACGGTGTTGGTGTTAGGAACCAAATTGCTGGTTTACTTCTTGGAAAATGTCTTTTTCAACTGCCATGCCTTACCTTATAAGGGTCCACAATCATTTCTTGCTTGCCTGGTGGGATTTTATTGGTGTGTTTTTTTTTTCTCTTCCCCAGTGCAAACTGGTATCGGCCCAGAAACTCTACAAACAAAAAGCACTTTGTGTTGTTGTAGCTGTATAGAAGGTTTTCCAGAAGCCCTTTTGTGAATGTCACACCATAATAGCACTTTGGAAAGCATTAACAGGGTGGAGGACGACAACGTTTGGAGGGTTGACCTAAACCTTTCAAACTAGCTTTATGGCAGTGGCTTCATATACAGATCCAGTTTAAAGGGGGTTATATGTTCTGAGTTTGCCAACATTAGATTTGCACAGTATATAAAGTCATAATGACACACTTTCTGTATATTTTATACAAATGTCTTGTGGCTCAATTGGTAGGGTCGTACTTCGATTCCCAGCTGAGCAGCATGTCTGAAGTGTCCCTTGGCAAGACACCCGCATTGCTCCCACTGCCTCGGTGATGGTGTATGAATAGATTAGTGTTGTACTTAACTCTCTGATGTAAGTGATGTAAGTGAATTGTAACATTGTAAAAAAAAAAAAGAATTGACAGCAATGTATCACTTTATTGTTGGGTGGTTCCTCCGGATTACCTACTGAAATGTAGGACATCAATTTCTTATACGCCACAAGCAGCAGCAACACAACTTCAACAGCATCGTCATGAAACTAAACAAAGTGCCCTCCTTGGTGGATGGAGTTACAGAGTTACAGGACATTTCTGAAATAGTTTCTTCCCTCCTCCCCAAATGCCCAACCCCCCAGTAACTCCAGAGAGGGGCCCAGGATAAGGGAGGAGGGATAAAGGAAGAAGAAGAAGAAGAATCAAGCAGCATGCCTGGCAGCACACAGCCTACCACTTAAAGCATCTATTACCACTTGTTGTTGTCCCACTACCTGAAGTGCCCAATTCACTCCTGTTTCCTGTATATGAATATCTGTAGCGGTCCGTCTCTTTTCGCAGCAGATCTGGGCTGTCAGTGCTTTTGGCAGTGCAGGAGTCAGGAGTCTGCTGCAGACTCCAGTGTGCAGCGCCAAGACTCTGGGAACAGATTGAGAGAGAAAGAAGAGTGTGAAATGTCTTTCTCAGCTGCTGCTGCTGCTGTGCACTTGAGACCCAGAACTCAAATTAAAGCAGCTTGTTGTGGAGAACAGAAAACACCTTTTTTTTTTGATTTAGAAATGTTATAGCTTCATGTGGTTTATATTTTCCTTTGTACAAAAATAGTTCATTTCAGACAGTTTACCTGTGTATTGGTAAATCCCTGGCTGCGCAATTAATCGTTAATAAAATCTCAATCTCGAGTGATGCATACATTTGATCTCATTTCTAAATGATTGTGACTCACTTGCTCTTATTTCCCTTCGCTTTCAGATCAATTCAAGTGTTCTCTTGTCTGCTTCACAACTATCCCAGTTGCTTTATCAGCCACATTGACACAGCGTAAAGCAAAAGATACTTTGAATTCATTAATCAGGCCACCGACTAGCCTATGATTCTGCCATTCAACTTTCCAGCATTTAAGAAGCAGAGATAAATCCTAAGATTCCCCGCCAGCGTCAAAGTAATCTTTTGTTATTGCATTGATTGAGAGCCCCCTGGTGGCGGAATCTACATACTGTGCCTTTAAGTGTTCTAAAATGAGAAAGGTGAAGAGATGTTTTTTTAGGAGACTTTAAAGTTAAACTCCCACTTATTATTATTGTTTGTGTCTGTTAGACGGCGCGTGTTTTTATTTTGAGTGCAAAAAATTGTTTTCGTTGAAAAAATAAGAATCGCATCAGAGATTCATGACCTCAATACACAGGATGAAAATCGGGATTCACATTTTAGCTAGAATCATGAAGTCTAAGCCCCTTAATGCTTCACACTGGTGCTTTCCATGTCATATGTGACTGGTCATTGCCATGGGAACTGTTGCTGTGCTTCATTACCCCCCCCCCCCCCCCTTCTTGAAACACAACTGAATGGTTCTCTGTAGGTGAAGCACTGTGGGGAAAATTGACTTATCATCCCACTGAGGTCCTTCTGATCCTCTCTGAATCGGCTAATGCTAGTCTAGTCTAGTGATGGCCGTTATACCAGCAACATTTCTTTAGCAAAACTTTAATTTAGAAATTAATCATGTAAGGTGAAATGGGGACTTTCATTAGCTGAACAAAAGTGGTTTTCTAATCCACGCTTTCAGATATTGAATTGAGAGAGGGAAGAGGGAGAGGGAGAGGACAGGCTCAGTACAATGGGAGCCAGCAGGCAGATCAAACAGAGCCATCCCACTGGGCGTCACACAGAGGACAACAGCAGCCAGGCTGTACGCACCAGCGAGGAGCTTTTAGGCGGGCTGAACACTCGAGAACAAAGTCCACTATTGAAGACGGTTCACAACCTGCATCTCTGATACTGCACAGATCTGGAAGACAGTTGTTGAGCTGATTCGATCATTAATTCGATTTTTTGTTTTTTGTAATGCACAACTCATTAGAAATCTGTCAGCAATGTACATAACAGAGACTGTGTGGGGACAAATATGAAGTAATTTAAACTGACACAGAGGCAATAACTGCAGTTTAATGGAAAAGAGTGACTGATGAAAGAGAAGGCTGACTAAACACTGAACAGTTTTTAGGCATTTAACCGAGGCCTTTCAACAGTAAAACACTGAATGAAGAGGGACATTCCAGTGGCACGATACTTCAATGTCCTAATGCCTGCCCTTGTGAATAGATGAATAAGGTGTATTCTTTTATGGCCTGCCTTTCTCGGAGAATGGCTTACCTCAACAGACCTCACACAGAGCTATGATGTTCATGTTGTAATGTACAGTATGTATGGTGACATCTTTTAAGAAGGAAAATAACACCTGTTAACATAACAAAGTTCCGGCATCACTGTGACTTTGTAGTCCGTAACAACTTGCCATTCGTGTCCCAGTGTGTGAGTTCACATTCAGCTTTGCAGAACGCCGAAAAAGAAAGGCGAGAGGCACAGTGTGTGTGCACACAGTGGGAGCTCCACACACACAAATACGTGCTGCTACACCAAGGATTTGCCCATGTAGGGTTCAATGTAAAAGTACAAAGGCTGATTTCATTAAGATACTGCACAAAGCTAAGTTTATGAAATGAAATGCTTATTCTGGCTTCTGATGTAGACTCCAAACCATATTTGTCCTCTGCTGCACCTTCTGCAAACCATAAAAGGCTGTGAGTTGAAGGATAATTCAGAGTTGGATAAAGAGAGTGCGTGACAGAGATGAATTGTTGTAGGGAGGACATGAGATATCTGACAGTTGGCAGCATCCTCCCAGTGCCTTTCTCTTTAAAACTGTGTGTGTAAAATCCAGCTGCCATTCCTTTTTCTTACCCTTTTGCAGACGGACCTGACTGCTCTGTTAATATTTCATTTCATAATTAAACTTGTGGTTACATTTTTTTTCTAAGCATGTTCATGTTCTGGCTCTAAACACTGAGCATGAAGTTGTAGAAGCACACCAAATGTATTGATCCCATCACTGCTGCTACCATTCAGTCTTGTGTTTGTGAATTGTAGCAAAAGAGAAAACAAGAGGCTGACTTACTCTGAATCCCTCTAGAGGTCTCCTCTTACTCTTAGACAGCAGCTCTACACTGTTATGGAGGGAAAGTGTGCTGAAGTACTTAAAACAAGGAGATTTGCTCCTTTCCTTCCTACTTAAGTCATTTAGGGAGGGGAATACCGTAATGTGTATCAATGAATCATAGTCTCTTGGCCCTCTGTGACTGGCTGCAGTAAAATGCTCTAGGCCATAAATTGTGCAACAGAGATGTGATCTTTTTTTTCCTTTTAACTCTCCTCTAGTGACCAAGAGCGATCAGTGGAATAGACCTGTTTCATAATGTTGAGATCTTTGTCTTCTTGTGTTTAACGCTTGTAATCATTTAATGTGAGACGGTCCCACCCTGTGCTTAATGCTTACGGGTATCTTAAGATGTGAACAGGTGCCATTTGTGCACTCAGTCTTCAGGAATGGCGCCTAGTGCCGTACACTTCTGATAGCTAATCTGTGTCTCTTCTAACTCACTATCTGTCTGTTTATTTAAGGCGGGAAGTGATGGTGAGAGCATCGGGAACTGCCCCTTCTCCCAGAGGCTCTTCATGATCCTGTGGCTCAAAGGAGTCGTCTTCAACGTCACCACAGTGGACCTCAAGAGGTGGGTCCAACTCCCATTTCCTCTCCCTTCCTTCTCTCCTTATCTCTTTTCCCTTTTCTCCATATCCTTCTCTTCTTGAGCTCCTTTCATTGGCTGCTGATCCAGATGCAAAAAAAAAAAAAATCCTTTGGAAGATTGCTAGATCTTGAGTGTTTCTGCGAAGGCCTCTGTACAGCTTTGATCCAGCATCACCTCAGACATGCTCACTGACTCTTCACTGCTCATTTGGTTTTCCCATGACCCGTTCCCAGGCTAGGGAAGGTTGGAGTAAGCTGAACTTTCATATTCTGGAGAGGCTATTTAAGGTTCTTCACTCCACTTACTTCCTGCCTAGATTTTGGTAGGGAACATGTTATTTCAATCCTAGCATCAAAACAAAACTGTGATCCTCTGCAATTTGAAGTGCAATTTTATTTTCCAGCTGGAAGAAAACAAGCGTTCACATGTGGATACCAGAAGCTCTGTACCAAACCCAATATGTTTCTATGCGTATGATTCATCTAAATACCCCCTACATGTTTTTCTTTTCCAACTTGGACTTATGCAGGACGTGCAAGTGCCAGATTATTTTCAGGCATGGTCAGATGTCTCTGGTTTATATGGTTTACTTCGTTGTGTGTGACCCAGAGCTTGAAGATCTCCAGCTGGAACCTTCTCCTCTGGGATATGCAGACGGATAGACTCGGTCAATACTGTGCTCAGAAAGATGGCGCTGTCTATTTGAATAGAGATTTTTTGCTTGGAAATGATTGAGGGTGTAGTTTGGAGTTTATTTGCATGTAGTTTGCCTGGCAGAGGGAGTGTTACATAAAACAAAGCTTGCTGATATCCTGTAAAAGGCAATGAAGGATGTCCGCCTACTTGACTGTGTCTGTTTACCCCTTGGTGCTCAAACAATCCTTTGTTCAACTTGAGTGACTACTTGGTGCTTTAGACTATGAGTTTTCTATTCTATAAAGGCTTGGTTTGCCATGTTTATGGTTCTGTTATGGTCATATTTAAATGGAAGAGCAGTGCATGTTGCTGTGTCTGTTAAAGGATGTCACATGACACTGCTATAAGTCGATGTGTTTTAAACACTGAGTCTCTCTTGGTTCAGGGCCATTGTGTTATTATTTATTTCTTCATTAAAAGCCTGTTATTCTCAAGGCAACATATTATCCACTCCTCAGTGATATCATTGGGTGAGGGTGCCACTTCCCCTTTGCATGCCGGAGAGATTAAGTCACTTCCCCTTTATTTGTGCCCTTAGATGGCTTGTCCCAGAATTCAGCGATCAGTGTTGACATTGTCAAGCTGGACTGTTTAAGAGTCTTGTTAACAGTTGTTGATGCTAGCAGCATTAGATCAAAGTTGATTCACAGTGTCTGCTGGTTAACACCAATAAATACGGCTCCAGCAGTCAAGGAGACACTGCTGTGTTATGGGATTTAACAGTCTGGATTCTGCAGATTTCACAAGTCAGTTGTGTTCACACAAATCAGTCAACACATGCTCATTTTTGTTTTTGTGTCAGTGGCATCTGCCTGCCAGAGACATCTGTGCTGGTTGGAAGACTGCATGGAGAAAGGGACACACACACACACACACACACACACACACACACACACACACACACACACACACACACACACACACACACACACACACACACACACACACACACACACACACACACACACACACGCTCATGGAGACAGACCAAACACACACACATGGTTAAAGATAGATCACTGTGCAGCTATTGTACAAGAGAAAAAGTGCTTTACAGTGCAGTAGGCTGTCAGAGAGCCCAAGAGCCTCTTAAACACTTGAATCTGCTTGAACTGTCTGAAGTGAATGTATTACTCATATACTTAGGAATCTTCTTTTATAGTACTTTCATATCATTCTTAATACGGGGTTGAACTGCGGTTTTATTTAGATAGATCTTATAAAAAAAGTTTAAGTTGGTGATATGGCTTAGTCACTTCAGTCACTAAAGTTGCTGTACTTCTCTTTCAGGAAGCCTGCTGACCTCCAGAACCTGGCCCCAGGCACACACCCGCCCTTTGTCACTTTCAACGGGGAGGTCAAAACTGATGTCAACAAGATCGAGGAGTTCCTTGAAGATGTCCTCTGCCCACCCAAGTTAGTGCTCCTAACCCCTGCAGCAAAGCTATCAGCACAATGTTAGCTTCTAAAAGCTCTATTTGAATTGAATGATGGGCAGCAGCATTGTATGGATTTATTTTGAAAATAAAAGTTAAACTGCGTGTTTGCTATTTTGAAAAATTACCATTAAAAAAAAATCCCTCAAAATCAACAATATGTCCGTCTGCAAGAAGGAAAAAAAAATGATGTACTTAATTTTTTAAGGGAAATAATTGTTTTGATCAGCGCTGTGATGTACACGAATACATTAAAGTATAGCATTCAACAGGGCAAGTAGTGCATTTGTTGATTTAATGACAGTGAGGATAATATAGAGACTACCAAGTTAGCTTAACTTTTTGGTGTATACATATTAGGGGTGGGAATCCCCCATGATACAATATTATCACGAGACACGATACGATTCTATTGTGATTTTTTTTTTTTTACATTTTGCGATATGCTGAGAATTGCGATACACTATATTGTGATACGATACTATAGCTTTTTAACTGCATATTATATCCACTACACTAAACTAAATCAAGAAGGGTTTTGTCAAATAAGATACAATTCTCAGTCTGTTCAGTCTAATCAAACTATAACATAAATTCTTAACAACGCAGCTTGTTCAGAAAGAATTGTGCAGCCCCTTCAGCAGTTACAATATCATATTGAAAATATGGATTCTTGGCTGCCATGAGACAATATAATATTGCCCCCCAAAATATTGCGATACTATACTGTATAATTTTTTTATCCCACCTCTAATACATATGTCATGTGTTAAACTGTATGTGTGTTTCCCTGCAGATTTATCAAGCTTGGTGCAAGACACCCAGAGTCAAACACAGCTGGTATGGACATCTTTGCCAAGTTTTCAGCTTATATTAAAAACTCAAAACCAGATGGAAATGAAGGTAAGTTACGTCTTTCTGTCTGTCATACACACGCATGCATGCACTCACACACACAAACACCCAGGTTATCAGCAAGAATACCCTTTAAGGTGTTTAAGGGAGAGTTCTCTAGTTGCTACGTGACATTGGGAGTGAAGGCCCTGATTGGTGCATTACAGCCTTTACTGCAGAATGCAGAGCTTTTGTTTCCCGTCTCACCTGGTGGAGTTCTCTGAAGCAACAAAGCAGCTAAACCAGATAATAAACTAGTACTCAGGCTCTCTTCCTTATGGATTTTGAATCTAGCCTTGGTTCTATAAAGGTCATGTCATACATGACATACATTTACAAATATGTAGTCTATTGTCTCACTGATTCTGTTGCATTCTTGATAAAACGATGTTTTGAATTATTTCCCTAGAATGATATTCATGGTATTTAACAGATATCCAGATTTTGTTTTAGTTGGCTCTTCTCCTCCCTGGGAAAATATTGAACCATGGTGAGCTTGATGTGAAAGCCGAGGCTGTGTCAATAGAGTCTGAGGCTGATTCGGATGGTTTCGATGATAAGTGCTCTCCAAAGGAACAGTAGAAATCTATTATGCGACTACCAAATCAAGCATGAAGCACATTCATGTCATATTTCTCCACAATAGAAGGAATAGTTAATGAATAGTTGGAAAGATTGTAAGGATAATGTACTACACCTGTAAAGTCCATTGACATTAGTCGTTGGTAATGAGCTTCTCAAAGATGGTTTTCATTAAGGTAGCAGGGCATTATATTTCACTTTCACTTTTATGGTTTGTGATTGAGTTTTCATGTGTTCATAAAATGTCTGTTTCCTGTGTGCATAATGGTCAAAAGTAGTTTGCTTTTGATGAAATGCTGCCCCCATGTGGTTGATCAGCATATAAGTGTAGCAGCTTGAAAAGGGAAGCCTCTGGAACAGCTACTGTCTGTAAACAGTTTAAAGTTGATTGTGTGCCCATGCTGGATATTGAATTGACCCTACATTAAAACCGTTGTGCTGTTTTAATAACTCTTGTCTCTCTTTGCAGCTCTTGAGCGCGGCCTTCTGAAGACACTGCAGAAGCTGGACGAGTATCTTCGCTCACCACTGCCCGATGAGATCGACCACAACAGCATCGAGGACATCAAGGTCTCCACTCGTAACTTCTTGGACGGTGATGAAATGACTCTGGCTGACTGTAACCTGCTGCCCAAGTTGCATATAGTCAAGGTGAGCAAAATACATGGATGTCGTTTTGGTAACAGTAATATTGATAGAACAGGGAACATTTTTTTTAATCAACCAAACTAACAAAGCTCTCTGATTAACTTGATTAAATTATCTTTTTTTTCAATAGTTGGCTTTAAACATTACTCCAATATCAAAATCTTTGTACAATTATTTTCTGTTGATGAACTTAATTAATACAATTTTAATGATTTCAGTTTTGTAGTAGTTGTCTGTTTGATAAATACATAGTATGCTGTGTTACATTAAATAATAAAAGGCTGTTGGAGGGGGACAGTGTTTTTTTAGGATGGTCCTTTTGTTTCTGTTTGAAGTGATCTTTTACATATTAATGACCTTTTATCTTTTAAAAAGGTATTTTTTTTCTTGCAGAGTTGTTTTAATTTCATATCGCAACTTTTCCCCTCTTTTAAAAAGCCTAATCACAATTATTATGTCCCTCACTATAGTTCTAATTGTGAGAGAAGTAAAATACTACCCAGAACTTAAGGCAATAATGACTTACTGGAAAATGACTGAATAATCGGATGTGTTTTGAGATGTTACTGTGCCAACATAATGTTTGTATAATTCTTTATTCAAAGTTGTATTTTCCTGTTTAATGATCTTTGTTAGATTAGATATGTCATAAAGTAAGGTAATGAAGCAACAGCATAAGACCCCGTGTCCACCCATTTATTTATTTTTTTTGGAGTGCCAGCATCTTTCTTCTATTGTTTTCAAAGAGTATAGTGCGTTTGCCACAGCAGGTGGCTGCCCAGACAAAAAGCACAGCACCCAGTGTGTTTTTCCAAGTCCTCCGCTTTTTTATTGCGCGGCTTTTTTATTGCGCTTCGATTTGAAGATCTTTTATCTTTTTAGAAAGGAGCTGTTGAAGTCACCAAAGAATGTTGTCATAGAGACGCTTTTCATCTTAGTGCACAAACGCTTCATGCCAGTGCTCCCGAGCGCACGGCCAGCTCTTTCCAACACTAGGTGGACATGGGGCCTCAGCAGCATTACAGTGCTTTATAAAGGTTAAATGTAGTATCTATTTTGTTGGTGCTCTGAGTTTCTAACAGTTCATAGCTTAGTTGGGTAGACATATAACTTCTACTTCCTTCCTCCAGGTGGTGGCCAAGAAGTACAGAGGCTTTGACATCCCCAAAGAGATGACTGCCATTTGGAAGTACCTGAACAACGCCTACACACGAGAGGAGTTCACCAACACTTGCCCCAGTGACAAAGAAATTGAGATAGCTTACGGTGACGTAGCCAAGAGGCTGGTCAAATAAGCTTTTCTGCCCCCCCCCCCCCCCTCCCCCCCGCCCTGTAACCTCCACCTCTACACAACCCTACACCTCCCCCTCCCTGCACCGGGACTGACATGCTCATCCATGAGAAAGAAACATTTCTGGACTGTTTTTTCCTTCTCTCTTCATCTAGAGCAAACCCAAACACATGAACCCTTGCCAGCTTTTTTTTTTTCTCCCATTCCCACACAAAGACCTTTTTAGTTGATTCAGCACTGGTCAACTTTGTTTCTCTTTCTTTGTTAATTGCTTTTGTTTGTTTTTATTTTGTGAGGTGACAAATAAGCACCCATCCGTGTATCAGAGCTTATCAATGTTGGGAGCTACGTCAGACACACTCCCTGATAAGTGACCTTCAAGCTGACCTTTTGTCTGCATGCAGGCAGAAGGTCACACAATGTTGTTGTTTATTTTCTGTTCATTATTGAAATAGCTCTTTCTAGAATTGCTATAAAACAAACACTGAGACGCTTTTTTTTTCCTGTCTTGACTTAATTAGAGGCATCATAAACAGTGTTGACGCTTCAGTGTTTTAGGCTTCAGGTCTAAGAAGAAGCTGAAGTGAATCCAAAGTGGTTGAGGTATCAAATGAGAGATGCTTTGCTTTGTTTCTAAGCTGTTTAGAATAAATCTAAATAAGTGTAACTGCAGGACAAGCTACCTGGTTTAATGCTACGATTTTCCTCATTCTCTCAACTTAAAAAAAGGTCTTGTAGCTTAGCTCAGTAGAAATGTAGGAAATGTTCTTTATTGGCTGCATAAGTAACTCAGGAATAATCTAACCTGAGGTCTATGATATATTCAACAGTATGTAGCTAACGAATCCTCAAGCTTATGAAGATGCGCGTACATATTTTAATCACCACATTGCCATACAAAGTGTTCATAAAGACACTAAGACATTGAGTGAAAGGCTTGCTGATTCTTTCTTCTCTTATGACGCATGAAGGAAAGTGTTCACTCAGACATGCTGACTGTAGCGGTAGTTTGGATTACACCTTGTGGATCAAAAAGAGGCAATTTATTCTGGTCTCACTGTGGATAGAATAAGTCTGACTATGTAAACCAACAACAAAAGATACCACATGTTCTCACTGTAATCGTCTCCATAGCATACAGAATGAAGGGCACTAATGTGCAACCAGGCACCAGGCATGGCGACTCTAAAGATATTTATGAAAAAACTGTTCCAAAGGAGTACCATTGAGATATATATACAAGGTCCAATTCAGTATGTATCTTGATTTCTAAGTTAGTGAATGTATGTTAGGAAACGGTAGCTCCAAAAGTGCTTTAGTGCAGATAAAGCACAACCTGTTTTTGATTTCTGCAGATTGTCATGCTTTTCCACGTTTGTTATCAAACAAATTTGATAAAAGGAATTGTGTATATATTGAATATTTTTTGGGGGATTTCTTGGAATTCATTTTGTAAATTTTATACATTATATCAAAATTGAGTGGAAAATGGGCCATTCGTTACTTTCTTAGACTCGATTCTAGATGGACCATCTTCACATTGCCTTACTTGATCTTCTCATCAGACATTTTGCAGGAGAGTTTTTTTTTTTTTTTTTTTTTTTAAGATAATTTCATCACTGCATTGGTGTGTTAAAGAAGATATCCAAGCTATGTCATGGCTTTTTTTTTTTTAACAATATTGACTGAATTGAAATAAACTTCTTATTGGCACTCTGACTTGTGTTCTTCTAGAGCTACAAAAAGGTTACTGCTAACAGGAACTTCCCATTTTACCCTTTCAAAATAAAGGAACATTGTAAGACCCAACATCTTTGAAAATCTTGCATCACTATAAAAGTAGACAAACTGGTCATAGCTGACTCTCGAAACCGTACAATCAAGCCTCTTATTGACCGTCTTAAACTATTTATATGATCTGGTAGAATATTTCTTGACCAGAGTGTTGAGAAGAATATTCAATGAGAGCTGCCTGAGAGCTGCAAAGCTTTGAAAAATCTTTGAGTCCTCCCTTGTTTTCTGAAAAAAAGCCAATTAAAGTCACTAGGGAAAAGCTTGTCATTGAAATAAACGATATATTTTACTCTCTTACGGCCGTTTTAAATGAGCACATACAGTATTTATGCAGTCTGACCTCTAACATGAGGAAACTCCACCAGACCATTGGGCCATCTTCACTGCAAACATTTTCTCTTGGGGTGACTCATAAGTAAAACATTCTTCTGTTTTATTAAAGTATCTTGAGTGAGTCAGAACAATGTGACAGTCAGTCAGCATGCTCAACAGCAGGTTCCTCAAACTGAAGCCATAAGGAATCTGACGAATATACTTGTACTGTATCTGTCCTACTGTGATGTGTTCAAATTCTCAAATTGAATCTGTAATGCATCATTCTTCATGAATCAGAGTCAGAGTATAGATGTCATTTTTTAATCTGTAGTGAATTAAAAGGAGCAGTCTAATGTAACTTTTCAAACTAAATTCATTTACAAATTACCACAAAAAAACACATTTATAAACATTTAAAAACATTATCCCCCAATAAAACAACAACATTGGCAAAAGAAAAATCTCAAATAAATGTTATTGATAAAATCATACACAAACAGATAAAGTACAGTTAAAAAAATGTAATAAACTGCAACCAACCAGCTGATCACTAGGTCTATTGAAACCTTTTGTAGACTAGCTGTCGTACAAGTTTTCAATAATAAGTGTCAGTGGTGTCATTTGCCCTTGCCTGATCAGAATCTTGTTTATTTTGTTTATAACATTTAAGAAAGGAGTCCACAGCTTATAAAGTTCCTCAACCCTAACTCTTTAATTATAAATGTACATTTTCTTACACCAGATTGCAAGACATTACCTTAACCCAATATCCTTCCACTTAAAATAAATTACATTATTACATCAATTAGTTGGCACTTTGGTACATTTACTCAAACATCTTCAATGTATATGTTAAAAAACAGAGCTACCTACTGCCTATCAGTTTATAACATCTAGAACTTTTGACATTCCCTTCACAGAATAGGGTACCAAGTTCTTCACTGCATTTAATGCAAAAGTCAGGAATACAGGAATTATCACGATGCAATCAAAAAGGTGTAATGTAAATTCTGAAAAGCCATTAATACTGTAACATTTGAATCTAGGATTTATAGTTTGAGTTTGGGTCAGAAAGTATGTATTTTCCAAGTCCGGTACCGAGATATCGAGCATCTGATTGTTCTTCCATGCAGATAAATACAAAAGGAAGTTCTCTTTAGAACCTGCTAGTAATATACCATAAAACAGGGAAATGTTGTAAGAAATGTTTTGGGAAGCTTTGCATAGATGGACCATATCATTTGTATTAAAACATCTCAACACCATTGGAATATCTTTGTTCGCTCTCTGTTTTGAACCTGTCTGGAGGCCATTGATACAGGAAGGTTTGGGAACCGCTCGGCTAAAGCCTGTTTGTTTACAGCTCTCCATCTCCATGGAATGTCTCATGTGGGTGTCCACCCACTGTGGGCTCCACCTCCCCCTAAAGACACCCTCTGGCTGAAAGCTTGATGATGTTTTTCAGCCAGTTCCCTTCTGTTCTGAGGCACAAACAAGTCTATTCTGTAGAGCTGATGGCAGCCAAAGTTTCGCAAGAGAAGGAGAAAAAAAAAAGGTGTGGGGGCGTGCAGTTTTTGGATGCTCTCCACATCATTAAAGTTTCATATTTCAGCCTCACACATTCCCTACTTCCTTACTAGTGATCACACAGGCACAGTCTCTACTTGTAATTCACAGGGAGGAGATTCAGACACTGCGTGTTCAGTGTGTGTTTGTGTATGAGTGGGGAAAAGACATATCACGATGGGATATCAGTCAGTCCACAGTCATTACAAGTAGGATGAGTGTATTAGTGTAATTGGATAATGAAAATGAGGCTGAGTATTGTTTCTCTAAACTCAAGTTTTGACTGTATGTCAACAGGTAAATCAATTAGCTGTGTTGCTTTCACCACTCAGCCTTTTCTGTTTGGCACTGACTCTCTCTCTGCATGCCAGTTCAGTTTGTAGGTTTTACACAACACCCATTTATACAGCTGGCTAAATATTGACTCTTGTAAAGTAGCTCACTCAAGGGTACACAGTGATATCCCAACTGGGTTTTGGGCCTACAATGTGTGAAAAACCTTTTTTGCATATGGACTCTGTGCACCTGTGAAGTGGCTGCATAGATTACTTTGTATTCAGTTTCCCCTGTCATCTATTTGGGGGGGAAAAAACATTCGTATGAATATTGGCATTGGCACTTAGTTAAGTTTGATGTTGTGATGGTATGTTTTTTTATTTTCTATTTGTCCAAAATGCTCCAATATTGCACATTACCTAAACTCTTTTGAAGGTTTTATATGAAAAGACAAGAATAACTTGGATTTTCCTTTCCAGTGTAGGTTTTCTAAGTTCACTGTGGCCAACAAGACAGGCCTGTCATTATCAATTTAAAACATAAGCCACAATAAGCCTTGAGGCCTCAAGGCCACAAACAACGTCTTCCATTTAGTGTGAAAATACATCAAAATCTTTAATTTTTAAATGGAAGCATTTTGAGTTTTCCAAGAAAAAAGTTTTCAAGGGTTGAAAGAAGTACAATGAGGCAGTTGTTCCCTTCACTTCCCAGTCACCCTTTATAACAAAACAGTATCTCAGACACATAGCAAGAGAAACTTTTTCCCCCCAAATATTCCTTTTTGAATTATTTTATTTTTAAGACCTTGACAGATTATTGTATTGTGGTTAGATCCCGAAAGAGAAAAGATAGCAGCTGTCCGCCAGACACAGACCACGAGGTGTGTTGATGTTGGTTAGAGCACATCACAGCACTCACTGGACACAAGTGGCACACAATTGATTGTTTTCTTTCAAATGACAGTTAGCTGGTCCAATCACGCCTCCTACAGGGCCGTCTCTCCACTGTTCCCTCTCAGACTCTGTTTGTTACTGCTCAGAAAGTGACACTGTACAGAGGACATGAGTTTCAAATCCATCCATTATGGATTGATGCGCAAACACAAAAGAAGATAATGGAGATGCCGAAAAATGAAAAAAGACTGCAGTCCCTGAGCCATTCTTCATCTCCACTGTCATGCAGGAACAGGTGGAGGAGGAGAGGTGTGTGTCAGCTAACAGTGAACATGAGGGAATGATAGTCTGGCCAAGCAGTGAGTAAATGATCTGTAGAATACCATAATATGATACACATTATTAGGCTGAAGGAAAACTCCGTCTGAGGTTAAATCTGTTGCTCTGCTATGCACACAAGAGATGGTTGGAAAATGACTGTTAACACAGTGTGAATGTGAAAGTAGCCTAGTCTATTAAACCTTAGTTATGTACGAATAGGCCTATGTCATTATTGTCAACTATAGGCTTATATGTAATTTAAGTAGGTCTTCTAAAAGTACCGTAAAAGGTTCCCTGAGAGTTTTATATCAAAGCTGCATTAATAAAATGTATATTTTTGCTGTAGATGTTTATGGTTTTGCATGTGTTCATTAATTTGGAAAATCAGATAATCCTAGAGAAGACAGTATGGCTAAGTAAGTCTGAGATTTAGTGGAGTAGAAATATAAAGTACCATAAAATGTAATTAAGTAGGAGTAGCTGTTCCTAAAGTATTTCAATTTAAAATTAAATAAATAATTGAATTAAATAATGAATTAAATTATTGACTTTATTCCAGTAAATGTACTTATTGAACAGTGAATTTAATATTATACACATGTCATTTTTAATTGTTTTAGTAATCATGTACTTTTCACTTTTACTTGAGTAAGGTGTGTCCTCCATAATCACCTCTGACCACATGGGAGTCAGTCAAAACAGAGTGAACACACTGCCATTTGTGTCTTTGGCGTTTACTTTTCAGCTTGGTAATGGTTTGGGGAAATTATGTAGTAGACCTTTTAAAGCGGGCATGGGGATGGTGTAAAGTCATGTCTTGTTCGACCAGTTGTAAGGAGCCAGTTTGAGCCAAACTTTCTTCCCAGTCCAGCGCTGGCTTTTATTCAGAAAGTACTTTGGCATCAGTTTGGGGCGCCTTTTGAAACACTCCTCGTCTGCAACCAGTTAGCAAGAGCATGGAGGATATTTTGATCCACCAACAAGTTGTGTTTCTCTTGCCAGACTTCTTCAACTTGTGCAAACTGTCATCAACCCATCATCCTGTACGTTGTTTTTGGCAGCAATATGTTTTTTTGTCAGGTGGGCTATAGTTACTCATAAATAGCAGCATATAACTGGAACAAAAACACATCAAATGCTGAGTGATGCAGAGTGACACACTGCAGGGAAGAATGAAACACGAGAATATTATAGCCCTTGTTGGTGTGTGTAAATGGTTTCAATTGCACTGAAACTGGGCAGTTTTTCAACTAATTTGAAGCAAATGCTAGAATAAATTGTTCCCTGGTTACAAGTAATAAGTAATAATTCAATAGATGCTGTTAATCAAAATTACAATAAATTCCCCAAAATACTCGTCTAGGATTTCATCTGCCAATCCAATCCAATGCAGGTGACAAAAGTTGTTGTACTCACAATGTTTAGAAACTATAAACATTGCTCTGTGTTTCTTAAGGTAATCCACAGTGTGAGTGGAAAAACTACTTTATCTTATAGTCAAACCACAATTTAAATAAAACCCCGTTACCAGTAGCCAAACATTTTGTGATTTGATGTTAGCAAAATGATAATTTAATGCCCAAAAGCAGAAGTTAACTCCTCATTATGTAGGAAATACAGACTGGGAGACACACAGTAATATTATTGGATAAGTAGGCCTACCGTTGCCATAATGTTTATGGTGTAGCAGGTCAGGGTTGAGCCAATATTATTTGTGAACTTGTTTCTTACTGTTGGGAAGTTTAATTTATAACAATTCAAGACATTTGACTTAAGAAAAGCTTCCACACAGACACACACACACACACACACACACACACACACACACATTAATATTATTTTTGCATATTAGTACATTTCAGTTGAATAAATAAATAAAATAAAATAATAATAATAATAATAATAATAATTATTATTATTATTATTATTATTATTATTATTTAAAAACCTTGTTGTTGCAGAAACCTCAGATGGATATCTCTAAACCTTGGCTAAGAAACTGCAGTGTCCACATGCCTCAATACACAATGAGAGGGAAATGGGTAAGTTTATAATTTAAGTGGACTGAACCTTCATGTGAGGGTATCACAGTTTGAAAGGTGGTGAATATCAATTAAAGGAAGGTCAGAAATGTCAATTCAGTGTCTAAAGTTCTTAAGCGCCTGTCTTCCAGTGGATGCACGCACACTGCCTCTGTGACATGTGACACTGCTTATTTGTGCACTGTAATGGTCTAATGTTACCAAGAGGAGTTCATAGTGGATTTCTTTGTGGCATCAGCCATTTCATCAGCTCCCAGACCACGAAGTTACAGAACAGCTTATCTGCCCCAGTGCTGTGCCCGCAGTCAACCAGTCAGGGTGGGTTTTGTGTGCTCACATTGTTTATTTTAACCCTCATTAAAGTGTGGTGGGGTGGCTTTCTCTCTCCAGGGCTCGGTGGCTACTGTGGTGGGGAGATAGGGGACTGTGGTGGACCCCCTGGGGTGTCCCACAAAAAGCAGCCTCACCCCCTTCCCATGCTTGCCACTCACCCCATTTGGGTCCTGCAGTCACACCCTGTGGCAGAGCTGCGGTTAACTGCGGCTGTTGGCTGGTAAAAGAGGCGCTGTGAGGTTTTAAGGATACAAATTCAAGTAGGAAAAGTGCCATTCTGCATTGTTACCACTAGAGGGTACTCCGCCACAGAGAGCCGGCATGAGGGGATCAAATCTGACTGCAACTATTATCCTGGGGTGTTTGTTCTTATCTCCTCTTCATGATCAGCACTTTTTCACAGGAATCACAACAGAGGTTGTGTGTGTGTGTGTGTGTGTGTGTGTGTGTGCATGTGTGTGTGTTTGTGTGAGTGCGTGTATGCCTGTGTGTGTGTGTGTGTGTAAGAGTCAGGGGATAGAGGGAGATGCGGGTCTTAAAGTAAGTGGTTTTAAAGAGAAAAAGACGAGTCCTCATCAGCTGTGTACTTAAGACACTTTGTGACGTCAGGTATTTTATGCCTCCTGGGGCCTCTGTGGAGGTTGTTTAGTCTCTTTATAAGACTACAATAGCGGCCTGTTTTATTTTGTCTGTGATGGAAAAACTATTAGACATGAAAGACTTTGCTCTGTCAGCAGCCACACCCCCACCTTAGCTCCACAGAGAGGAAGATTTACCTTGCACTTCATGTTGTGTTAGTGTGTCAGAGCCTGCAGCAAATATCTGTCTGGTAGTTGGTGAATTATTGCTGCGTCTGCTTTGTGCATGTGTGTTATACTAAGTGTCTATATATGTTTGTTTTTTCATAATTCAACCACATTGCTGTTCCTTTTACTCAGGAAACAAGTTCTAGGTGTATGCATCCCAGGTGTGTGAGTTTGTGTGTGTGTGTGTGTGTGTGTGTGTGTGTGTGTGTGTGATTTGAAATGTGATTGTCTTTGTGCAAAGTGAACTAGCAGGTTCCCTTTCAGGGCTATAAAGCACACCTAGGGGGATAGAGGAGGTCTTTGAACTCTTGATTCTTACAGCCATCTCATTGGCTTTTAAAAAAAAATAAAATAATTTTCATGCCAGCCTTTGCAGAGGTCCGCCTGGCTAAGAGAAACGCCCCAACAGGAACCTCCCTGCCGTGTCGCCATGGCAAAATGACATCAGACGCTTACGTGCCCCTACTAACAGTGAAGCTCCTCTCTTTTTTGACTTCGGCTGTTGTTTTTTTCTTGGAACAGTTGTCAGAGGCAGCTGAGGTACACAAACAAGATTACTGGAATACATTAGATACAACATGGCACAAAGAAACAGAGCAAATGGGCAATCAACTTGTAGTTGGAGTAAAAGGAAACGACTGACAGGTGCTCGCCTTCAATTCCTGTTGTTTTCTCCGGACTAACCAGCGACCAATTTACTCACTAGCAGCCATTGTGTATGCTCCCATATTGTGCTTTAACAATGGAGGAGAATGAGGAGAGATATATTGATTGCCCTTAGCTGCTCCTTCATAGCCTGTGTGCATAGTTTGTGCTGGTGAAGCCCTCTAACATAATGGCTTTTAGACCTCCATTAGGTTGTTGCAAGCAGCGTGGTTTAAGTAAGTAACAAAAGGCTCTGTCAAAATGCTTTAAGCATTTATTAGACATCAGTGTAACATCTTCAGCCTGTCAGCGCATCAAGAACACACACGTTGAGATCACAAAGCCAAAGACTGATTTAATGTTGCTAGTTTAAGCTTTTATTATTTTGCTGTCTTGGTAAGCCCTGAGCTGGATTAGCTTGTACTTTGGGGAATTTGATAGAATGAGCAGTGAAAGCTGTGGCACACTCACCCTGTAAACGTGCGATGTCCAGAGACTTTTAAAATCCCTGTCTCAAACTGACAAACGTGCAACGATTTTTTCCAGGAGTTCTAGATGTTTGTAAGGTTAACTTAGTGAGGAGAGACCTATGGCTCGGTATTGTTAATAATGCATTGTTCAGCAACAGATAAGCAGGCCTTAACCAGCAAGAAATTCAGAGTTTTTTCCTTTTTTTCGGGGTGGGAGGCTGTACTTGTCAGTTTAGAGACAAATTATTTCATGAGAGTTTTTTAGAGTCTGTTTTCCAGAGAAAGACGCCATGCTGAACACTATTTCATTTGGGGCTAGGCTTTAACGTTGTACCCGACTATATTTTTTTTGTACAATTTGTTTGTAGACTTTTACAGGCATATTGCTATTACAGGTTGCAGATATCTCCATAAACTCAAAAAATACAAATTATTGTATAATAACACAACTTTTTCATTCCGTTCACAAGAAACATCATATTTGTGGATAACACAAATATGATGATTCCCCTCCACTAGTCTGTGTGCTGCTGTACTGACTCATTTTGCCAAACCAACTCCTCTGCTTTATGCATATTGTGTGGTGTGTTTCCTGATGGTCCGTCTGTCTTTAATGTCGACGTCTCTGCGATCCCTCAAAACTCTGAATTTTAATGCATGGGTTACAGTAATTTTCCACCGGGATGACTGTCGTTTTGCCGGGAAGGCCTCACGTTGTGTGTATGTGTGTGCGCGTGCACTTGAGCCACTTTTGGAAGCATCCCTGTGTTCTCTCTGCACCAGCGCTCATGCACGGAAGCCTACTGGGTCTTTTCCCCCTGTGGTTGAACCACAAACGCCAGGATCTTGCTTTGGTTGGAAGTGTGTCTGTTTTACTCCAGCGATCATAAAGAAGACAAACTCCACTACTGTCTCTCCATCTATATTAAAAGGTTGCATTTGGCCCTGGTATCACTTTAACTAGCCAGACCTTGGTTTGCTTTTAGCTACAGAAAAAATCAACATCTCCTCGACACAAGGATGAGACTTAGTAAATAGTAAATATTTCCCCCTCAACCACTCTGGCCCCTAAGCTTAGCCTTAAAGGGGTTTGAAATCTGGGTTTTTAATTTCAGTATACCTTGGTGAGTTAGACCTGATTTAACAATATGCATTTTTTTTTTACTCCCCTACTTTCATCACGTTACATCTGTTTCTTACTACTTGTGGTTATTCTACACAGGTTATACGGATCAACCTTTTGTCCCTGAGTGTTACAAGGGGGACAAATTAGATCTTCTCTAAGACCAGGAAAAAAATCAAAACTGGTTTCTTTGGTTGGCTGCCTCCTGATGTGCCAACCAAGCAGGGAAGAATAGAAGAACAAAACAATGAGCTGGCTACAGATCAGTAAAGGCCCTCTACCAGACGTTACGTCTTATTTCCTTTTTGATTACTCACGCCTGCCTGATGAGCGGCACACTCACACTCCTCTCTGTCTGCCCGTCAGAGAAATCACAAAGGAAGGACTTTTTTGTAGGAGACTGGTTTTGATTTGCAGGCTGGAATGCCTTTGTGATAATGTTACAAGATTTGTTGGCGGGGGTGTGCTAGATGTGTGCGAGACAAAAAATGAAATGTTTTGGGGGGAGAGTTATGATGTGTGTGAGTGCTCATGATTCAGTCGCATTCAGGTATCAGTAACTAGATTCTGTATATCACGATGTTGAGTGTGCTTTTATGGC
This sequence comes from Labrus bergylta, assembly GCF_963930695.1. Lineage (NCBI taxonomy): Eukaryota > Metazoa > Chordata > Actinopteri > Labriformes > Labridae > Labrus > Labrus bergylta. The sequence goes on along the minus strand of NC_089212.1, from coordinate 9,851,662 downwards.
AGTTTCTACTAATGCGCTTCCAGGATCTGCCTATAAACAGCCTTCAAACTGGGGAATAGTGGTGCTGGCTCTGAAAAGTCAGAACTATATTGCCACCCAGGCGTGCAGATCGCCTGCCGTGGGCGAGGTCCCATTTGCCTGGCCCTCACTAGCTCCCACCAATGCTTGTTACCCCAACCCCCTCCACACCAGGCCGGAGGTAGGAAATCAACCCAATTACGGTTGTATTTAAAGAAAATTGGAGCAGGGCCGGAAAAGTGGGGGCATTTCCAAAAACCACAAAAGAAAACTGCAGGGCCACTCTTTGGGAAAATTACAGGGTGGCTGTGGAATAGAGTAAAATGACACTCCTCATAAAATACAAGGAGGAATCTCTTGTTTTGTGTCCACGCAATAAATATTGTCTTTATGGAAATAACACTTCTAGAGGCAGTCCTGCCTTACCAAGTTGACGTCTACCCAAAAAACTATTTTATTCCTTTCTGTGTCCTCGATAATCTCTTTTTGTGTCTGTCTCGGTGAGTGAGATTGATGGGATTCACTCCCTGTTCAACCTGTTTGATTGATGGCTTTTAAAGACTGGCTGTGTTTATGTTCAGGTCTGCCATGGCCTGCCAGAACGCTGCACCTCTTAAAGTGGCAGAATACACAAAGACATCCCAGACTACAAATCCTTGGCTTGCTCTGCTGCTGCAGCCCCTGCTGAGGTACAGTTAAGGTCCTCTCATGAAGCAGGAACACCTGTAGGCTTCAAAGAGTGGGGGATAAAAGTATTTGTTTCAATGCACATGATGCTTTTGCCAGAGCATCACAGTGTGAGTCCTTCTTTACAGCCAAAACACTGGTCTGGTATTAGTGTTGTAATAACCACCCCCCTGATCTGATGCATCACTCTGTTTCACCCCTATCTCCCTCTGTCTCGCTCTTTCTCTCTCTGATCCTCCTCCTCGCTGTCATCTCTCAGGAAAGCCCCCTCATTACCAGGCCCTGGATGTAAATGCTTCATTTTCCTTTCCCCCACAAACCCTCTTTGTTCCACAGGCCATTTGTCTGTAATATTTCACCACTTAAAAGCAATTATTCCTAATATGAATGCTCCCTTACAGACGTCTCCAGACACTCAAAGCTATATTTCTTCCTTCATCTTCCTCTTTGCCTCATGGGCAAAAACAAAGACGAAATCAAGGTGTCTAGTGTCTGCAAACCAGGCAACATTTTGCTGCATGAATGTGTGTGTCTTTCTTCTTCTCTCTCTCTCTCTCTCTCTCTCTCTCTCTCTCTCTCTCTCACACACACACACACACACACACTTATATATACACAAAGTCATCCTTGTGATATGTCTTGATATGTCTTTGTTCCTGCAGGTGTATGCACAGAAAAACACACACACACACAAATTGTTTACTTCACACGCACACACCATTAAGAGTGAAAGATGATCCCCCATTAAGGATGAAAACAAACCAGTGAGTGGGAGGTGTCCCCTGAGGAAGTCCACTGTCACTATAGTGGAACCATGGAATCATGGGAACTGCTAAGCAGAGGCCTGCGGGGCAGCCACTGCCAGACACGGGGGTGTGTGACACTACCACACACACACACACACACACACACACACACACACACAGTGCAGACCAGAGACAGGAACACGAGTATGTTGGCTTCAAGTAATTTCACCTGTCTAAGAATAACAATAGCTGACACTTTATTGGATGTCAGAAGAAGTTTGATTTATTCAGACTCGTCTTTGATGTCTTGATGGTGATCAAAATAGCAACAACACTAAAACTGACTGTTCAGGAAAGAGTGATGATATAAGAATGATGGTGAAAGAGACATTTTTCTAAGAAAGCAGAATAAGAACAAAGATATTTTTGATGTTGTCACTCTCTCTAACAGCTTCTGTGTTAGAGGAGGCTTTGTCAGAGGTTTTCAATGACTTGGATCCAGCTCTGTGAGTCCTTTCTGGTTAAAAAGTCATCTGTCCAGTTGGTCATTTGAAGAATGATATTCCTTTAGATGGACAGAGACTCTGATTTTGTTGATTCCAAAGTAGAGAGTGGAAATAAGAGAGGAAGAGATGACTAGCTTTTGATAATCATTCATGTTCCCATTTGATCTAAAACAGACTTGAGCAGTGCTCCTTGTTTAGTTTTGCACACATGGATGAAAGTTAGGGTTAAAGAAGATAGAAAGTGTGTGTGAACTGCCAATTTAGACAGTTCCCCTGCTTGAGCAGGAAGTGAGCAGAGACCTGGTCCAAAGGGAATCCTTCTCCCCCCCCCCCCCCCACACACACACACACACACGCACATACACTATGGACCCCACCGTAATGGGGGAGAGCCTGGCAGGGAGCTACAATGTGTGGGGTTTGAGCTCCTTGTGTTAGTGTGTCTGTGTGTGTGTGTATGATCATTTCCTGTTTTATAGAGGAAGTAGTGCTTGCATGAACAGATCGTTATTTAGATTTTTTTTCTGTGAGAAAAAGAACAGAAAAAAAAATAGTTTCAGTTCTCATGAATCTGTATGGGAAAAGTACTTGTTTTGGGGGAAATTGGCCCACCGTCTTACAAACATGTTTTGGGATCCTCGTAAAGTGTATGAATATGTATCAATCAAAATCTGAAAAGAATCATATTTTCCAGCAATGATAGCTAAAACATTTCAAATGTGTATCCCCTCAAATCAAATACTCTGCTGTCTTTCACTAGTAACTGATCAGAAGAGAGAAAGCTGTGTTCATTATGCAATAAAAAAGGATCTCAATAAGCCATTCAGGCGTCTTAATAAACGTTGGGTGCTGTGGCCGTAGCGACATTAAACCCTTTAACCAAAGTCTTAGCCACAGGGCCACCAGTGGTGTTTTTTATTTTTATTTTTTATGAATACATCCCTGCCCTCTTCTGACTCACTTGCACGTCTAGGTTTCTTCAGACTAGGAGACTTGGCCCAACTGAAGCTATTGTTCATGGCGTTATACTCTGCTTATCATATCTATCAGGAAGTATCCTTGCATGTAATCCGATATGTACATTTGGGTGTTGTCTTCTATTCTAATTAAATCAGACTTCTCAAAAGTGGAGCTGTATTCATGCTAATTATTCAGCATTTCTCAAAATTGTAAACCATATCTTTTTTACTTTGATACAATCACTTTTTTTTTTTCATCAATTTCATTTCATTATTTGCCTGTCAACCAGTTTGTTAATGATTATGTTACCATTACATGTCAGAAATAGTGAAAAATTAAGCTCACACTTCCTGGGATCCACGGTAAGATCTTAAAATGTGTTTTGTTTGTCTGTCCCAGTAACCGTCCAAAAACAATACATGTTCAGATAACTAACACAAAGCAGAAAACCTAACAACTGAGAAGCTGAACCCATAAAATAACTGATTATGACAATGATCAAAACTATTTTTCTTGAGCTAATTAAAGAGTTTCCAAACTGTTCAGATCACCACACACTACCAACGGGACTGTTAGTCTTTACAGGTCAGGTCTAAGTGCAGTCAGTAAAAAAATAATAATCTTTGAGATCACAGGAGTAAATAACGAATCATGCCGTTCTTTCAATCTTCATCTTTTCATCAGGTATTTTCAGATCACCTGAGATGTGGGATCGCTCAGCAACTCTCCCACACACACGATTTTGACCTTAAATTTATGGTGGCAGCTTTATAGATCGATCTGATAGTGATACTGTTTCTGAAAGTGCCTCTTTTTGGCTTTCAGTTATCCTCTGGGTCTGAATGGGAACAGAGTCTAAGCCCCGTGGAGAGGTAGTCCACTGTGGGAACTGAGATCTGCCTGGAGTATCGCAACACAGAGAGGTCTCTCAAGACCGAACATGGATGAGAAACTACCTTCACTGGGATCCCGTTTTTACTGGAAGAGCCCTCTTTCGCTCTCCCTCTCTTTATCTTTCGCTCAGTATCCCACTCTCTGTCTCCAATTCAGCACCAGTCATCAGTGTGAGAACAGTTGCATCACAGCTCTCGCGGTTTCTTAGCCCCTGGCCCCTGTATTTCTCGGTCAATCTGTGGGAACCCTGATTTTGGACGGCAGCCTCTGTTCCCACCACCAGCTTGGTTAGAAAATAGACTTCTGGTCATGTACCAGGCACCCAAACCAAGCCGGTTCTAGCCCGCTTCTTCTCACGGGTTCAGGGTAGGAGAGGTCAGCGGCTGTAGTGGAGGCCCTAATGCGTTTCTTATGCAGGTACCACAGAGGCGACACGGGATACTGTGCTCATGAGAAATGAGAGGTTTTTAATGATTCTGAGCTCTTTCCAAAACACTCCCTCTCTACCCTCTCTTTTACTGCTTCTCTCTGTTTCCTGCATCTCTCTCTCTCTCTCTCTCTTTCTCTTTTTCTCTCTCTCTCTCTTTCTCTGTCTGACTCTCATTTGAATTTATAAATAGTGCTTTAATCTTAAGATCTTCAGATAAAGTTCAGACAATGCTCGATTGCAAGAAAAGAACATCAGATCCAGATCTGCTGTTCATCAGAGCAAATGATTTACCCAACAAAGTATTTGTCTTCAATGATTTTCATTGTTTTTAGATTTTTCTTTTTCAGTGACATCCACGGCCATTCTTCCAGTTCTCTTTATATTTCATCCACTTAAAAAGCAATTTTCTCTGTTGTCTTGTAAACCAATTCTTTATGCCTTTGACTACAATGAAATCCAGACAGGCAGCCTCATCTAGGAAAAAGTCCCCCCCCCCCCCTCTTTCCAGGAGAGTTACAATTTTCTGAAGAGGAACATTATAACAGAGCAGAGAGAAGATGAAAAAAACCTCAGCTCGGATCATGTATGTCCATGACAAAGACACCAGAATACCAGATGAGCGCTTCTCTGCTCCCCACATGTGAACTAGAGAGCGGGTCTCTCAGAGTGTGTGAAGACAGCTGGAAAATTCCCCTGAGCCCGGTCTAATTGAAAGCTTATCATCTTTTCTTTGTGCTTCCTGAGCGATAGGGGATCAGCGAGGAGAGGTTCATAGAGCTGCTCTCTGATGAGACCTGGAAGAGTTAGGGAATGTTTAATACGATGCTGATCCGTCACATGCTCACGCTGTGAAGTGGTGCTCAGGATTGGTAGGTGGAGGATGGTGTGAGTTCTGTCAGCAGGGGGATTGTGCGTGTGGGAGTTCCTTGTGCGTGTGTGGAAATGCTTTGAGTGCACTGATTTAATTGAATACAGTGTGTATCAAGGCTGTGTGTGCAACCTGAGGCTTTTGTTGTTCTGCCAAAACTGCCCCCATAGAAGGCCTGATGCAGACACAGCAGCAGCCATCCAGACAGAAACAAAGAATGGAAGTGAAAGAGAAGAAAGGATAAAAGAGACAAGAAACGAGTAAAAATACAAGAGAGTTTAACCACAGAAATAAAGCAGTGATCAACTAAAAGGAGAAACATCAAAACATTAAGAAGTGAAAGCCCTTTCATGGTACATCAACAGGTGGCATTAGTTTAGGAGAAAATAATTGTTGGTATTCAATTTCAGGTTAACCACACAAGACATCTGAATTCAGACCACCCTACAAGGTACCACCTCAAGTGTTGAATTGTGATCTTAGCTTCAAATGAGCCAAACAGTTTTCATTAGAGCTGAATAAATTAACAACCACATAGCTGGTAAAAAGACGTCTGACATTCCAAACTTGTCCTTCATTGTTTTTAACAAGTGACAACTTGCAGACGTGCGCTAACATGGAGGCTGTCAGGGTGGTGTTGGATTCCTGAGCTGTGCTTTATTTACGCTCTGGGTACCACCATGTTGACAGCTGAGGCATTTTTGAAGCTAGGGAAACTACCAACACACTGCTGGGGTTGCGTGATGGAGGCACTGGTATTGACAGCGTTTTCTGTATGAGGCTGAAGAAGAAGTTAGGAAAACAAAAATTGCTGTATCAGGATGTGATGGCGTGAAATAAGGTCCAGTGATTTCCCAATGTCTATCAGCTGATGTGATGGTGGCTCTCAGGAGGTGAATCATACCCTTCACCTCCATGTTAATTGTTTTCTTTCTCTACCCCCTACCCATGTTAAACTATGAAATACCACGTATCCAGACCTCCAAGCATTTAGTCTCAAAATTAGAGAACTCCCATGATATGCAATTGTTGTTATAGAAAATTGAGTATGGTCTATGAATGATGATCCTAAAATCTGATAATAGTGGGATTTTCAGAATAGCGCAGAGGGCACATTATTTTTTACCTGAAAGAAAAATCATGCATTTCTTTAACTCTTTCCTGGAAGCTCATTTACTAATATCTCTTTGAATGAAAAGCTGTTATGAGGACAAAAGTGAGACAATTTTTTTTTTTTAATTAAAATGATTAAAAACTACATTATCCGCAAACTTTACAAGCACTCAATATGGAAGAATTAACAATATCATTTCATACATAGATGAGATTTTTAAATTAACATATCAGTATCAGGTGTACATGCTTTGAGCATAAGTGAAATCAAAGGAACAAGACACATCAACATTTTGGTATATGAAAAGGAAAAAAAAGGCATACTGTAAAGAGAAACATGGAGGAAAAAAGTAACATTGTGCTCTTGAATCCAGTATACAATTAAATGAAACTTAGTTGTACATTTGGGTTCCTAGTTTTGCATAAAGAATGATTTTCAGAGATCAGTCAAGACAGGAGTTATGTACCTCACATCGTTCCCAGCATTAACATTCTGACAGTATTACAGGCAGTTCTTTGGTTTTCTTTTAAAGGAACCACACAGATATCAGTACACATGTGGTTCCTCTAGCTGCATGTTTTTTTTTTATGCCTATAATAAAGTACCTCATACCTCTACCTTATAAAGGCTCCAGAGAAACATGCTTTTCCTCTAAAACAACATGTAAAGAGGAACGAGACGCTGATACACATTGTTGAAACAGGGAGATAAGGCCTGTATGTATGTAAGATCTACAAAACACTTTGCATATTTATTTGTACCTGAGCTGTAAATGCAAGCCTTTTTGGATCACTATTCACTTTTGTAGTAGAATCTTACTTTCTTCTTGTCAAAGACCATTAATACCGGCTGTCACTGCCTTTTAAATCTCCTATACCCAGGTTATCATTGCAGATGTATGAATTAGTGGCAGAGCCTTGGCCCTTGGCACTGATGATCAGTATATTAAAGTTGAAAAGACAGAACCAGGGCTATAAAAACTTCAAAGCACTCACTGATTATCCAGAACAAAGGAGCCCGTGAACAACAAGGGGAGGGTTTTTTTTGTAATTGCCCTTGGTGTTGTAAGAAGATATCACTTTAACCCCTCCTCTTTCTGCCATCCCTTCATCCTCATACTCTTCCTCCTCCAGGGCTCACATGTGTAGCTGCAGAGAAAAGGCCCTCCAGACAGCAGGAATATACACACCTGTGGTGTGGGAATGCAGGTCTCATCATTTTAAACATGTTTTGCATATTAATACAGATGAAATGGCGTGTGCCTAATCAGGAAATATAAACCTTATGGTGGAGAATTTATCAGGGACACTTAAAGGACACACTAAGTGTGTTTTGGCCATACATTTGAAGGCATTTTGACTATTAAGTATGGAACGTTTTCTAATAACTGTTAATACAAAACCAAACAGAAGACAAAGAATATGTTCAATCATAGTGCAAAAATTAAGCAAATGGCTTATTTAGAAATGGAGGCAATTTTGGAAATAGTTTCAAAGATTACAGCTCTAGATCCTCAATCTTTTAAACAGAAATTGTTTGGCATGGTTCATTAGAAATACAGGTTTTTAGTGCATCAAAGCTACATTGGAAGACAATATAATTACATTAAAACTTATTTTTTTTATAATTTAGAAGCAATATATTACACAAAATCCAAATTTATGCTCAACAACAAAATATGGTATATATACTGTAAATGTATATTAAAAGGAAGGGTAGAGAGAAATGCTTTAGGATTGTGGGTATATGCACACATTCCCTCACAATTTGGCTCAAATAAATATAAGTAAACTGTCATCCAGTTACAGAATGCCATATAAGGACTTTTCTTTCAAAAAAAGGGCTTAAATAAAGAAGAATAAAGAGGAAGTAAAAAGATGACGAAACAGGATTGAAATATTCCTGCGAGGAAGACCCAATAATCAACCCACTGTGTTAGGCTTTTACATTCCTCAAACCATCAGCTCTTGTCCTGTTGAAACTCAATACACTGAGGACACAGAAATGGAGAAGGAACTCCTTAAACGTGTACGTTCTGACAGATTCAATGCTTCTCTTTCAAACATGCAGCACTGGCATTGAAACATCCACTGCCTACCATAGCACCAAAGGCTGATGTTTTCATTTGGTTAATAAATTAGGCAATAGGTACAGAAAGTACTTAAAGCACCTAAAACTGCCCTGTAATCAGCTGATGACAAAAACACTATTTTGTCTATATTTCATGTTTTTACAGAAATTAAAGCTTAAAAGGCACAATAGCTTCAGCAGTAGAGCCATGCTTTGGAAAGATGTCGGTGTCACTTGATCATTCAGTGAGCAGCTGCTCCTCTCCAGGTACCAAGTGAGTTGGATCAGTCTGAAGAGTCTGTCTGAAGAATGTCTGTTGTGTTTTTTCCCCCCATTCATTGGCCATTGGATTGATCATACAGCCATTGTCTTTTGTCTTTAATGCATACCTGTTTACACCAGACAGGTGAGGATGAACATAATCTCAACTTTTATGGCTATTATAGTCATTTAAGAGTACAGGTAGCACAGTGCAGGAACTTACTCAATATTTACAAAATACGCAGAAGTCTTGAGAGAGTTGGTAAAATGTAGAAAGTCTTTAAAGCGAGTGCCAGAGAAATAAAAGTCAAACATGCAACATTTTCTCTATGTCTGTTTGTTTTTCTTTTCTTTTAATGATCACCTTTTTTGTTCATCATTCTCATTACTTTTCCTCCCTCACTTCTCCTGAACCCTTCAATTGTCTAGTTGTCTGTCAGTCAGTAAGGCCTCCAGACGGACTCATCCAAACGGCCTGAAGCGCTCATAGCAGTGGGGGAGTTGCTGTGGCTCCCGTCAGCCTCCACCCCCTCGTTCTGGTTGTTCAGGCCCGGGTTCATCAGGCTGTTGGTCCCTGTGCCCCCAGCCCCTGAGCAGGACAGCAGTCGGGTGGGGGAGCGCTCTCCCCCGGTGTTTCCAGGTGCCACCATGGAGAACTGGTAAGACCCTGAGCCTGTGCCGTAATACAGGTAGGAGTTGGACTGGAAGTTCTGGCTTTGGTTGTTTGAGTAGGGGGGTGGCAGGTAGGTGTGGTATCTAGAAGATGCTGACATGCTGAGGCCGCTGATGCCTGTGCTGGAGGTGTTGGTGGAGTAGGGAAAGGCCCCGGGATAGTGCATGCGGGGGTCTGAGAAGCGTGGGTCGGTCAGTGGTGAGAGAGATGGAAAGCTGGTCCTTTGTTGGAAGAGGTCTGTAGTCCCTGTTGGCAGAAAGAAGAAACAAAGTTTTGAAGAGATATCAAGATTTTGGACACTGATAAAAAAAACAAACTGCTGTGAAAATGAAACAAGGAGCCCAGAGATTTATCATGTTCTTTCATTTTGAAAAACGACTTCATGGACAGAAAAACTCCACCAAACCCACAATTCTGAGTTCAGATTTCCCATGATATGCCTGGCCATGGAAATGTTTTCTCAAAATAATGAACTGAGACTTTCTTTCCTTAAAACAGTCATCGAACACTGACAGCACATCAACCCACAGCCCCATGCACAGGACTGAAGTTATGAAGAGGCCCCCTTGCCATGGCTTTTTCACCTCCCTTCTAAAGAAGGGCGACTTACTTATTCTATCTTTTTGCGGCGCAATGAAAAGAGTCATTGTAGGTGCTGAGGGGTGCTTTATATAAACAGTGATGGCTTGTTGTGCTGTTGTGCAACTCATCACAAGTCATACTTATGTGACAGAAGTAGACGGTCACAATCAGAGGTAGACAGAGAAGGAGAATGGAGGGAGGGAGGGAGGGAAGAAAGAAAAACAAAGGAAAACTATGTTTTTTTATGAGAGTATCCCTTAAAAGTAATGTGAATCACAGTTTAGGACCTGTCAGAGTGAACCACACAGAGTACTCTCACAGGTAACAGAGCAGTGTGAACGCAGCTGTAAGGACTTCAATTTCACTGCGCACTTTCTAATTTAAGCAGCTGGCATAGAGGAAATAGAAATATTGCTTGAGGGCTTGACTTGGCAGTTTGCTTCTCTGATATTGGGGGCCTGTACTGTCACCAAGCTGGGCTGCTAAGTCAAACACCATATTGCCCCCTACCCTTAAAAGTATTATAGGTGGCTTATATATCCTGAGCTTCAGATATAAGTCTATTCAGCCCATAGCTGTATTATGTTTGTTAAACAATATAGAATTTGTTGGTAAGAGTAATTGTCCTTCAGAGGTGTGAAAATGAAATCCTTGCCTGGCAGGTTAAGCATGTCAAGACTCTGCACTCATGACACATATTTTGTAAGAAGGTAAGGTGGCCAGTAGCCAAACTGATATACTCTGTAGCTGTAAACGCCCTTCACCTGGTGGTACAGCACAATGTCTGTTCATCACACCTACTGTAATGTCAACATACAGTATGCTCTGCACACCTGCTGCTTGTACACATATCCATACACTCACATCTCATTCCAGGGTTATTTGTTTGTCCGCATGTGTGCCCACATGACTGGAAGTGTAAAATGGGGATTTGGATGGCAGAGAAAAGAGGGCTTGTATTTGAGAAATAGCAAGCGTTTGCACGCCACAGCCCTGAGGGGGGAGAATGCCAAGCTTGCGTGCCACAGTCTTGTTCAAATGTCTTTTCCCTATGTCTGGAGGACAGGGTCCATTTTCAACTACAAAAAAGTCTCCTTTTGCTATTTCCATGGCCCCTGCTATGCTACATTTTTTTCAACAACACATTTCTGCAGTTGAATTTCCTCTCATCTTTTTGGGATGAGGGGGTTTTGGAGGGTAGGGGGGAGGGTGTTTCTTTTTCCAGAGTCTACCAGGCACCGGAGTCGGGCTGCATATCTGATTTCACGCGAGGAAAATCCAAGCTCTCAGCTGCTGTTGATTCGGGTGAAGTGGAGTTGGCCCACTAATACCTACTGGACTCCCAAAAAGCTTTGCTTTCTCTCTCTCTCTCTCTCTCTCTCTCTCTCTCTCTCTCTCTCTGTTTGTCCTTTCCTCTCTGGTCCGTGCTAAATTTAGGCCTCAGGGTGAAGTTGGGGAGGGGATGTGTGGCGTGGGGACTTGAGGGCTCTGGCTGCGGCAGCCCACCCTGCATATGATCTCGATTTAATTTAAGTTGGTGGAAATGTGTCGTCCAAACTGCGGTGGGGATCGACTCCTGTGTTCTGTCAGGGGAAACTCGACTGGACACTTATCACAACACCTTAATGGGCTTGTGCAACATCAAGCTCTTGGCTCTAAGCCAGGAGGAGCCTGCTGCCACCTTAAATTCTGTACAGAACAGTAGCTCCCTCTGGAGGAGAGGGCTGAACAAACTGCTTTGTAATTTAGAAGTTAAGCTTTGGAGTCTGCTTTTTTTACTTTTTAACCATGTTGCATACCTTACTCTATCCCCACCCTCCCCCACCCAGTATAAGTACAGGCTTTGCTGTTGTGGCTGTGGTAACTGTGGTGTATCTTTGGCAGAGAGGGTCTTCCTAACTGAGCCTTGTAGTAGCTGCCTGTAACCTCTGCGGCCCAAAACCACACATGATCTCCATTAGGCTCATCTGAAATGTGTTGACTAAATTGCAGGGACAGGAGAGGGGATGGACCCCAGAGGGCTAGCTGGCAAAGTCTGCTGTCTGTGAAGTTCCCAGTCTATGAAGCGGGTAGCTGAGAATCAGGGCTTTTATAGAGAACATAGTGTTCCAGCAGTCTCCTTTCTCCTCTAGCTTTGAAGCATAGCTCCACACACTTATTTAATTCAGCAACACCAATGGTGGAGACCTCCCCCTCATTTCTGCTAAGCTCAAGAAGTCCACTAGTCCACAGTCAAGCGTGTAACCCAGATATGACAGGAGGTTTGCTTTATTTGCATATGGGAGAAACTGATTTTGGTTGTTAACATAAGGACAAGTTTGAGGCGGTCACGTCTGTGTGTGTAATTGTGTTCAGCGTTATGTGTGTGTATGTGTTTGTGTCCACATGTGGTGACTGGTGATGGGGAGATGCAAATCCAGGCGCTCACCTGTGAAATGTTTATTCAGGCTTGATGCAAACCGTGACTGCCAGCGCTGAGGGAATGGTGTCTCAGGCAAATAAGTGGAGGGAAGGAAAAGAGAGAGTGCAAACCCTGGTGCGTTGACCAGCTTCATAAAGACATGTGGTGAAGTGAAATATATTTTCTTATCTTCTCCCTTTATATCATACCTAAAGAAGCAGAGCTGCACTGAAATGATTGTAGAGAGCTTGTTTTAATTTGCTGACTGGTTTTGGTATCCCGAGCACAGGATGCCATCGGGACGAGCAGTTGCTGATAACAGGTTGATGTTGACAAAGCAACACATAATGCCCGAGCAGATCTGCTGTGATGCAGGCGAAAGAATAGGAGACCCAAATGAACACAAATGATCTCCAGGTGTTTTTTTAGGCGACAAGGCTTTGAGGCCTGAGCATCATGTTGAATGCAAATAATAATCACCTCTGTACTGTGGCATCATGGTCAACAGCCCCAAAGCCTCATCCATGTTAGGCATATCATCAAGTGAGCACAGAGGATTTTGCATGTCCCCAACATGTGTTCGATCAAGGTTAAAGGAAGTTTGTGATAACAAAAAAACTGAGATTTTCCTAATGCATCAACACAATAGGTGCCATGATGAATAAGTTTGCTAAGTAAATCCATTCTATTAGAGATATGATACTTCCTTATGAAGTCAACGATGTGTTCTGTTCTCTGCTGACCCTACACCGTGTGAACTGTTATGGTAAGGATAAAGCTTAGAGTCCACAAAGCATCATCATGTATAACATTGACTCTTGTAAATGTTCTTTATGGTCTGGATTTTCTTTTTTTAACACCACTTTCACTCTCTAGTTCTACTGTGTGTCTGAATGTTTGTCCTCATCACAGTATGAGTGGATGACTCAGCATGTCTGGTGTGGTGTGGTGTGGTGTGGTGTGATGGTTTTTGGGTCAGGGAAGGATATGAGACTGAGGGGGCTGTTGGGCAGCAGCAAAGATCCAAATTGCCAAAAACATAAATGAAAGGGAGAGTTGGTGGGAGGAATGGAAGGAGAAGTCTGAAGGCAGGGTGGTGATGTTCAAGGAATGTTCTGGGGTGTTGGAGGGCCCTACAGGCAACACGAAACAGACTCCATAATTGTCACAACGCAATTGGCATACCCTGAGCTTTATGCATATTACCCGCTTCTCCTCTTCAGTATTAAGTTTTGGATGTTATAATTTCAGTGTGTCAAATGAAAATCAGTTTGTTTGTAACTCTTCAGTTCATTCTGGGATATTATCAAACTATAAACCCATTTGAAAGGTGTGATCTGTCTTTGGCAGTCATGAGAGCCAGATTATCTTGATCTAAAAAAAAAACATTCTTATTCACACACAAAGTAAGTTCTTTCTTCAAATTCATATTGAATTAGGGGTCGGCCTGGAGCTAAGCTTAAAGTAAGAGAATTATAGAAAGTCTTAAAAACCAAAACATTACACAGAAGTTGATTCTGTAGTTCAACAGTAGGGAAGATTGACATTGCAATGTCTCACCTGGCCATGGTCTTAAGTCCTCCTCCACCTTGCATGTCTTTAAAGCCGGGGTGTCCATTTGCTCCTGCCACAGGGCTAGAGTAAAAAAACAAAAACAAAAGGTCAATACGAGAATATATATACGAACAAAGCCAGTGGAGAAATTCCGTTTGTAGGAATGCAACATTTAAGTCTTTATCTAGCGCATGGTAAGGTTTGGGTTGTATTTGTGAGAAAGTCACTGACTGTGTCAGAGAAATCTTAGGCATGGTCTAAAAACTTGTCAACATGTCTTGACATCTGGCAGATTTGAGATACCTTCCTGTCACAGGTTGGCCTCTGCTGACTGAGCACTACAGACTGGGAAGAGGAGGGGTGGTTTTCTCACCAGAGTGAGACCAGTATTGGAAAAACATGCTTGATGGGTGCAAGGGAGATATTTTTGGGTCCTTCAGGCGAGACACTGCAGGGGCAGCACAGACCTGTGAAGTGCAGGACACTTGCAAGCCTGTCCAGCCAAGCTGTCAGGAAGCGAAGGAGGGTCGGGGACATACTGGCCCAACGCGTGGGACCCTGCTTCACACTCATCAACCACACCGCAGGAGGGCTGACACAGACAGGGGCTGTTTGCTCTGGGTCTGAGATGATGCAGTTGTTACAAGACATCTTGCACGGAGCTCTGTTGACATGGGCAGTCTCAGCACATTGGTTGTACAGAAGTACTGGGAAGAGTACTGTTTTTCCTCAGATGTACGCGAAACAATATTTTAATTTCTGTGAAGGACAGAATTATGCTAATATTATACAACCCCTTGAATTTTTTTTTCTTATGACGCTCTGCCTCTAATGATAGCAGCAGTCGACCATGTAGTATCACTAGGACTCTGCGCCCTGCTGTTTGGATTCCACAATATACTTAACTCCAAACCTCCTGCAGTGGCAATTAGGACTAAGACTGATGCCAGAATCAAAGAGGGGGTGGGCTGGGCTGTTCACCTATAGCCGCAGTGGACCCAGCATGTGTAAGATCTGTGCTTCCCCTGGAGCTCCTCCACTTCCAGTGCAAAGGCCCAAATCAGCACTCAGTCACCAAGAGGTCCTGCACTATGCCTCACAATGGCAAATTCTTACACATAAATGGCCTTATTCAGAGAGGCTTCCAAGCAGCTGGTGCGATTCGCTCAAGAAAATAAACATTTCCTTCAAATATTTTGATTGGCCTGCAGACAACGTCAATACCAGAGGCACAGATTACCCCTGTTAATAAGGGGTACAGCCCCCTGGGCGGAGCTGAGGAGTGGGTAAGGCCGGGGTCGAAACGGGAAGAAGCAGCGACTGCATTACTAGTAAGAGCTTTGGGGTGGTGCCAGTGTAGTTTTGGGGAGGACACAAATAAACACATGCACTGCGTTTGAACTGAATGAGTAGATGAAAGGGGTAGCTGAAAAGATGTTTGAGCCAAAATGGCATCTATCCTCGTGACTCCGGATCCAGCAACGCCTCTGAGACATGTAATGCGCCTGCCGAAATGAAGCGTGTCATTGAGACACAGTGAATGCTGGTCCTTGTGCTGGCTTCCTGTTTCGCTTAGGCCTTAGGCGTCGCAATGGGGAGAGAATGTAAGAGAGCAAGCAAGAGAGAAAGAAAGACGCCAGCGAGGGAAGAAGGGAGAAAGAGCGTGTTAGAGAGGGGAGGAACATGGCCTTGGCTCAGCGATGTGGGACATTTGATACGTCTTTTGAGCCCTCACTTATAACGTGAGCAAAAACAAACACATGGACTGAAAAATCCCATGTTCTCTTTGAGAGCTCGTCGTCCGTCCACTCCACCCTTTCCCCACATTCAATAGAGACTGTTCATGGCACACATGTCGTTTCTGTAATTGCTGAAAAGTAAAACTCAGCCAGACTCTGATGTGAAATTAAAACTTACACAAACAGTTGAGTCTGGAAAAAAAAAAAAAAACTACTCTAACTTCTCTTTTTCATTCCTTTTTCTTACCTAGGAGTCAGCTTCAAAAGATTTTTTTTTTTTGTTGAAGAACAAAAACATTTTCAGTTTGAATTAATCATCTCAGGGTCAATAGAAAAGTGTAACCACAAGTGAAACTTTCAGGCACCATAACAAATAAACTATGTGGTGGCCATTGACATATTATGTAAATAGTGCAGCGAAGGAGTAAAACAGAGTGTCTGAAAAAGTGGTTCAAATTCCTGCTCATTTGGTTGTATTGGCCTCAGAGGGCCGGCTTCCTGCTTGGGTTTGGCAGAATCAGCATGAAACCCAACCAGCGTGACGGTTATACTCAAAGGTCCACACCACAGCTACCTGACGGTGCTAATTTCCTGTCTCGCTCTTGCTTCTAATTGGCTGATCATGTCATTCTTGATGTGTGAATTAGTATGCCGTGGCAGTTGCGATGTTCAGCCTAAAACCTGGGGGGGCAGCCGGCTTGTTTATGTGGAGTAAACAGTGTGGTTACTGTGGAGAAGGTGGGAGGGGCACCGCTGCATTAGGTTGGTCCTCCATCAAACAAGACTTTCTCAAGTTAAGTCCAGTCCAGCGGCCGCAGCCTAAACATACTGAGCAAAAGGGCCAAAGCACAGCTGCAGCAAATGTGTGTCAGTCGTGCGGGAGGAAGCCTGAGGTAACAACTTTTGTAAAAGTCTCATTAATAGAAGTGTTTTTTTGTTTTTTTTAATGAATTTTGCCGGATGAATGCTGAGTATATTTAAATAGTTAAGTATGTAATATATAATTTCTGTGAGATTATTCTTATGTTTTCAATAACATAACCACTATGGCCACACATTCACACAGACAGGCACACTCTCACACAGCCACACACACACTTTTGGGCCCTCATCAAAGCGTTGAGCACTTGACTTGATGGTGGAACGTTATGCTACTATCTCATATTCATCTTCAGAAGAAGAACACACAGGTGTTGGAAGAAATAACATGTTGAATGATACCACCTCAAAAGTGCCCTTGACTCATTTTTGGATGATTAAGTTGCTTCTGTAGTTCTTTTTCCCTTTCTTACTGTTAAAACACATTTAAGATCAAAAAAGCTGCTTTCGTCTCGGCTGTCAGAGGCTGTGCCAGGGGCTTGTTGAGTTTTGTCTACATTTCAAGTCGAGCACAGGTAGAACTTGATCTGTTTTCTATCATGCATTTTAGGAAATCAAAAGTTCAAGGTCTGCTTTTCTTAAGAGTAAAAATAACTGCACATGTAACATAAATGCATTATCAAAATTTTTAAGTATTAACCACTTCTTGCATTAGATAGACACAAAAAAACTGCCACACACAGACACCGATAATGTACACGTTCCTCACTTGAGGTTTTGAAAACCAGAATAACAATTTAGTACTTGCTTGTTTGAGTGTCAGATTTGCTTGACTGTACTAGTTGAACCATGTGTTTTCACACACGCACGCTTGCACACACATCAACACACACACACACACACACACACACAGAAACAGACACAAACTCCCTCCGCCCTTGCTAAGAATCATTCCACATGTCTAGCAGGCTTACCTGTGGCCACAAAAGAACAAAAACAAGCAGCGAATGCAGTGTCTGCCAGCATGCAGGAATCCTGTCACTGCATGCACTGTAATGAGCTCTTAATTATCCTGTCTGTCTGGGGCACTAACAGAGAACTTACAACACTAGCTGAGTTGTGTATGTGTGTCTTGTATTTCAATGTGCCTATGGTGCAATCGAATGCATGTTTGTATGTCTGTGTGACTTCAAAATCCAGAGGAACCTGAAGCAGATGTCTGGAGACGCGTTTTGTTGACAAGAAAAACTGAGACAGTATTTCATAGCACAGACAACAAATGAAGCAAGGAGGCTTTAGTAGGAGATGACACTTCTCTTCTTATTTAGTCGTCTTCAAGAAGCAAAATGCAAGGTTACAGACGTGGATAATGGAAAACATCTTTTGTAACAGCGAGACGGGAATCCATTTAATTATAACGTGCTGATGGGCGATCCATCACCCAGTAATTCTCAAACAAACAGGCCCTGGGATTTAAAGTATCTACAAAATACAACAGTGTCTGGCATGGCTGCCAAAGCAGAGCGAGTGTGCTGTTGATATGTAAACAGCTCCCTGTGTCTCTGAATGGGATTTATTACATCAAGTCTATTTTTGTTTGAGCTTTCCTTGTAAATCTGTAGTGTTGCTGTCTTTGTGTGATCCTACAGATACAGGAGTGCTGTGTGTGATGTCCGCCGCCACATACATTTCCAGTCTGCTGCTGAGACACTACAACTGATAGATGAAGTGGGAGGGAGGAAGGCCCTCTGCTCTGTTATTTAATTATTTTACCACTCTTGCCCTGCGGTATGCCGTCATGATGGTAATACCACAGATTAAGGTGTGTGGTTTTTACAGCCCTTCCCCTCGTCTGTCTCACTCACACACTTCTTATAGACGGCCTCCAGACACTGGCGGCTGTAACGTGAAGCTGCGGGCCTTCACTGTCTCTGACAGATCCAACTGATGTTAATGTGTTGTGTCTGCTCAGGTAGTATGTACTGTACGTGTGTGTGTTGCAACATCACAGCCCTTTGATGCCTGACAAGTCTATGACGTCCTAATTCCTGCCCTAATCCTGTGCAAGGCAGAGGGGAGCAGAGCAAAGAGCTGCTCTTCTGCCGTCTGGACCAAGTCTGCACACCTCTCCCGGGATCTCTCTGTAACCGTTATCCAAGTCTGCCCTCAGAAAACCTACAGCTCCCAAAAGAAACTTAGGCACTGTTTTTTCATTCACAAACAACCTATACAACTAAAATCGCCCCTTTAAAACATCAGAAGTTTTTTTCTCACAGTGACTGTATTGTGTTTATTTTCAGCAGAACCAGTCTGTAATGTTTTAAAAATGGCTGTCTTGTTCTTTCTGCGGTACAAGCTGTGCAAGTGAAAATCAATATTAACAGTAAGTAAAACATGGGGAAACAGGGTAAAAGACGCTGTGTTTTCCACAGTCAGCTGTTAGATAGGCCCAAACTGGTGACTCACTCAGTGCTGGCTAAGCTAAGCACAAGGCCAAACACAAGAGAATGGCAGTGAGACACACTGAGTTCCACCCACACACATCCCAGATCTCTAAACAAGCCCTCCTGTACCCAGAAACATGCTGATACAAAGGTAATGACATTCATTAGTTAGCATGAGAACTAGAGAGCGGGTTGGAGAGGGGGGCACACAATGTGTTTGTCTATTTGTGTATGTTGTGGTGTGTGTGTGTGTGTGTGTGTTTGTGTGTGTGCGTGCGTGCGCGAGCATGTGTGTGTGTGTGTGTGTGTGTGTGTGTGTGTGTGTGTGTGTGTGTGTGTGTGTTTAGTCTGCGTGCTTCCAGACATGGCATCCTGTTAAAAAGGCTCTGACATATGACGGAGATTGAACACTCATCCTCACTATAGCCATCACCCACGCAGCTGTCCACAGCATACACACACCTCAGTCTGTCGCCCCCCCTCGCTCTGCACATTCAACGCGCCTGAGAGTGACGTGATTGCCAAGGTAACAGGCGGCTGTTAAATTCCTACGGTTGTGTAGTGTGCGGTGTGCGGAGGCCAGCTTCAGCATCCAGGCCAAGCTGGGTTGGCAGTACCAACCATGCCACCTGGCCACAGACTCAACCCTGCACACTGTGAGGCCTGGACCCGCCAACGCAGGTTATGCAGGGACAGATATGACATGAGCTACCCATTGGATTGCCAACACATAAGAGCCCCCTGATTAGTAGAACAAAATTGGAAAGCGCCCCCAGCTCTGGAAATCCACATGAAGAGCTCTTGACTTGTTTTTAAATCTGGGTGAAGGGCATGTTGATTTGTATTAGAGATAACTCATCCTCTGTTCAATGAGCAAGAATATGTTTGTTTAGTTCAAATAGTTTACTTCTAGAAATGGGGGTTAATGAGAGCTGATTGGACAGTGTTGTGGTTGTTTGGTTAAGTGGAATGTTGGTTGTTTGTGGTTTTAAGTGTCAGGGTGCCTCACCTTGTGTTGTGCTGAGGTGGGTTTGATGAATGGGACGGGGTTGGTTGTTTACAGGGCCTATTCGCATACTGCGCTGGTAGCGCTCAATCTCTGACAGCCTGTCCGAGAACTGCATCTTCTGGGAATCTTCTATCTTCACTCTGTGCCCTGGAACAGCAACATGAAGGAGATTGTTAAAAGAGAAATCAAGGACTTACAAAACTACCAATTACTTACACAACCATGAAAATGGTACATAAGGCACGTCATATTTCATAGCACAAACAATAGGAGTCCAATTGGAAAACTTTCCCTCTCCTAAACGCCATAATGGAGTCAGGCAGCTGTACATCCCCATTATAGAACTTTCTCTCTTCCAGTCTAAACGATAACTATCGTAAAATGGACTCCTTGGACTGTGAAGACCGTCAATATCCTCCTTTGTAATTCAAAACCACACAATCAGAATGAAACTATTCAAGGGGGTAGAGGACGCTTTCACCGTGTTTTCAGCTACCAAATACAAAAATATTTTTTGAATGTTAGCAGACCTTGAAATATATTGGCTAGACACTAAGTGTTACCCAAGCTGCACCTGCAGTTGTGTCATCAGCAGATAACAACAGCATAAGTAGTAGAAAATGAATGCCTAAGGAACACTGTTTTCCCAAAACCTAAGGTCTAATAATAAACTATGAATGGTACAAGCATTTATATGAAATGGCAACATGATCTTATCTTGCAACCTTGTTTTAAAACACAGGAAATAGTGAGTAGATCTACCCCTCTCACCACTCCTCTGAAAAACACCCACAGACACACACTCAAGTCTTACTGACACAGCACTTAGTCAGAAGAAAATACCCAGACAAGGATACCGAACCATATAGTCATCAGTTTTAACAGAAGCAGATAAAAATGAGTGAAAGGAAACACAGAAAAGGAGCTTTTGTAGGGATGTGTGTGGGTGTGTGTTAGTGTAAGCAAGAATTGAAAATTAACTCAGAGGAAGTGAATGTTGTCGGTTGCATCTCTTTTATCCAGACCCAGCAAACTAACCAACACACTAAGTGCCCTCATCACTCTGATATCCCGTTCAGGGAGATGGTAAGAAGAAAAACCTCTGATCATGCCTTTCATGTAGACACAGACATGTACTCAGACATGTTTAAATTCCCATGTTCTCTCACACACATACAGGTGCACACGCATGCACACGCTCTACATGTGAACACATCTTAAATGTCAGATGCGCGTCCGGATGAGGGCTATGCCTCTAATGGGAGGAAGGGATTTTAATGTAACTATCAATGCACCAAAACTGTGTGTGAACCGGCATATATACATTCTGTGGTTTTCTCCCTGGCATCTCTACAGAGTAGCCTAATGTGAAGTAATGGCTGGATTTGAATATTTTATCACTATATAAAGGGGGCAAGGCAGACGGACCAATATGGATTTTGCCCGTCCCTTCTCTCCACTGACCCATGGGCAATATATCTTCCCTCTGAGGCTGACCCATGGGTAAAGTTTCCTCTCGTTTACCGCTCTGTCCATTTGTTTGTGCCCACCAACTCCCCTCCATCCTCTCTTTAGAACCTATATAGAAATATCTCCCATTGACGGCCCACGACACATGCATACAGATGCTTAAAGAGATTACAGGCGCCCATTTATGAACATACAGTGTCTGACTGCGTGCAAGGCCTGAAATTCAAACCCCAGATGTCCAAAGTCAAGTGCAGCAAGACTTTACTTAGCGCTATTGATAACAGTTATATTGCACTTAACGTGAAAATATTCAAGGAAGACTCTGTTTTACCTATCTGTCTGAGAGGCTGTTCTGTTGTCTAATGCTTTAAGGAGACTGGACACAAAATGTGTACGGGATAAAACCAACTGACAAACCAGTTTGCTTTGTGCTGCTCAGGAACACATCTTTGGCAAACATTGGCACACAGTCAGTAGTATCTTTTTTATTCACAGTCATATGTGACCAGTCTTGCCTTCTCTATAAACTGTGATGGAAGGAATGAATGAATGTGTCTTCTCTCTCTCTTTTGCCCTCCCTCCCTCTCTCTCTCACACACACACACACACACACACACACACACACACACACACACACACACACACACGCACACACACACAGCGCCAGGTCTAGGCTACATCACCGACATAGACACTGCGGCTACTGTCTGTTCCAGGCCAGAGCAGGGGCGGTCAGGGGAAGCAGCCCTCCAAATATAGCCCCTATTTGTGTCCTTATGTAGTTATTAAGAGATTTACACCACCTCAAACGTCTGAGGTCAGGGAAATGATACATCCCACTGCTCGCTGGTTGGAAAAAACAGAGACAGGGGGGGAAAAAGATAATTGGTGAGTTTATTTTGCCAAAGGTGGTCCAAGATGAACCGTCTCGCTCTTTAGGGATGAAAGTGATCATTCAGCTCCCCCTAAACACACACACACACACACACACACACACACACACACACACACACACACACACATATTCTGACACCACACACACACTTGAGCCTAGCTGTGGATCCAGTGGCCTGATTCCAGTTGGCAGGGACATACTGTGTTTAGTGACACACTGTTCAGGGCTTCCAGTAGGGGGTTTTGTGAGGTTACATTTGTGGGGGAGCAGTGACTTCATGTAATGAGGCCTGGAGCTCATTTAACCCCGGGCCCACTGTTGCTGTTAACACACATTATCAACGAGGAGACAGCTTTCAAACCGTCTTTTATTCCTGTCTGTTTTTCTCTCTGCCTGTGAGTCTTGAGTATTCATGAAATACGTCTATCAGTAGTGAATTCCCTCTTATCTTTTTTAAATGACACTTTGTTTGGAGTTTTAAATGTAGCTTCTTTCATTTTACTACTACTACTACTACTGTTGAGTTTTTGCCTGTTTATATCTCCCCTCACATTTACTCTGGTTGAAAGGAAAGCGATTGAGTGAACCAGACTGAATGGACCTTTATCTCCCACTTAAACCTTGTGTTAAAGCTCGCTCTTTCGCCAGTTGACACTGCCTGAAGCCACAGTGTGTGTGCTGTGACCGCCAACATTTGATTTCTAGTTGTCAGTGCAGGGGGCCAGAAGGTACTGGTCCTAGACACCATCCCCATTTTAGAGGGGTTTCTGTGGTTGGATGAATATTTAATGTGTCAGGGTGCACTTAGGAGAAAATGCCCTTGTTTTTCTCTCTATGATATCATAACCACAAGATAGAGCTGGGAGATGGGGGCCAATGCACACATGAGGCCTAAACAGCAGCGCTCAATATGCACCAAGAGTCGAAATGGATGGTAAAGGTAGTAGATTTACTAGCCTCCTTTCAGAGTAGCGGTTGCTTCATCTGAAAGCATTATGGAAGTCTATGAAGAACAAATAAAATGGTGGATATAAAATGTCTGGTATTAACGATGTACTGAGAGGCTGTTTTGAAGGAATGGGTGTGCCGTACTCAGCCTTGCTTTGTTTTATCTGCAAGTGTGTGTGTATCTTTTTATTTCCTGATGGTGTTTATCATCACTGCAGAATACCGTGAGATGTTGCTTTGCCTTTTTGCTTTGACGCACATGGTGAAGTGTAAGTGATTTGAAAAAGTGTGAAGTCTTCAGGAAGTTACACCTGGTGATCTAAAACCTGACCACATAAACAGCAAACTCTGGCCAATCTTTCCCAGCCTTCCCTTCACAATGCTAGTATCAATTCAACAAAGAGAAAGTGTTTGCTCAGTGAGGTGACAGTAAGGCCTGAAATACCAATGACACATCTGAATGATCATCCAACAAGACATGTTTCCTTCCTTCATTCCTCTCATGTTTCATCTCCTGTCTTCTCCCCTCCCTCTCTCTGTCTGTTTGTGTATGTCTCCATTGAAAGAAAGAACATATGTTCCCTTCCAAAGGGACACACAAGCTCTTTTTAGTGAAGTGCTGAGCACTTTTTCAGGGGCAAACTGAAACTCTATCTACACAGCAAAGGGCAATACGTGCTTTGGACCTGGCCCAAGTCTGCACTGAATATATTTGAAGTGTAAATATTTGTATTGAACGTATAAATGGACTTGATAGGCCTCTGATAACAGATTGGAACTGACTGCAGGTAGCACACTCAATATTTAAAAATATGTCTGGACTGTAAAGACTATGTAAGTATGCTATAGGATTACATGCAGAAATATTTGGGTAGTGCAAAAGTGATGGTTTTATGAAAGGTAGAGTTAAAGCAGCTGACTCAAAGAGGCTACAACATGTTTAAATGAGCTTTTTGTTGATAATGTATCGTCTTGAAATACATCTAACATAACTCTGATGTAAGGAAAGCCCATGTTTGAACATATTGAAAGGTAAGTGGTGACAAGATGTGACAAGATCAGTATCCTTATCAAACTTTTGAAACCCCACAGCGAGATGTGGGACGACCGTTGAACTTGTGTTGCAGCGTAGCCTACTTGCCTGCGAGCACGCTTCCGTTTGCCCTCAACAGACACTGGGGGAGTTTCAACATCTGTTGAGCAAAGTCTTGTACACCTGTCATCCTCTTCCTCCTAACTAGCAGACCTGAACATTTTTGTTCCCACCCTGCTTCTTTCCGCTGTTCTGTCTTATACTTCTCTTTTCAGTCTATTACTGGCACCATATAGCACAGTTCCAAAGTGTCTCTGCAGAAGTGTAGTCTGCACTGTGGTTCTCAGGGTTACCAATCACACTGTTGAGTATTTACAGTGGGACGAATCAAAGTTCTTGTTTTGAGGCCGACCCAGAAGGATGTGGGTTTTACCCTTGGCTGGTGATTGTGGCTGTCTGGTCTGGGTCTAAATGACTTGATGCTTGCCACACACAGACATTGCTAAACTTTGCCCTCATTTACATAGCTCTTGTAACACTTCAGTATAAATGCTTTTGGTTATACAACCAAATCATTACTGTGGATTGAATGGTCAGACTATTTATTTTGTAGTTGTCTAGTAGTTGTGTGTTAAAGTGTCTGATATAAACATGCTCTAAAAACAATTTTATTTTTTTTAGTTTAGTTTTTATTTTTTAATTTTTTTTTACAAAAAGCTTTATTCCATCTAAGCTCTTTGGAGAAGGTCAGCAAAAGTTTTTCATTCTTCTATCTGTCACTCAACCTCTCTGACCACAGCTGGGGGATCATCTGGGCCCTTGAGTCAGATGCACCAGTCTCTCTGGGGACATCAGCAGTGTGAAAATCCCCCTCGCACGACTGAAAACAAGCTTCTCAAGCGGAAGTTGCCACATGAGACTGTTTGAGCATAGAGCGCAGCCTTCCTTTTCTGATAAGGGTTGAAGTTCTCTTCGTGTGTCTGTTTTGTGTGTGTATGTGAGAGTAATGTAGAGCAGAAGCAGTGCCGCACAAGGACACTGCCTTGCAGTGAGGCAGGTTGAGGCAGGCTAAGGGAGTGAAGGGGTGCCAAAATAAGGCCCAATGCACCCGGATTCTCTAACAATATAGAAAGGCCCGTAGCACACAGAGAGTAATCATGCCTCTTTTGTCCTACCATTCCAAACTCTGTGTGTGTGTGTGTGTGTGTGTGTGTGTGTGTGTGTGTGTGTGTGTGTGTGTGTGTGTGTGTGTGTGTGTGTGTGTGTGTGTGTGTGTGTGTGCGTGCGTGCATATAAATGTGTTATAGTAGGGAGTGAAGGCGTGTTAGGCTGATATGAGTGGGGCTTTTTTCAGGCCTTTTTGGCTGCTTGCCTGCAGACTTCATTTCCCAGTGCTGCTGCTACTTTTGCTTTTGCATTGACGAGCAGGTCTGTTTGGCTCCGGATGACAGATCATACTAAAACAATAAGCTGCTTCGAGTGTGTTATTTTAGCTCTAAATGTAAATGGTGACGATTGTCTGTATGTGTGCATGTGTTTGCGTGAATGTGGTTGTCAGGTTGTTCTAAGCAGGGGGGAAAGGTGGGGACCTTGCAAGGCTGTGGGAAAGGAAAACAAGATGCCGCTGACACGTAACATCAATGCAACGGCAACAGATGTGTCAAACGGCTTCGCTTTCACACCTCTGTGCATAATAGGTCACACACACTAATGTGCAACAAGCATACATTTTCATTGTGCACAAGAACACCCACAAACACAAAGTCACATAGAATACAATTGATAATCCTGACGTGTCAAAAATGTGTGAAATGATCAAATATGTGACATTTTTTACAATCTGTTGGCATGCACAACGCTTAATTTTCAGTATTTGTATTTTTTTGAAAGTTATCTTTGACTGCTTCAAAAGTGTTGAGGAAACTGTCCCATGCTTTTCTGTGATGTTTTCAGCCTATTCTGAAAAGCCCAACTTCCCTCTGTGTTTACCAAAGGATTACATCCTTCTCCGCTCTTGGAAGCAAAATAAAGATCTTCCTTCACCTATTATTTGTTCACTGTTCCTTACCATTAAGGCCTGAAGAAATAAATATCCAAAACCACAGGTTGGTAGTACACAGCATGTTTTCCAGTAACCAGCAGGTGCCTTCTTCCCACAAACCACTCTCCCACTCCACCCCATCCCCACTGCCCCAACACAGAAAACGGTTTATTGTCATAATACAGTGGGCTAAAAAATATTCCTCCACTCATGGACCATTAACTTTTCTAAATGCAGAGTGGAACTTTTATTAAATTACAGCTGAAAGGTTGTAATGGCTCCCTCCTGTATGGGTCATTGTAAATAAGGAAGAGTGAGCACATACAGAGTAGGCATTTGACTTCCCTTCATAGGTAGGTAAACAGGAAAGACGCTTGGCTTCTGAGTTTAGAGGGGAGTGTGTAGGGGGTAGGTAAAGAGACAGCAAAAGAGTAAAGGCCGAGAAGCAATATTGGCTGAGCTTGAGGAAACGTTTTCAGTAGCTCTCGCTGGTCTATCTGGCGTCAGTAAATATGAGGTGGAAATTTGTGTCTGAGTAGAAAATAAAATGCTTTTTACCCTGAACCTTTTGTTCATGATTCTTGTAGTCATCATTCTTGTAGGCGAGACATTGCTCTTTTTAAAAGTTTTAGACACTGATCTGCCTTTTCCCTGTTTCAGAAGACATGTTTGAAATGATGTTGGCGCAATATGCTGAAGAAGAGACGAGTAAAAGTGGCTGAAATAGGCTTATATGTATTTATTCTTTGTTTATACATGTTTCTTAGTTTTATGGAGGAATTAAAAAAATTAGCCCTACTTTCACAGGAAATCCTAAATACAAAAGCCCAAGTGCGATTGCTAGCAGCTGTGTATGTGTGTGTGTGTGTGTGTGTGTGTGTGTGTGTGTGTGTGTGTGTGTGTGTGTGTGGGTGTTGTGTGTGAAGCCCTCACAGGGAGTTGGTCTCAAAGATGTGGTTATGGTTGCAGCAGTTTTCTATGAGCTTCAATCTTCGTCCTTTATTCTCCACCAACAAAATTTGATTTGAAAACAAATGCTTTCGTGTCTGTCCCCCTCTCCCTTTAATGGCTCCGACAGCAATAGTCTCGCATTCATTCATATCTAATTTAAAAACGTATAAAAACATAATTAACAGTGGTGTGTGACTACTAGTCCCTCATACTCAGACAAACCCTGCGTGACTACTGGAGGAAACGCTCCATCACAAGCCTCAGACCTCAGAATGTGGCGAGTGTTTTTCCCCAACACACAAAGTCCTCTCTGAAATCAGTCCAAACCTATTCAATGTGCACTGCTGCATTCCAGTGGATTTATCAGTTAACCAATATTTGCTCTACGTCTAATCACTGAGGCCAAGTCTGACGCGTCTGGAGTGACCCTAGGGAAGGGGAACGCCACAAGTCGCCGGCCTCCATTCAATGGAGACGCCTCAGAGTGTAATTTCTCTGAATAAGTCATAAAATGCTCCTTTATCTGTTTCAATCTTTCTGTCGATGGTATTAAATCAGACTATTTTCTCTCCAGCAGTATAAATGAAGTGGTCATGAGTTAGATTTCAGGGGCTAGCCACTATTTATGTTGATGTGCATCTGTGTGCATGCACAGGCCACTATTTCTCCAGGT